>NC_142201.1:110995752-111306148 GCF_049639895.1 Pseudopodoces humilis
TCAGTAACTTCCTGCTTTCCTACAGATGCTATACAAAAGAAGAGCTTTAACTAAGCAATGCTTAACTGAAGGGTATTATTTTATATAAACCAAACACTGCTGTTTTGAATTACAGTGTACCCTTGATTTTATTTACACAGCTTTGTGCAGTTCCAGATGATTCACTTCAGCCACCCTTGTCTGCAAATGGACATTCAGTAAATTATCTTTGTGCAGGGAAAACATTTGGCTATTGAGGGATTTTTCCATTCATTCATTCATTTATTTATTCATTCCTACTTCTGGAATTTCAGGTGAATTACTGGAGAAAATTTAACAAAAATGAAGTGATTTTATTCCACCGACACTAATCACACTGAGGTGTGGTAAGGAAAGCTGTAGGGAACACTAATGTAAATTATCTGCTAACAGAGAACATTGAAAACTCCTGTTTTGAGGTACTTGTAAAAGTGAAAAAGATACTTAGGCCATAAGAATGACATTTTTATCAAAAGGCCACATTTCACATTTACTCAAATAACATGGTAATAATACTGACAGCTCAGGAGAGAAAACAAAGACCAGACCAGGATCTCTGTCAATGCAACCACACCATGATTTAGGGATTTTATCAGAACTCAGAAGCTGTAGGGGTATCATGAACTCATCTAAATACTTAAGCAATTCAGAATTTCGTAGAAAAAGAATTAAGCAACTTCTGTTCCACATAAACTAAATTATAAACCATCCAGCCCTCCAGGCAGAAGCCTGAACAATAAGGTGAGCTATATGATAATTTATCCAGTAACCTTTACAATGTGTGTCCCATGATCCACCTGAACCACAAACGAAGGAACAAATGCAAATCAAGAAGAACACTGTCTGTTGTCACTACATTTAACATAATCTATGTGCAATTCTAAATGTCAACATCTAATCAAGCCTAATCTATTATTGATCATCTTTTTTGTTTTCAAAATATTCATCCACGACACAAACTTCTATCAGTTTTTATTTCTTCAGGCACATCTCTCAAGTTTGAAATGCATCTGTCAGACTAGAGCTATTGAAAATAATTTCCTAATTTGCTTTAAAGTAATGGAAACCTACTAATGATAAGGCCTCAGGGCATTACTTAAAATCCAAACTACTCGTTATAAAATTTGTAAGGAGAATTATTAGTGGTAAAGTGAACAGGATGAGTATTACTAGAACTTTTAATGTACTTAGTGATGCTGAAGGGATGCCATGAGAAAGGAACAGAGCAGTGTGACCTCCACTGGCCTCCTCTATGGTTTTGACTCTTGTTAATTAACTCTTTGAACTTCCAACAGAGTTTTTTGCTTTCTGAACATGGAGTTTGACGATGGAGCATGCAAGTTTTAAAATTCCTTTGTTGCTTAATGTAAACCACCAGTAAGGTGCATGTTTTCATTATCATCTAATGCTGACCCCCTGGAAGATGGCAGCTCTCTTGCCTTAAGTAATTCAGTTGATTTAGGAGAGGATTGCACTGTCAGTCTAAATAAAGCACCCTAGGTGAATGATATGTGAAGGGGGAGAGAAAAAAATGAAGCATTCAAAATATAGAATCTGCAGTGGGAAAGTTTGTATCACCTACATTTTTACACTAATTGGATTAACAACTCCCACACCTGAAAGTCAGGAAAAGACAGAGCTGAAGTAGTCCCTATGGCTCAGAGTCTCCATCAAAGAGAGCCGATTCCCACGCTAGTGGGAGTCAAACAGCTCCCTGGGCCTGCTGGTCAAGGTTCCTGCTGGGAGACCTTGCTCTCAGGAAGGCTTTCAAGAGACCAGGTACACAAAATGGCAAAAAGGTTTCAAGTCTTTAATTTGTGTGGTACAAACCTACTTCATCTGCAGTCAGCATTTTGAGAAACTGAGTTTTGATATATTACGGATTTTTAAAACGGAAGACAGACTTCCTAGCAGAGAACAACTTAGTTATGGACAGGAAGAAAAAATAACAATGAGATTCACTGAAGACTACACTGAAAGCCAAGGTCCTGTGTCTACCCCTGCCACCTACATCTGACAACATCAAATACTAATTCCTTGGAATCTGCACTGGGTGTCACAGACTGGTCACCTAAACTAAAAGCTTTGGCCTTTAACGCTTCTCCTCAGATCAGTGCTGTACAGACATGAAGGCTTACTCAAAAGAGTATTGTGAAAATAGTGGTTTTGAAGACATCCAGTACTGAAAAATAAACTCGGCATGCAGCCTAAAGTTTGCACAGAGCCTTGGACTAAACAACAGTCACAAAAAATGCTGGATTCCTTCCAACCACCAGCATTCATCTTGCTGCAGCAGATGAGATGCCCTTTAGATAGTCAGTAGAAAAACTGGAGGATATAATATCATTATATTCATCTGCATCAAGACAAACTACTAAAATGACATGGAATACCATCAGATTTCCTGGCTGCCTTTTGTAATCCCAGATTTCTCCAGATGCAGCTTTTATATGATACCTGTCTCCAGTGGACCGTCTTTCCTCTGTGCAGTGCACCAAAGCACTCCTTTTTCTTTGATAACAACACCATCTTACACAGGCAAATTCTTGCCCTTACTTTGAGATGTGTATCAATATTTCTTAAAGAAGAAAATTTGCTTAACTCTTTCCAGAATTCTGTGTCTTGGAATCTGTAACTTAATGACTTTTTGACCACATAACAAAATCACAGGGTAAGCATTCCTACAGTTGTGTCAACAGCAACAGTTTGGGTTCCCATCATATCTGATGGAGGCTGAGAGGGAGTTTGGCTGAGAGGCTCCAGTGTGCCACAGGTCTCATTGTGTTTCTCCATTCCTAAATGCTAACAGTATCCGTATTTAACTAAATTAAATGGTCCTCTAAAAAATAAATTCTGCTAAACTAAATTGTTAAATCTAAAATAACCCTCTAAGTGGGTGCTTCTACTGTATCATTGTGGTGTGGAAGTGTTTAGCAACTGCTGCAATACAAACAAAAGCAATCTACCAGAGACAAAGGTTTTACATTTCCCTTGCTTTCCTTTTCAAAGACCTTCAGGAGCCACACACAACTGAGAGTAAAGGACTGTGCAATTTTATATGGTCCCAGTTTGTTTAGCAGAAAGTGCTGAATTCAAACCACATTTTGAAATATGAATCCTTCATCCAAATGCTTTCCATGCAATCAATTTCCAGCCACAAATACTGGAAACACTACAGAAGAAAATTATTAGGTCCCCTTTAATTTTTTTTTTCTAATGTGTCCAAAATATATTTGAACAAATCTAAATTCTTTTTTCCTGTAAAATTTTATTTTAAACCAGCAAGTGAAATCCACTGAGAAAATCAGCCTGGGAACATTCAGAAAGATAACCACTTTTATCCAGATTAAAATGCTAGTGCATTATCTTATGGAATGCTTTCTAATTTGTTCTTTTATTCCTTTATTTTAAGCAAGAAGCAACCAGCAGTCAGAGAATACAAATTACAGCAGCAAGTACACTCTAACCAAGGGTCCCCAGCCAAAACAAATCACTCATTACATGCATCAATGATACTGTTTGCTGTATGTGACTTTTCCCCTTTTGTTCTAGGTGCAGAAGCCATTAAGTGGATTGAGGCAGTGGAGCTCCCAGCAAATTCACCTTTTAACTGTGTTCTCATCGTGTGTGTGCACCTCCACAGGGGCTTGTTGCACACGGTGCCTGCTGCCCACCTTTCCTTCTGCACTGAAGTGACACAGCACTATTCCAGTCTAAGCCCTGTGTAATGTCAAAAGCATGTTGGCATGAAGGAAAGCTGTGCTATCAATGCACTGAACACACCCACATATTAAAATGTTCCCTCTGGATCGCTGTGTTTATGTCACGGCTTCTCACCTAAGTATTGCTTGTGCTGTCCCACCTCCCCTCATTAACCTCTCCTCTTGGAGAATCTGTCAGCAAACACCAGACACCTTCAAAAAGTGTCTGGGACTCAGTCAACTTACAGCAAACAGAACCATCTCTCAGGAGATGAAAAAATAAAAAATCTGTCAGCTTCTTAGAAATCTACCTAAACACAAACCAGGAATTTCAGTTTGAGGACAAAATACATTTTAAATCTTCAGCCTGCTCTACAGAAAGGAAATTTTATTTTCAATCTAATCTCCTCATGTAATAAATGCTCTTGAATTTTAAAGACGTGACCCTACATGACTGTCAAAAGAAATGTCAATAATATTACAGCATTTTTTTATTCTAGTCTTAATTTAAATGTCAAAATACCCCTAACTTTCTTTAAAAACACAGAATAACTACTGATGCTTTATATATTTAGAATAGGAACAGATCCATAAACCAAAGCAATAGTAGCTCCTGGCTTGAAGGTGGAGGAGTACCATGAGCTACTGTGAAAGAATTGTTTAAAGAGCAGAAAACTGTACAATATCATAAACCAGAGGGGGAGAAATACCCATGCATTGTCTGGGCAGAAGTTTATTTATTATCTATAAAACTATCTACAGCCTCATTAAAATATCTTTATTTATTAAAATTAACAAATCTCTAATTATTAATTATCAAAGTATTCAGCACTTTTTTTTTCCCTACAGGATGACAGAACACAAATATCAGTAAGTGAGAGAAATGCTGACTTCAAGAAGTATTATGTTGCATGAATGAGACAAACAGAAGAACTACGGAGTAGGAAAATCTTTAGGGGGTTTTGTTTTGGGTTTTGTTGAGATAATTTTGAGTTTTGTTTTAGTTTGGCTTTTGGGGTTTTTTAATACAATGGATTAGCCAGCTTCAAATATAGAACATGTAGTTTATTTAAAGCCAAGATTGGTCTCTAAGCTTTGCTCTGCACCGCATTAAAATTAGTACTGAGGTCACAAATGGCTGCTGGATTAACTGAAGTGATTTCTCCTTAATGATTATTTTGAACAGACTGGTTCTTAGATGTGAGAATGATCAATAGCTGACCTACACAAAATATGTTTCAATATTGATAATGAAAGCATCCTTGGAAATAAAGTAAGGAAGAATGAGGGGATTATGAGAAACAAAGAAGCTAAAGATGATTTCACTGTTTAATTTTAATCATTTTTGTACGGTCCAGAAAGAAATCCTGAAAAAAAACCAACATGTTTTTATCACGTGAGAGACATCTTTTCAGCAGTAATTAGCAGTTCTAACACCTTATCATAAAGACTGATATGTCATTTACAAGTTAAAAAACAGCTTCAGAAGGCATATTGTTCACAGCAGATAGTTTTTGTATTGACCTCTCCTGCATTATAACACTGCTTCTGGAGGCCAGGAGAGATTATGGATAAATAATTTATCTAGACTTGTCTATTTCCATCCACCTTATCATTCTCTCTGTCACAGAGTTCAGCATGTTAAGGGGCATATCAAACACAAGGCCAGCCTCATCTTTGTGTCAACGTCACGCTGGGGAAATCCAAGGATCCTAATGAAACATTCCAGCTAACACACACAGCTGGAATAGGAATATATCCTAGCTATGCTATAATGGGATTAAGAACAACAGAATCCTTCCCATACAGTACACAAGCACAATTTTCTGAAGATCCCTGATCAGTTAAATGAGATTTTTAAACATTAGATTTTCCATTTAAAAAAAAAAAAATAGCCAACAAATGGATATTGACTTACTGTGTATCTTAACTAACAAACAACCTGCTGAACTTTTCAACTTTTCTAAAATTCTCAAGTGAAAATTTTAACATCAGATATCCTAAACGAACACTCAAGGAGAGTTAAGAGCTAAAAGTATCTATCTGGAAAGACAGAGGAGATTTTAATAAGAAAAACTCAATTTCCTACATGCTTTTTCATTCTCTCTTTTTCCTCAGTAAACTTTTTGACCTCCCAGAAGGAATGATGTCTGACCAGAGTTAAACTGGTAAACTCCAGGAAAACAGTTCCTCTGTGGTGTTTTCTCTCCTGCAAATTACATGAAAACTAATATATTTATTTGGTTTTAAACTCTATCTGCTTAATCTATGCATTTCTTAATATTTAGTATTTCCATACCAATCATTCTCATTTGTCAAAAAAAACCCAACAAAACTTAAACAAAATATCCAGACAGCCCTCAGTTTGCAAATCTGTTCATTTCATGGCATACAAATCAAGGCTCTTGGATAACAAATCATTTCTGAGTATCTACAACTGCAGAGGTTCCCAAGGCTTCATTAGCACACAAGTCCATATGGATGTGGGATTTTACACATGGATAAAAAATATTGTTAAAAGTTCCTTAAGAACTTGAAACTAAAATACAATTTTGCTCATCATTTTATCTACATGCTGAAAAGGGAATGACACATGTTTACTGTAATGGATTTGTTTATTTCTCGTGTTTCTGTAATGATATAAATGCTTATTAAAGTATGAGCTGGACAATGAAACAGCAGAATTCAGCAGGACTAGCACAGCACAGGCAGCAGCACAGCCTTTCTACAGTACTGTAAGTTCTCAAAGAGATATCCTCTAGCAGTAAAACATCACGTTCATTCAGAGAAAAGTCCAGTCTCTCCACACTTAGTCCCTGGTCTCCCTATTGCTACAGTAAAAAAATCTGAGTTCTGTATTCAGAAAGAGTGCCTATGTGTGGTGGATTGCACTTCTGGAAAAATAAATATGTGAATGAAAATGAGCCAGTTTCTCTGAACTGATGAATACCTCCAGGTCATTAGTAATCTACCTGATATTTTACTACCAGAATCAAAAAGCTTTATTACCTACTTTGAGCCACCCAATTTATATCAAGTGTAATCACTGTAAAAATAAAGGCTGTATGAATTTCAGAACTGACATTTGACACTATTGCTTACTTCACTTTTTTTTTTTTTTTGTAATAAGATAAAAACTAGTGCAGGTGCCTTTTAGAGGTATGAATAAAAAGACCAACCTTGCATAACCTGACAAAAAGTTATGATACCTGGAAACTTAAAAAGCAACAGCTTTTTTTTATACTTCACTGATAGGCATGACTCATTATAAACTCTGCAAGTTCTATAGTTGGCATCAGGAATTAATTGTCTGGTGATACATAATGGCAGATACAACCTGAAAGGAGACAGGGTACAGAAACTCTTTCTGACATATATGTAGGAACAAATACGGTTTCTGATTTTTATATATGCAGAAACATTTATGAGTGCACGCTTAGCACAGGAGACTGTTGAGCCATTACCTGGTGTGACCTTTATCTTGAAAGCTCCCACAAGTTTTGCACAAGGAACTGCTCAGGTCCAATGCCATTATCTGTAATTTTATTAGCAATTGCCCAATTCATGGTGTTCTGGCAAGCAAAGAACAAAGCTACACCACAGCACGCTGAAAACCTTGCACAGTAGCCTGTTCATACTGGATGTCAGGGACAACCACTGAAAATTTGTATAAACGTGCAAGCACACAACCTCCACCATTAATTCCACCTCTGTGCAAAGCAGTCCTGCCACACACTGCAGTGGTTACTCCTCCTATGCAATTCCAAGCCCTACAGGGTTGTTCTGAGCAGTAAAAATTAGACCTTGGCATGGTCATAATATGTTTTTGAACTGACCACTTCATGAAGATGAATGAGTAAGTTCACTTCCCTGCCAATAGTACTGTTTGTGCCTGCCTTGCTACAGATTCTCTAAGACACCACACATTGATTTACTGGGTGAAGAATGACAACCTAAGAGCCTTAGAGCTATATGAAAAAAAAATTGTAATTCTTTCTGTTTGACAAGACCAAAAAAGATTAATCCCAGCATGGTTATAATAACAATTTATAAGACCAGAGTATATTATTTTTCTGAAAATCCCTCTTTAATAACAGGAAACAAACCGTTAAGAATGAAGTGGAAGGGCTGTTTACCAAGTCAGATTAATAAACCCATTCCACTTCCCAAACTGATTGTTTTTACCCAAACAATCAAGAGACAAACCAAACAAGACATTCCTTTTCAATTTACTATTAATGCTGGTATGTTTCTGAACACAAAACAGAAGACGAAATATACAGATAGCCAAGTTAATATA
This sequence comes from Pseudopodoces humilis, assembly GCF_049639895.1. Taxonomy (NCBI): domain Eukaryota; kingdom Metazoa; phylum Chordata; class Aves; order Passeriformes; family Paridae; genus Pseudopodoces; species Pseudopodoces humilis. The sequence goes on from NC_142201.1 coordinate 111,003,772, forward strand.
TCATTATAATAATGATTAGTGAAAACCCAACAGCAATTATTCCAGACATTTTCAAGACAGGCATGCTGAAAATGTCACTTCAGGAAAATTTAAAGAGATCATGTTTCCTCACAAGATTTCAAAAAATTCTTTGCAGCTGGGATTCCAAGTATTAGTAACCGGCATTTTAACCTTCCACATTTATGAGTTTACACAATGGGCAACTTTTTTATTGTAGTAATTTCCTTTCCTTCAATTCCTGCATTTAGAGAAAGTTATCATTAAAAGCAGACTCTTTTTGCTAGCATTTTATTAACAAGGTGGGGGGGTGTGTATGAAAGCATGTTGGACTGTTTAATTCAGCCCATTTTCAGTTCACTTGGGTTTTGTTGAGTTATACATATTATTTGATTTCCATGGTGATAATGCGGTACCAAAGATAAGAGGCTACTCGTTTTACTGAAGTTTGGAAGCAATGTGCAGAAAAAGAAGTTCCTCGGAAGTTAGGAAATTCACCAGTACTCTCTGCAGCCAACACCTCAACACCTGGACTTGTTAGGAAAAGTTACATCAACAACAAGAAACCACTGCATCCCTGACAGGCTTTTGGCAACTATCTTCCCCATCCTTTAAAAACATCATTAAAACTCTTTTAAAACACTATTTAAACACTACTAATTTAATCCCAGAATATAAAACACTAGTTTAGAAACCTAAACTAAGTTGCATAAATTGATAAAAAAACTCTTTGCCTTTGATGCTCTTATGCTGTCTTAGCTGCTCTACAACACCAAGAATACATTTTTTTTAAAACCACCTTTATGTGTGGTGTTAGGCCTTGTGGTAATGCAGCAGACATTAGCATGCACTAATGCCTGTGACATCAAAGGAAAACTGGCTTGTGCCACTGTGAGTCTGATGTCTTCCAAGACATAAGAAATGTTAAAAATCAGCCTTGAGATGATTGCAAGCTCTTCAATTATAAACTGGAATTATTCCTAGCATTTAGCATGGGAGAGGTAAAGGAATCACACTAACTTGGAATGTCCTTGCCATAACTCATTCTGATGGCACAGGGGCTTTGTGGCCATACTATAGTTCTTCCCAGTTTTCTAGAGATCTTATTTTACTGTTACTGAGGCCAATAAAAAGAGCACTGAAAACAGACTGCAGAGCAAAACTGTGAAAAAACACTAACTATATACTTGATAGTACTCCACGACTAAACCCAGTTTGTCTTCTTTCACCTTTAGTTTCCACCATATCCAATTTCAACGCTCCTTTCAATAATAGCAGGTAAAGCAACCTCTGCCAGCAGCAACATTTAGAGCTACTCCTCAGTTCCTGTATTTTCAGTCACATCACACTAAAATCTCAAAAAAGCCAAACTGTACAAAAATAATGTTAAAAGCACAGAAGCCTCTCATACACATGTAGAAATAGATGCACCCTCTGCGACTCAAATAGACAGATGCACATAAAACAAGCAGTTTAAGAAATTCTCTGCTTTATCCAGATGTTCGATAACATGTAACATGATGTTTCATAATCAGGTCTGGGCTCTTTCTTTTAGTTCTTCCTAACAAAATATTGTATCCTCTGGGCGTGCTACGCATTTTTATTCCTATAAACGGGATGATTCCCTTCTTAATCCCGAGGTATTTTTCTAAAACACATACCTTACAACCCGAAGAATTAAAATAACGTCTGATGAGCATGCACCTGTTACAAAGATTTTAAATGCGATTTTTTTCAGACAATCAGCCCGGAGTATGCAGAAATTACATGTTAAGGGCAGTCAGGCACCTTTGAACAGTTCGCTCACCAGCAGCAATTCCCCTTAAGGGGCGATGAGCTCTCTCAAACCCATTCTATAGCATTTGCGTTCGGCAGGACCGAATCAGACCATAAACCCACACTTCCAATAAAATGATGCTACTGCTCCACCTCGCCGGGAGGCAACTTTCGCTTCCCTGCTCTCACTCCCAGCCCGCGGCTGCTGAGGGTGCCCGGGGGGACAGCGGAGCGCTCCCGGCTGCCGCGGAGTTATCCCCGCCGGGGGACGGCAGCGGAGCCCCGCCGCTCCTCCGGCCGCAAGCACCCAACTTTTGGGGCCGGCAGGAAGCGGTGGCCGCCGGGAGGCGCCCGGTCCTGCACCCCTGTGGCCCCGCATCCCCGTCGGCGGCCGGGAGAGGCCGAGCTGGCGGCCGCAGGTGCGGACCCCTCCTTCCATCCCCTCACAGCCCTCGCCCGCCGGAAAGTTGCGGGGAGACCGCAGCCGCGGCCGCCCTCACTCACCGTGGTTGCTGGCGACGTGCCCGGCGGCGGCGGGGCGCGCTGTCAGCAGGGGGAGGAAGAGGCCGACTCTCCAGAGCAATGCCCTCACCTCACTACACCCCATGGCTGGTGCCCGCCGAGCGCTCCGCGACCTCGGCCCGCCGAGGCTGCCCGTGCTCCCTCAGGCCGGCGGGGACCGCCGCCGCCCCTCCGGGCTGCGCTGCCTGCACTGCCGCCGGGGGTTGCGCGGGCCGGGCCGGGCGCAGCCACCGCCGGGGTCCCGGGGCACGGCGGCAGCGCGGGGGGCGAGGGCGGGCGGGGGCGCGGGGACCCCGGTGCCGCCCTGCCGTGAGGGGCGGCGGCGCTGGCAACGGAGAGCTCCGGCAACTTCCAGGCGGCGGCGGCGGCGGCGGGCGGGGGGATCGCGCCCCGCTCCTTCCGCCGGCTCGGGCCGGTGGCACCTTCAGCCCCGCAGGAGCGCCCCTGGCAGCCTCAGCAGCCTCCGGCGCGGCGGCAGCCTCCTCCCCCAGCCGCGCCGCTCGGTGTCCCGCATCCCCGGCCGGAGGCAGCGCCGAGGGGCTTCAGGTTCCCCAGGTGGAGCACGACGAGGGCGAGAAGGGCCGGCGACGACTCCTCACGCTCCCGTATGCATCAAGGAAACTTGCACGGCGGCATCCCCGACCCTCCGCCGCCGTGCCCGACTCTGCCGCTCGCCCCTCTCAGTCAGTCTCTGTCTCTCCCCCTCTGCCGCGGAGCAATCAGAAACCGGGCGGCTCTGGTGTGATGTTCGCTGCTCCCTCCTGATTTGCGTGCCGCGCTGCCGGCTGCAGTTTTTTGGTGCCGCCGCTCCCCTGCCGCCCGCGGAGCGCTCGCTCGCCCCCTCCTCCGGCGCGGCCGCGGGGCCGCCCCGCTGCGCGCAGCCCGGCGGGGGCCGGGCCCGCCGGGAGCCAGCGCGGCCCCGCGCCGGGGGCGCCCCGGCACTCGCGCCCCGCCAGCCAGCGGGCGGCCCGGCGCGCCGGGGGCAGCGGGGGAGGGAGGGAGGGATGCGAGGAGAGCGTCGGAGCGGCGGCCCCTCCTCAGCCGCCCGCCCGAGGGGAGCGCGGGGCGCGGTGCGGTGCGTGAGGCGGGCGCGGGAAGCGCCCCCTCGCCTCGGCGCTGCCGGCAGCTCCGGGCCGAGTGCGGCGGGCTCGGCGCTAGAGGGGGTTCGCGGACAAGGCACGAGAAGAGCGCAGCCCGGCTCGGGAAGGGCCGCGGCCGCCGCTCCGAGGGGTGCGCGTCTCCACACGCGGGGGGCGGCGGCTCCCGGGATAAGGGACCCCCCCGGGACGGCACTGCCCTGCCGCTGCCACTGCCACGTGAAGTTTCACCCAAGGGATGCAAAGGACAAGCGAGCGTGAGCCGGCCGTGTCCGGGCATCCCAGGAAGCCCGGAACATTTTCTTTTAGTTTTTTAAATTAATTTCTCCACCAGGTACCAGCAGGTTGTGCAGGGGAAGCCGCCTCGGGTGTGTGTGCGCGCTCATCTGAGCAGGTCGGATGTGATCTGATCTGCCGGCTGTGCTCACATCCCCCGCCCAGGTGAGCCGGCACCTGGGATGGGCACCCTGCCGCCACATTCCACATCCCGCCTATGCCGTCTTTATTACTGTTCTATCGAACATTTCAAATCCTGGAAAAGGCAAAGAAAAAAAAAAACGACAAAAAAAAAAACCCCGAAAGAAGATACTGATATCCGTATTTCTGAATGTGAGTCAAACCAGCTGTCTAAATCCACAAACGAGGGAAATAAAAGAAAAGCTAATTCCCAATGCTTCCCAGTCTTCAAAAATGCCATTGAAGTGAGTGGGTAATGCAGCTACAAGAGTCTGCACCAGAGAATACCAAAGTTTCTGCTGAGGTGCCTAAATGGATGTTCAGAGAAACTTTGTGCGAAAACACGTAGCTTTGTAATGCAAGAATAAAGAATGTTTTAGGAATTATTAATTTAAGGATTATTTTCAGAGGAGTTGTTCAATGAGCAAAACCAACACAAAAATATGTATTTGTGGGTATTTGGAAGGATCCTTAAAGAGTGCAGTGAGCCTACAGCATTGCAATATGTCTTGTATTTGGGTGTGTTAGTGATGTCCCATAAGGAACACTTCTATTCAAAAAGAAGGTCAACAAGAAAAGCTTGAGGAAATATTTCAAAATAGTGAAAGAGTGCAATAATGAAAAATAGTGGAAGTATTTTGCCTTAGGTTCAAGGGCAGGTAAAAGGAGACCGTTAAATTTTTAGAATTTGGGTGTTTAGGTGACCTTTGAAGATCCCTTCCAACACAAATTATTCTGATGCCCTGAGTCTCAATACTGTTCCGGTTTAGAATTAACATGGCCAAAAAGAAAGTAGCATTAACGACCTACCAAGCTTTTTGGGTAAGGGGTGAGAATTCAGGCTTTAATTATTTTGCAGTTCCTGGTTGAGTAGTAAGATGCTTCCCAACTAGACTGCCATAAGGAGTCCAGTGCAGGACATCCTGTATAAAGGGCCCCAGATGAAGATGAGTCATTTGGAGCATTCAAAAACCTTTTCACATGTTAATGGGAAAGGCCAATTAATGGCAAAAGTGAAATGAGAATCCTTCCCTCACTTCTGCTGTTGCATGGTATAGGTTTGGGGTTTTACACCAGGCTTTTCTCAGACAACCCCAGCAGCACATGTTTTTATATGGTTCTATCTGTGCAGGCGCTCTCCAGACACTTGCGAGCACTTGTGCATCCTCACGTACACCTGTGTGCACATCAGGCAGGTAATTCCTTCTTCAAGGAGCTTGGAAGGTCTGGTTTCCCATTTCCATTGCTTTTACAAGTCCTGTCAGACTACAGCTGAATACAAAAAGGAGGCAGGGAGAGATGTGACAAGAGCATAGACAAAATGAGTGTGTTTCCTCTCACAGCTTTGCCTCCTGCCAGCCTTGAACTCTACAAGTCACAGGAAACTGTTGGGGAACCAAACACCTTAAAAGAATGGATGGCATTCCCTCCACAGTGTCCCTGCACCAGCTTTTAATTTGAATTTTAACAGAATTTCCAGGGGAACAACTTTGTAGGAACAGTGTTCATTCTACACACAGATTAAATTTTTATAACTTTGTGTATTATTCTGAATTCCAAATAAAATCTTAACCATTGTGCTTTTTCAGATGTTTTCAAACATACTAAATGCAATATATATATATATATATATATATATATATATATATGCAATAATATATAAAATATAAATTTATAATAAATAATAATAAATAATATATAAATAATAATAAATATAATATATAAATTATATATAAATAATAATAAATAATAATGAAAAATAAATATAAAATATAAATATATATAAATGCAGTAATAATAGGATGGCAAAAATATTAAATATGAAAGAAACTAGAGTCATATTTTTACATTTTTTCCCCCTGAAACTTACGCCACTCTGTATAATAAACTTTGACGTATTAAGCAGGATAATTGCACCAGGTAAGACAGAGAAGCCACAATTTGAATACCTTCATCCTCAGATTTCTAGAGAATGTATTTTTGTAGAAACAAGGAATTCCATATATTATCATTCTTAAAACAAGCCAGAATATGATCTGCCCCGTGAACAGAAAAACATCTGTTCTATTTTTATTGGTTTTCTTAAATAAAGGAATAATCTTTCTGTCAATAATAAGCAAAACACCAAACAGGACATATAGGGTATAAATCACACATCATAAGTTGTCCTTTTCCCTTTGTGTAATCAACTATACATGGTTTATCTTTAGTGCTGTTAATTGTAATAAAACTCTGACTTTCTCTAAAGAAAACCCCAAAAGCCATTATTTTTTCATTTACCTTTCTCATAGTATAATGTTGTGTTGTATATTAGTCCTTTGAACCATCACTCCTTACTGTGTTTTAATGTGATCAAAGCAAGCATTTTAATTAGGACACTGACCAAGATATACAATAAACTTAGAACACCTTTTCCACGCAGCACTCATTAAGATTTGCTGATGTTAAAAGTTCTGTAATGATTGGACCAAGACACCTGCATTAGGATTTTTTAAAGAGTAGCACTCACACTTGCTGACTTTAACTACAACCTGTATATTAAGGAAAACATAATGTATTATTGATCTCTTGGAGTCTGAGGCAAGAGCTTTTTTAGTGAATAGAACACACTGCTGATTTGTCAGTGTAACCAGAAATTAACCTTCCAATAGTATCTCTCTTATTCAGAGTTATAAATTACACTTTCCCATAACTCTGAAAGTGAATTCCATTTTGTTATACATTATGTTCTTGTATATGTAGAATTGTACACTTTTTTGTTTGTTTGTTTGTTTAAATGAGCAGGCCTTTTACTTTATCAACATCTTTGTTTTTTAGTGTGTTTAATGACAGGCTGACACCTATCAATATTTCTTCTTCCTTCCATAGTCCCCAAATATGCTCATGGTATGTGCAGCAATTCACAGGAAGTGCTTTTAATTATTTGCAGATTTTGACAATTTTCTGTCACACATCAAGGGAAGCAAAGCAGAAGTTTAATAAGTTTTGAGGCTTCTCTCCTATTGTGGATACAGAAAAAGACAAAGAAAGAACAAGGGATGAGAGTCATAAAGAAAATTGCCTATTCCAACAAATCTTCTAGAAAGACAAGAATACTAAGAGCAGGCTAAATAGCTATTTGAATTCTGAAATTAAAATATTATTTGAATTATAGAACCAACATCAACACTTTAGTTATGAATTTACAGGGCTGCAGAGCACTTGTTATAGGCAAGGATTCCTACACATTTGGAAAATCATTGGCCAAGTGTTGCCTGTTAATTATTTAAGTTCTGTTCCTAGATTACATTTTTCTTTTCAGTTGGCTTGGGTATGGTTTGGGTTTCTTCTGACCTATTAGTGAGCCTAGTGATTCTGACACTGCAGTTTAATTAAGCGACAATGAACCAATTATACTAAACCACGTTTTAGGGAAATTACTGATAAAAATGCAGTATGGTTTCATCCCCATCTCGTTATATGCACAGGCTTAGAACTGTCTCAAATTATTTTTTTCACTATACCAAGATTAGAAGATAATATGGTGTACAAAAAAATGTTAGACTTTTTCAAAGTTTACACCTGGATGTTACAGAAATACCCATATGACAAGACTTCTTCAATTCCACTATTTCCTTTTACCTTTCCATATTAATTTCTAAAATAAGCAATATATTCAAATTCTAAAGCAGTGTTACAGACAAGTTAGTTTTCATGCTTTTCACTTGCAGTTTCTTCAAATAAATCTAATTATTTGGATTAATACGCAAAGCAGTAGATACAGTCTAAGAAGTTTGTGTTTTGCTGGAGGTTTAATAGTAATAAAATAGTCCTGGAAATCTTTCAAGAATAACAAATTGCTTGGCAGTGAATATTTTCAATATTTAAATTTAGTAAGTGTAATCTTGCTGTGGTGGAGCAAAGGAATTCCAGATAAAAACAGAAGAATTAATTAAATCACAGATCCTGAAGGAGAAGATTGGAACATCTAGACCACAAAAAGTAAATATTTTGGCCTCATCAAGAGTGAAGAAGCCAAACTTTTCCTCATAGTGTTGGCAGAGGTATTTTCAGAGACGTAGATGTGCATGCATAGCATCTGAATTAAAATGCAAGAGAGACCAGTATTACAGACTAATCAAACTTTGAAGTCCAAAACAGGTAAACTTTTATTGAAAGGTTTTATCCATCTCACCAAATTAAATAATTCCAGCTGAGTGGATTGCAAATTGAATTTGGTCTCAAAATGATAAAATAAACAAAATGCTTTGAAAAAAAAAAGAGACAAAAGCCTTGTAGTTACTGGAGACGAAATCAGATTCTACTCGTTCTGTCCAAAAGGTCCCCTTGGCGTGAGAGTGGTGAAGTCAGGGCACACAGCGAGGCTGGCTCTTTTTATCTCCTGCAAATTAGAAGATTTAGGGTTAGCTTCACATAAATCCCCTTAGGTTCTTTTCTGAGAACGTGGAGTACCAATTAATGATTGCAGTAGGATATTTGTTTAGCCGTTAGAAGTAATACTGAATGAAAGTGAAATGGTAACGCTGTTAACATTTTGGGTGACATTAAAAGGATTATAAACCCGGTTTTAATGACACACATTTCAGGTTTCCACTGAAATATTATTGCTAAAAATTAACACACCCCCCATATTTACAACTTTAAAAGAGACTTAAATTTGGACCCTTTTATGAGGAGGGAGGCTTAACATTTATGCCATGCCCATGTAAATGGCAAAACCAAAAGCGACTTCAGAAATATTAATTCCTCCTGTAGGTTTTGATAGAACTGGAGTTTTGCTTTTGTATGGCATTAGCTTTGGACAAATTGGAGTTGTCTGTATCTAAATACCCTACTTGAGATTTATAATGCTTTATAAAAATGGAAACATTTTCACATTTAGTAGATATTGCTTCTGAAATCAAACCCTGTGGCTATATACTATTTTACTTGAACTACTACTGTATCTACTTAAAGATTCAAATCTCCCTGATTGTTTTTCCCTTTTGGTATTTCTGCCTTGTATAGATGAACATAAAAAAACGTTGATGCTGGCTCAGTACAAATAACAATAAAGGCAAACAACCAGGCTTATAAAGATGGATCATTTTGCCCTTATCCAACTGCAGCTGAATGCAGGAATTGCTTCAGGCACCTGAGCAGATGTGTTTGTCGTTACCACAGATTAATGTTGTGGTGGAACAGTGACTCCTGTACATATTTGCATTATTTTACCAACTGGTGTGACGTGATATATCCATTTCTGCATGAGCTGATCTGACCTCCTCCACAAGAACCAATTCTCATGCAAAACTGGTAAAGGATGTAACAACTACATCATGTGTGAGCCATGGGGGAAGATTGTGTCAACACAGATGATATAATCTGAACAACTCCTGGAAATGATTAATCAAATTATTTTCAGTTATATGCAGAAGTCCTTCATCACACCACCTAACTAATCTGCTGCAACCATTTAGTCCTAAATTCTACACCAAATATTGTAACTAATTTGGGAAAAGTATCAGCATCAGACTGTCCCAGATCTACAAACAACTGTTCTTGGCACACACTCACACTGATGTATAGGAAGTAACCAGCCACCATTACTTTGGTACATTTGGATCTCTCAGGCAGCCTTTACTTTGCCCTTAAAAGGTGAAAAAGACGCCTTGGAATGGAGACACAAACTTTGCAAAATGACAGTATGTCATCGAGTTTCTTTACTTAAAGTATCCACAAAGTATCTAACACTTTTAAACACAATATTCATTAGTGTCAGAAGTTCTAAAAATTTACAGTTGTGCTTGGACATTGTGTTGCCTTCCATCATCAATGAAAACTCATTTATTGGGTATTTGTGGAATGCATTTGGATGCCCAAGGGAATTTTGCACATAACTATAAGGAGACATGGGTTTATTCCTTCAGACAGACCATTATGCCCTTACTTATGTGTGTTTAAAGATTTTTAGATTTTAGACATGATAAAGTTGATAACAAATTGGAAACTGATATGTAGTACTCAAGGAACAGCCTCAAAGTTTAGCAACATCCATAATTTTTGTATGTGAATTTCCCAGCTTTTTATATTCTTATATTTATATTATATTATATTATTTATATTTTTATATTTATATTATATTTATATTATATATTTATATGTTTTTTAAAAATGAGGTATTTCCATTGTTAGATGCTGTGTTGGGACATCGTGATCAGCAGATAGGTACAAGGATAAGGCTCCAAGTGCTGTTCATAATAAAGAATTAAGGGAATTGTTAAAGAATGTTGCTATGTGCCTGCAAGGCTATTTTACAAAACCTTGGAGATTCCATTTTTACTTTAATAAATTAATTTCTGTCAGGGTTACAAGGACTAATTTGTTTAAAATAAAGATTTGAGCATTAATCTTGTAAATAAGCATTGTAAATTTATTATTTTTGCTAGTATAAGTTTATATGGTTTAGTGCCTGATCTCTGCTTCATTCAATGCACAGGATTAGTGTTCAGGGCTCTAAAATCAAGTGAGACAGCAAGGCATTACCAGCACCACTTGTTGTGTGAGTTACAGGAAGACAAACTCGATTCTGTCCTGACCCTTTGCTGTGACACTGTCACTGAAGTCAAGGTTAATCACAGGTAGCTGAAGAGATCGTGTAGGCTGGAATCATCAGGAATGGATAAAACAGGGAGTGACCAAAGGTCATAAAGTTTTAAAAAGGTCTGATCCATTTCCTGGAATGTGAGTGTCTCTCTTCCCATCCATCTTGCCATAGCCTTTCCTCTAAATACTTTTTATTCCTAGGAGAATAAAATTTTGGACTATATTTCTTGCTTAACGGATCACAAACAACATCAAGGAAAAATAGAGCACATTTTTCAATGCTAAAGCCATTACAATTTTAACTAAAACTTTTGTAAATGAGACAGAAATTTCTACACGTTTTCTAATTTGAGCCACACTTATCAACTGTCTGTGGTGCAGTGTCAGACTGCAGGCTTGATTCCTTTGATTTCCACCAAATTAAAAGGACATATCTGTACAGGGGCTTTGTAACAGGAGGATTGCTCTGAATAAAAAAGAGATGCCACTTTCCATTGTGATATGTTATTGGTTAGGTCTGTTCAGGTGTGTGTGACACTCAGGGCTAAACTGGAGCAGAAAAAAACAAAAGGAACCAATTACCCTGATGGAAAATCTGCTACAAATGAAGTGAAATTTATCACATATCATTATAGAGGACAACCCCCCTAGAATTACTAAACCACATTCTTGTAAAGTCACAGATCCAAGAGGAAGTCCATCAAGAAAATGCATCTTCTGTTAAAAATTTATGTGAAAAGGCTTAATTATATTTTAACAAAGAATATAATAATAATAATAATAATAATAATAATAATAATAATAATAATAATAATAATAATAATAATAAACCATTATTATTATTATTATTGTTATTGTTATTATTATTATTATTATCATCATCATCCAAGGTCTGTTTGACAATTTTGTGCTACCAATCCCTTGGAGGGCTTACTTCAGACTTTGAAACTTCCCTGCTTCCAATGATTGTCTCTGTACAGGTGTCTGTGATTTCAACTTTTCTGTGATTCATTATTTCCTGAGAACTTAAGAACTTCTGCCTGACTTTGCTAAGATCCTTCCCTGCCACAACTTCATCTTGCTGCCTCTTCCTAATCCTTGCAGTGTTTTCTAATAGTGTGGAACAGGATTTTAACACCTCCTTCCTAGCTGCATGGTTGCTTCTATTCACCAGGGTTTATCCACAGTATAATTTACTGTGGTGCTGTGGAAGGTGTATAAAAATCACCAGTGTGCATGGGCTGTTTGAAAATAGCCTCTCAGGGCTCAGAGGGACTGAGGGTAAACAATGTTCTTCACAGGCTTTGAGAAACAAGTGTTTGTCAACATTGTATTCTGTACTTTTAATCTCCAATCCACAATACTCAACAGTGCATCAATTGTGACCATCCTGTCCACTGAATTTAGTGAAAACTGACAATCTTCCATAGGACAATGCTTCTGAGCTTTAAAAGATGATTAAAGCCACCCCCCCAAACCTCATATGATCTAGAAAAAGTTCCACTTTTTTTCCTGAAATCTATTAATTTGGATCACCTTAAACACTTTGTTGTCTTTGTAAATAATTATTAGATCACGTAAGAATGAACATAAATTTCAATGGCCTCTAAAATAAGCCTTTTAAAGAGACTACCTGGATGCAAACATTATTTCTGTGAAGAGTAAGATATTTCTGTAAATAAAAATGACTAAATATACTTATAGTAGTCATCAACTGCTGATGCAATAGGAGAAAACTACAATAATAAAGGATAGGTGCTGCATCTGGGAACCTAGCAACTGAAGAAGCAGCTAAAATATTACATTATTATTAAACATTATACTGTAAGAATAACCTCATCTTTTGATCTGTGATGTTTATTTAATTCTAGAATTTGAAAGACATCCATTATCACTGGACATAAAAGGCAATAAACAGCAATTAAATAAGTATAAACTAGGCATTTCAGTTTAGAAATGTAGTTGCTTCTAAGAGAAAAAGAGTCTTTGAAAGAGAGCAAATCTTTTTGAACTGTGGATCGTGGGATAATCAGTCACTCATAATAAGTCAAGCAAGGAATTTAAGAATCTTGGCACAGATGCTGTTAATAACTAAGCCTGAATTTTAAAAACATCTTTTCAAGGTGGATTGCTGGTAATTCTGAAATGTTTACTTAATGCTATATTGAAGGTTAGCAGTAGGCAGAAGTTAATGGGTTTTGCCCATTGAAGTCTTAGGGCAAATGTTGTTCTCATGGAGATGAGAAAGATGATATTGCCACTGACACTGCTTTAAAAAAAATGTATATACTTCTGACTGCTTTAAACAAGCAGTGTTCAAAATACAAAACCATTTTATATTATTTTATAGCCAGAAGCCAAAAAATGGCTGAGAACATAGAGTTCTTACCTTCTTAATATTTCAGAACTAATGGTGACCTGACACAACTTGCTCCAAATACTAAATGATATCAACAAAGCTAATTTTTCAGGGAAGCAAATGAATGGTAAGGAAGCATAGTGTGAATAACAAGAGCACAATCTGAAATGTTTCTGGGACTGTCAAATGAGTTTAAAGCTCAGTACTGTTATACTTGTTTAATTGATAGATTCTTAACTACTGTGGGGATTAGGAATGAGAAACAGGACTAAGCTTTTCTGGCTCTCTGTTACATATGTGATGCCACTAGAGGGACTTGTACAGCCAAGAGTCACTTACATGGGCTTCAGAAAGAACTGGAGATAATTTATTAGCAAAAAATGGAAATATGAATAAAAAATAGTTATAGCTATATTTTCTTAATCACACCTAAAAAATTACTCAGCCTTTCCATCTCTGTCTTTTCTTATGAGTATCTTAATTTATTTTGTTTGTAATATTGACATCCTAGAAAACCTCAGGAACACAGCTTTATGATTATATCACGTGGCTAAAAATAGACTGTTTTGATTTCTGAATCTGATTTAAGTTATCCTCACTCCCCTTGATTAAAATTCAATTTGTGCAGTTCCAAGAGTTGGTTTGTTTCTGTGCAAGCGAGGTGATGTAATAAAACAGGATACAGAGTAAACAGAGAAACTCTGATGGGGAGAGACCATTAATATTCCATGAGACAAAAGGATCGAGGGATTTTCAAACGAATTTTGACTGGAGGTGTCTGCAGTGATCTGGCTTTGCAGTGATTTTAGCACCATGTAAGTGAGCTGCTAAAATGGGACAAGGAACTTTCTTACCCTGCATTTCTGAAATGAACACTTGAACTGCACTAGAAAGATATTTCTGTCCTTTTAAGCTTTTCAATACATCTGTTCCAGCTGGTAAAATACGCAACATTAACCCAAGAAGAGAAACATTGTATTACTATAAGAAAGAAATAAATCATCGGTAAAGTGTGCAGCCAAACTATCAGAAAAAAGATATTTGTGTTAAGTGCTGCTGTAAAACTCAAAGTGTGATTAAAATACACTGCTAGCTGGCTTCATGTTTATTCCAGACAATTTATATTAGCTAATAGAGAATGAAGTGGGACTGTTTCCTTTTATCATTGAAAGGCTATAGACAATTGAATTTTAGCTATAATTTTAGACCTTATAAAATTTAAAACTTTAAAATCATTGCTCTGAAATTCCAGACACAAATGAGTTGAGTCATTTAAGATAATGATAATTTTGCCCTACTGAAATGGTTGGATCTAATTCAAAGCAGCAAGAGTCATTATCTGTTCTATTACTTTAGTTCATGCAAGCAGTGTTTACTTTATCTAGAAAAATATCATTGGCAGAAAAAGAAACACCTTTGAATCTTTCCAACTTGAATTTGAAAGTATTGCACAAAAAAAGTCTGCTTTAAAGAACATGTTCATATTTCTAGACTGAATCAAATGGAAAAAACTTGATGAATCTTTATGCATTAGTGGGAGAGCAAATTTTAGTAGATAAAATATTAGAATTTGTCTCCAAAATAGTATTAGTTTAAGAAGAATGCAGAAAACTTTAACATGTTCATCTTAAAATGGACCAAGAGTACTGAAAAAATATATTCCTAGTTTGACCAACATTTTGATTTTATGGTAATATCTCCTTTTCATATTTTTACAACCATTTTATTTTAGTTATTTTTTTCCCTTGAAATACCTAAGAATAGCTCCAATACTTTGTGTGAGTGTGTGGCTTTTCTGTTAATCCTTTTAAGGAGAATTGCAAATTTGACAGCAGATCATTAAATTACGAAGATTGCTCACCTTACCTCCATGAAAACAAAAACAACGAAAAGGAAACTCCTTTGTAGAACATTTTGATTAAATCAGCAGCATAGGTAAATCTTTCCTGCAAGGAGTTTTTCCCAGGCACTTCTGTTAATATGAAAGAAGAATAAAACATAGCAAGTTCTGGACTGTGGTGATTTATTGTCTACAGAGCACTCAAGTGGTTTCTTCAGCCTTTTTGTCCACAAAAAGTTGTTGCTCACCCTTAATTCACATCTCATGTATTTCCTGAGTTTGTAACAGAGACTTAGCCTGCAAAGATAAATGGACTTTTCTGCCTCTAATAGCTGCTCAAAAATACTGAATTGTTACTCTGCCTCTGATGGTTATCAAATATTCTTCTGTGTATTATCTTATTCTAGCACAAATAGCTGGACTTACTAAAAGAGGATTAATGGATGGGGTCTACACTCTGACAAAATCAGATTTTTTTTCCAAGTTATGAGGCGTGGTGGTTAATTTTATCTATTGAAAAGTTACTTCAACCACCAATGTCTTGGAATATTTTCACTTCTATTACAGATTTTGGATTTGGATGTAATTATAAGAAAAAAAAGAAGAATATAAAGCCAATCATTTATGGGTGAGCAGGTAAGGAGGAACCAAATGTTTATCTGTCTCTTTTGAGGCTTCACTGTCACCTTTGTGAAAGGCAATATTGGAGATGTTGTTTTTGGCAGAGCTGAGCTCTCCAGACAGGAGCACTGTGCAGGTGAAACCTGCTCAGAATGCACTTAATGCTGAGAGGCTGCAACATTCAGCAGCTGTGCACTGCAAATTCAGAGTGCAGTCTGGCCAAGCTTGCAGACAAGTTCTACAAGCAATAGAAATATGCAATGCTCCACTACATCTTTTTCAAGCCACTTAAAAGGCTTTTTTCCTTGCTCTTCAGCACAACTGCACTTGGCACAAGAAGTAATTCCTAGAATAAACAACTGAGAAAGTTATTTGGACATCCAAAGTAAAATTTGCCCCATCAGACAACAAAGAAAAGCAAAAGATAGTTCTGGACAACTTTGGCTTTCAAGGAGTTGCTTGTATTTCAGATTCATTAATCCAAATAAAATTATGTGGTGTTACAAGTACCTGTGGTTAGGAAGAGAGGACTTGCATAAATAAAGGTTTTGATGGAAATCTATAATTAATAATGTTTTTTACATTAAATGGATTAAATGCAATAGTCTTTTTTTTTTTTTACATCATCTGACACTACCTAAAAAGGCACTGTTAGTAAAAGAATGTGTGGGAAAAGTGGGAAAAGTGAAAAATGTAAGAGAGGCAGTTCAATTTCTCCCCCATTCATTCCATTTTAAATCTCTGGAAAGGTTAAAGTTCACACGTATCACAAAATACCAAAACAAAACAAAATAAGCATTAACATTTAACAGTAATGGGAATATCTGAAAATTTTTTGCCATTAGAAATTTAGGAGCCCATATTAAGGCAAACCACTCCATCCGACCTGAGAACTTCAATTCATAGAGAAATCTGCTGGAGATGAAATGTCAGTAGCAGAACTGGACATTTGGTCTTCTAAATAAAACAAAAAAAAAACACCCCAAAATTTAAAAAGAATTTATTTTACACTGCTTTCATCAAGTTTTCATCATTTTACTACTGATATTTCTGAAACCAGAATTACTGTTGCCTTCATATGGTTTTGGCATTAGATTTTAACTCTAATCTTGCCAAAGGCAGTGTATAGATGGGACAGGCTTCTGAAGGTCATTTCAGCTGAGAAAATGTAAAAATTTCTTTGATTTTAAGGGGACTCTTGCATAATTTACTACCAGAATCAAGATCTCTTTTCTGAGGTCTTTTGTGGTATGGTCATTCCATAGCCAGTAAACTTTAATTTGCTAATTCCTCACATCAAAAATGTCCTTCTCTTTCCAGATACATTCATTATTAGCTATAGTTTTGCTTGAGGTTTTTGAGCACTTCTCTGACCCTTGTTAATAATTTGTTAATACAAATGCCTGGAAAGCACCTAGGCATCATTTGGGGCAATAATTCTTTAAATTAAAATGGCTATTTCTAAGCAGATTTGGAGATGAATCCTTCTCATAAAACCCTGTGAAATATGGAAGAGGTATTTGTGGGAAAGGATCTCTCCATTAACAATATATTGCATATCAAAAGGTTTATATGGAGTTGTATCTGTACTAACTTCACCTTTCAGGTGTTGACAAGATTCTTCCAATAATCTGTTGTTCAGTGTTTTCCAGTGTCTTCTAATCTTTTTACCCAAGTCACAGGTTTCATAGACTAAACTTATTGGTCTGCATGAAAAATGTCATTTTGACAGAAAACTTCTTCCTTTATTTTGATCCCTTTTGGAAGCTCTCACACTCAGGAACACCCTGTGCCTTGAGGCATCTCCAGCAGCACTTATCAAGACATTCTCCATCAAATCAGAGTCTGTGGTGCAATCATGAACCTTCCCTGGGGTGCACAGTGACATCAAACCCCTCTTTAGAAGCCACCAGGGGCCACTTGCCTGGCTCGTGCTGAGCTGTTTGAGCAAACAGGATAATCACAATTCCTGGGCATCACAGCATTCCAACTTTGACCTCTAGAGAGTCTCCTGGACACATCTCACTTGATGTCATCTCTCACTTGAGAGATCACAGATGATTTGTTGTTAATACCAGGTCCAACAGCCAGTTTTTATTCTGGACACAGAGCATAAAATACATTTAGAAGCTTCAACACTGAGTTATGAGTGTGGTGTTTGAGCATAAAACTTTTAGTTGCTGGGCCCTGTAGTGGAGTTTAGTCTCAATTTACACATTTAAATTTTCTCCAATGTATATGGGAATAACAACAGTCTTTAGAATGGAATTCACACAAGAAGCACACCAGGGGATGGCTGAACTAGCAATAGGAAATGATCAGAATTTTTTTGCTGTTTTTGACTTCCAAAATGCAATTTTTCCAGCTAGAGCTTTAGATTCATAATGCCACAGGTTTGTGGAGGAGGGTGGAAGAGAGGGCAAGGTTTATGTTTTACACTGCAGATGGGAGAACTGCTTCCTACATCTTTAATTAGAGTTGCTCATCCCTTGAATAATTTGCATTGTTTCTTTATTATGCAATGAAGGATGTGCAGGTTTTTCTTGATTTTATTATTGAGTTTGTTTTGTGGTGGGTATTTTCATTATTTGGTTACTTTTTTGTTGTTGTTTTGGGGCTTTTTTTGCAGATGATCTAAATAAGGAATTTCCATACCCATGTATTTGTGTTGTGGACTGGCTTCTATGGAAGGAGTCTAAGAATGTTTGGGGTATTTGGTTGAATATTTTGTCTCCTCTTTTAGCTGTTCCCATCATCCACATAGGTTTTATCTCTTTAGAAGGTTGCACATAAAATTCTAAGAGAATTCTAAGAGAAAAAATAGGTGTTTACACTTAAGTGATACACTGGAAAAAAATTTTGAGCTGCAGACAGCTTGAAAGAACGATGTCAAATGCTGAGATTTTTCTAAAATTTCCCAAGTTTACATCTGTAAACCAAACATCTCCTGTGTGGCAATGGTTAAAGCCTGTGTTGCTGGAGGGAACAGAGTTATCAGCAACAGGAAACTCCTTGAACTTCTGTCGAAGTTAAGGAGCCTTGAAAGAGCCTTTGGGGGAAAAAAAAAAATCTACATTTCCATATCTGACAAGTGGTCCATGTTAAGCTTCATTTCTTTGATCACAAGTTGTTTAACTCCTGCAATGAGGATGTACAACTTTAATTACATCTCCTCACAGTGGAGCCCAATGCACTTTTCCACAGACACGAAAACTACAATTTTGATATTGGTCAAAATTATTCCATCTTAAAATTCTGTTCAAGTCATTTCTTGGTTATATTATCATCTGCCATGCATATAGACAATTTTTTTTCCCCTAACACATCTGTTTTAAACCCTTTTGTTTTAAATTTGTGCAGTGTATATTCTATCATTGGACAATCACATTTATGTGTCATCTTCTTAGAAATACTGTTTTACATTAATTTATATAAAGTCTTCAGAATTTCAGGAAAACTATTACAAGGTTCAAAGGTAAAGAAAATATTCAGTCATATATTCTCAGTGTTATATTTCTCACTTTGTTGTATTTCTCTTTCTGTGACTTCAATAGGACTCAATGATAACTTAGAAATTTGCAGCTTCTTTCTGTAATAGGTAATACACTTCCTAATTTCTAAAAACCAGAATTCTGTCCAGATCCACAGTAGTCATTTGTCTTATTAGATTTACTATCTTT
The DNA here is from genome assembly GCF_049639895.1 of Pseudopodoces humilis. Lineage (NCBI taxonomy): Eukaryota > Metazoa > Chordata > Aves > Passeriformes > Paridae > Pseudopodoces > Pseudopodoces humilis. The sequence goes on from NC_142201.1 coordinate 111,022,705, forward strand.
TGAAAAACAAAATAAATTGCTATGAGAATAAAATTTGTGGGCATAGTTTGATAACAGACTTTGATTTCTTAAATACACTATGATTAAGTACTGAAAATATACTGCAGTATTTTGGTTTTTTCCATTAGAGATTGCCTGTTACACCATTTTCAGACTGTAAATTATTTAAGTCTGTTGAACATACTGCCTTGAATATTTTTTTTACTATGGAATTGTAAATTGCAATATTCTGTCAAATTTCAGGCTATCCAGTAAAAATAATCCAATTTATTAGGCACTGATATTATTGGTTACATGAGATTCCCCAGTAACTCATAGACAGCACTAAAGGAACTTTACTATAGAATGAGAAAAGAAAATACTAAAGTGGACAAAAAGTCAGGAAATTAATGAGTCTGAGACGTTTCTAATTGAGACAATGAAATCACATTCCAAAACCAAAACCTTTGCATATTTACCATTTGATTGGTTAAGATGTGTCAGAGATTTTGATTACAGCCTAAGCCAATTGTCATTTAATTGACTTTTATTTACATAGCAGCAACTGACAGCAGTGGTTAGCTCTGTTCTGAAAATCTGTGTACAATTTGCATGAGCTAATAAAAAAATTGTATTCCAAAAGGAGAATGTGTGATTGCTTTTCCAAGTAAGAGATATGTTGGAAAAAAAATAACTGTAATCTTTCTTTCTTTTTTCAGTTTTTATGAAACCAGGAAAAATAAAGCTTGGGTGCTTTCCAGTACAACATGGAAAGGATTTCTTTATTAAGGTTAGTTGCATTGAACTTTATGGAAGAAAATTTTCTGAGTAAGGCAAGTAAGATTTAGCCAATGAAAGAACAATTATGCATTCTTTGGAAAAATAAACTAGCAGAGTGTCTCCCATAACAGCCCAAAGCTGAATTCCTGCTGACCCATATGGGCTGTTCAGTAGCATCCAGGAACACTGTTCTGGCATAACCCATTCCATAGTGAACAAAAAAGTGAAAACCTTGTTCTCACAAGAGATAAATCCCCTGTCTGACACACAACTGAACAGCTGTGAAGTCAATATAGTAATGGATACTTATTTGAATGAGTAGACTCATTACAGGCAAAATTTTTCTTTCTGTGCTTTCTAAAATGTAATTAGCCATGATCCTTCACAATCTAATGCACAGCTCTAATTCTTCTGTTTGAGAGGTGTTTGCCATGCCCTAATTATCCTTCTAGGCTGGGCCAGGGCAGAGTAACCATCTCCAAATCCAGTGGATTGCACTAGTGCAAAGAGCAGAAATGAGCAGTTCCCAATTGCTGCCCTGATATACACAGATTGCATACCCAGAAGATGAGTTACTTCTGTAAATGCTGGACTAGTGTTTTTTAAATGGCTCTCTATTAATGCTGCTTTATTTTATTTATTAAGCAATTTAGTTTTAAATGGAAGACAATGGATTTATATGACAGAGCCAGATATTCCTTACTAATTGCAAAGTGGATTAGGCTGGCTGTGAAATTATCTCTGCCTTCTGCCTTTCCAGAAGAAAAGATTGGAAAAGTAAAACTGCTGCACATTACAGCAAGATATTCCTATTATTCTGATGGCTAGAAGTGCAACCAGCTTCAGCTTGTTCCAAAACCTAATTACCATTTAATTTCAAGTACTCTGTCTACACTTTTTCTTGTCCTTCCAAGGAAAAATGAGTTCCAATACTGAGTGACCTCGTGGTTGTCTTTCTTCTTCAGATCTGAAAGCAAGGAAGACTTCAGTTATTCAAACCAGCTAAATGATTCAAGCTGCAAGCAAATCTGACCTGGATGGGTACCAATTAGTGAAAAGGGGATTTATGGCTGTTTCCCAGTTTTCCAACCACTAGAGGGCAAGGTTTTTCTGTGTCTTTTTCCGTGTGAGAAAGAATTTGGCTCCAAACAGGGAGATGTTATTTCCTTTTAATCGTATATGGCCTTGAACAATCAACGAGCTATGTTTGGGCTGGAAACCTTTCACCACCGTGGAACAACATTAAAGGAGCAAATAAAATTTTGAGATAACCAACAAGAGGATTACAAGAGGATTTTCTTAAGTTGGTAGTCATAATAAACATCAGCCACCATTAATTCAATTCCTCACAAACTTAAAGTGTGCAACCTGCACCTCTCTGTCAGTTGTGTTAAATTCTTAAATGTACCAGTGACAGTTGGAATAAGGATGGCAAGTCCTTCAAACCTCTGGAATTCAAAAGGCAATGTTTATTCTCAGATCAAAACAGGCCAACTTCTACTTTTTATGAAGAGATTTATTGAACCTTCTCTTTGCTTTACTTCTGCTTGTGGTTTTTCCTTAATTTTTCTCTGAACATGCATTTACTCTTCCAAAGATACATAACCTCTCAGTTTTTTCCAACGGAAATTTAATTTTTTTAATTTTTTTTTTTTTTGTATTCTACCACTGTGATTTTTAACACAATCTGATTTTTTGTTTTTTATTTTTGTGAAAATAAATAAATTAATAAAAAAAAATTACATCTACTTCTAAACTCCAGAGATTTTAATTCATCTTCCTCCTTGGTGTTTTTAGACTTGGTGGATATTAAGGAGTTGATTTCTGAATCAGTGCAGAAAAATTATTTGAAGGGAACATTTTCATTTGAATAGATCCTCAAAATCACTCTGTGGTCCTCAAGAAAGTCCATCAAACAGATATAAGAAACAAAAATATGGCATGAATTTACGTAAGAAAGAATCCAGAAGCAGATTGAGTTGCACTGTAGGAAAAGCTGTTTCTGTAAGGACTGGAAAATAAAGGCCACAAGAATGTCTTAGTTTCTTTTATCTAAATATATTATCTTTCCTGACATATCTTCTTTAACAGATAAGATAGGGAAAAGAACTGTAACCCTTCTGTACCACTGCAATTTTCCCCTGGAGAGGTGTTCAAGCTGTGAGTGCAGTAATATATCTGCAGTCAGAGATTCTGACTCTCAGTAGCCCCGTCAAGTCAGCAGAGCTTTACAGTGCCAGGGAGGAAACCACTCGAAGGGGGAAGAGAGATAAAACATTTACAGCTGCCTCTCCATTTGGAATATATTGCCTACTACTATCCTGGGTAGTCTCTGCTATCAGAAGTGTCATTTCCCAACTGAAGAGAAATTTTAAGTGCCATTTTCAAATAAACATAATTTTTAGTTTTTCCAAATCAAAATGTAATAATGCTTGCTGAGTAAAATCTCATTGTTCAATGTAAAAATATGAGCAATGAGGGACCAAATTATAGGAAAGGACTATCATAGCTTTATTTTGTGTTCCACTCTAACACTGTAAGTTGTAGAAAGACTCAGGAGAGAAACTCTAAACTCTCCATTGAATGCATTACTAATACCAGTCTAAGAATGCAGCACTCTGCAAGAGCCAATATGATAACATATAGTATAACATGGTCCTTAAAATTCCATATAGGAATATATATAAGCCACCAATAAAACAAGTGCAGGTTGTTTTCCTTCAGCTGAGGCAGCTGAAGTCACAGGTGCCTTGCAATGAGGGCGCCCTGTCCCCTGCCCCATCAGGTCACCCCTTAGCTCAGGAATGATGCTGACAACATCAAATGGCACAAAGTTATTTGGGATGTCTTTAGAAGGCGGACAAATGAGGTGAGAAGTTTTCACTACACTCACTCCAGCTCCGTGCATTACAAAACACATAAAATCCTTGGCAAGTAAGAGCTTACATGCATGACACAAACTTTATACAAAGCTAGGGATTTCATTGTTGCACTTGTTAGAAGGCAATGTGAAATGGATGAGGGAGAACCTGCACAGCTGTGCTCTGACATTTTTAAGTAGGACTTCTGTTCACTAGTCTCAACTGCTTTCAGGGCATCATTAAGTTTATTCCTCCCCATGTTGGCAGCAGACATGAATTGTTTGTAAGGAAAACTACTTTCTCCCCCCATCCATTAGTCTGGTCATCTCATTACAGCAGAAAAAATGTTCATTTTTGCTCATATAAAATATGGGGATTAGGAATTAATCATTTTAAATCTGCAGAAGCTTTGGTGGCATTGCTGATACTTTTGTATTATAAATAATGTGTAGGGAATACTATTTATTACAACTAAATACTTTCTAGTGTGTGAAGCAGTCTCAAAATTCACCATCTTTCAGTGTGTAGTTAATATATTCTACATAGAGACCAAGCAGATTAATTGTGTGTCTAGCAAAATAACAAGTGTAATTGCATGGGTTTCCTCATAGCATTTTGATTTACAGTTTGAGTCACTTAAAGACAAAATTATGACTGTTTTCTTTTTAAATAAAAAGGAAGTAATGTGATTGGTTGTTTAATTCATATCTGCTAATTATTGCAATATTTTCTTCTGTGTTTATCAGAACTTAATGCATTTGTGGCTTTTTCTTCCTAGAAGTCTTTTTAAAGATGCTTCTGCCTCTCCCAGTGACAGATTAAAACAATTAAAAATTCAAAATATGGCATCATGAAAAAAGAAGACCTTTAATTTCTTTCCAAGGATTTGGTCTTTGATTTTTTAAGATATGGGGTAATTACCTTCAACCAATTTCTCCCTGTTTGTGAACTTGCTCTCAGTGTTTTGTGTGGTTTTTTTGTGTGCATTTTGGTGAGCTTTTCACACATTAACACACAAGCTTGAGGTGATGTGAACTGGAAAACACAGTTCACATAATAAATTAACTTTCTCTAAGGAGACATTTCTAAGAATTACTTTAAATCCCTAGTTATAACTAGTTTATATCCCTAGTTATGGGTATGCAGTTGCTTTATCTCACCAGAAAATCCAAAATTCTGCTCATTTCTTAGGCCAGCTGTGTGAAACCAAATTCTCATGGGTGACTGGAAAGGCATGATTTATGTTCTGAACAGGGTAAGAGAAAAGCAAGAAGGCACTCCAGATACTTCCAGCAAATCTATAACTCATTATGATTCTTTGTGAAGCAAACTTCAAAGCCAAATTTTTAAAAGTGTTCTACTTCAGTGTTCAAAACAGTGTCCAGCAATTCTTTTTAATAGAATATGCAAAGTGAATTCTAAACAAAATTCCAGCAGGGAAACAGTTGGTGTTGTTATAACATAAGACATCATGGGCACATTTTGCAAGCTTTGTGTTATCTGGCTTTGATCTCATTTACAATTTCTAATTTCAGTCCAGTTAATGCTGATGTGCCACCCCAAGATTCATGGTAGCTGTGTCGCTGGTACAGCTGCCTGATTACTCTTAAGTCTCAGTGGTAGCTGCTCTCCTAATGAGCCAGGATAAGATCATTAAGAAATAATTGTGTGCAGGTTTTACAGATAAGTCTCTGCTCCGCAACGAGGCAACCCTGACAGACAGTAATATTTCTAGGGCAAGATACTCCTCCCTTCTTGTTTAATGAGCTGTGGATTTTTAATCTGGGGGTTTTGGTGATGGGCAGGGTGAATGCACAAGAGGTTGATCTGGAGACATCAGTGTGTCAGACGTTGCTGTGTGTGCACAGACAGTGGGAAGATGGGAGCCAAACCCAGCTCTCAGTCGTCCCAGAAATTCTGTGTTGCTGTTTCCTGTGGTAATTTTCAATCCCAAATCCAAAATGCATGTTTGCTTTCTGAGGATGGGCTGTGTTTTCTACTAGGCGAAATTTTTTTTGTGCAAGTGAAAACATTTAAACCCAGGACTTGAGTTACACAGCAAAACTGGAAGAAAATCTACTTCCAGTTTGTAAAATCATTCAGAAAATTTTTGCAGCAGCAGATTTTCCGCGTCTTAAAGATGGAATAAAGCTATATCATGGATATTCATAAAAACAATATTTTTGAGCTAATATCTCAAAAAGAGTAGGGAAATTAAAGATAGGGATTGCTTAAAAAACCTGAAATATTGTTTGTTTTCTACATTCACCATTAAACACAGCCTGTCTAAAGCTGATTTTATAATAGTATCTATGGAAATAGGAAAAACCCCATATAAACCAGGTAAGATATATCCCAAAACATGTTGAGGAAGACCATGAAATCTACAAAAAAAAAAAATAATGACACAATTTTGAAGTACCTGTTTTGTTTTTCACTGGCTTTCATGGTTTCATAAGAGCAGTCTGCTGGACTCCACCATGCTGCTACCAAAATTTCAAGTTCTTAGCAGTGACTGAGCTGCATCTCCTTCATCCCACTGTACCTTGGCTTAAGATCATGATCCTGTCATGAGCAGACATCCAGCAAAAAAAGAAATTGGTGAGTTGGAAAAGAACAAAGTTGAAAAATCCTTGAATTATCAGCCGTACAACAGTATTTTCCCAATTGTCCCTATCAGGTTTCACCATCTCCTGATGAGAATAGTAACAAGAGCAAATAGCAGATGATACTGCAAAGGTGTGAGTAAAGATATCCTCATGCAAGTTGAGTCAACTCACTGTGGTTTATTCTCCAGATATTGATGCATCCCCCCAAAACAAAGACACAGAATAAATTTATCCTGACTAATTTATTTATGGGGAACATATTTTGTGCAATGCATTTATGTCTGTTCAAAAGGCCAGAATTTAATTCCAGCTTTCCATCAGATGAACTCCCTTTTGTGACACACCAAAAAGAGAGTTTTTGCCTAATAGTGGTTGTATTTTGTCTGATGCTCTGTGTCTACCACTTTTCCATCTATAATTTTGGTCTGGAGGGAGAAAGAGACAATCAGCCATACACTGAACCCTAGTGAGGATTGAGGGGTTTGGGTTCACATTATTTCCATTTGTGGTTTTCAAAGGCAAACCATGGGAAGCTATGTCATTTCAAGGAAACCTCCAACCAGCAGTATGAAAGGTATAGAAGTGTGCATAGTTGACACTATTTCATGTTGTAGATATCCACACACACACGCTGGTACATCCTTAACTTCTCAGATGAAAGAGCTCAAGTTACCCTGAGCCCTTTTCATGATTTTCGGAGACTTTCAGCTCCTGTTTTTTTTGGGAAAGGATAAATCCCTTCTCTCACACCTTAAGGCCCATTTTAACTTCCCCAATCATTATTAAACAAGTGCTGCTTGTTTCCTCTCCATACTGTCTCTCTCCTTTTCTCCCCTCACCTAAATTGATATCTTTTTATAGGTATTTATGGTGATAATGGCATCTGTGCTGTTCAATGAATTTCTTGTGTGTTTCCACCCCCCCACCACCACCAGCTGATGTTACACTACAAAAGGGAAAAGCTTTGGTCAGGCCCTGGTTCTGCTTATTCACAAGGGTTCTATGAAAACTTCATCTTTGTAATATTGAATCAAAGGGAAGAAATTTAGAAAATAAGATAATTTGATATATCAAACAGGAGATGTTGTTACAATAAAAAGACCAGGGAAGAAGAAATTATTTTTAATGCTGGGCCAGAAGGAGAATTGACTTTTGCACCTGGTTTCAATATAAAGTTTTTTATATGTCCTTCAACAATTCTCTAACTATGGCACATTTTCCCTTCTGTATAAAATATGGATTACACTTTCTTACATCTTTGACTTCAGGCCTTGTCTCAGAACGAGCTCTGCACACTTTGAACTTTGTTCAAGACTGACACCTGCCCCACACAATGCTCAGTAGGCACAGGGTACTTTAGGGAGCACCTCATTTTTAAGTTAACATGATACCCCCCCAAAAAACGTCAGTCCCATACAATGAACCTTTAGATCAGACTGATAGAGTACATGTCATAAAAGCATTTATGCCTTGTCTGGATCATTCTACTGTTGTCTATCTTTCAAAGCTCAGCTGAAGGGATATATTTTAATATTCTCTTATTCCTGGAGCTACATACTTTTTAAGACCACTCATGTATCACTGATGCTATAGGAAAATATGATCAGAATTCATGAAGACAATGCACAGTTATAAACTTATTTGTTTTCTGATTTCATTCCTGGAGGATTTAGCCTTTACATAGGTAATTGCTGACATTTTCAACAGCCTCCAATCTCCTCTAATGTTAGACATTATAAATTGCACAGTGAAAGCTATTGATTACTGAATTCCTTTCTGCAATTGAAAATGTTCAATGTCTTCGAGGAACTAACCCTAACTCCTCAGCCTTCTGTTTATATATCATATCTAGACTATCCACCCCATAAATGACATCACCCATCCTGGCCAAAGTCCTCTAAAATGTCAACAGTTTCTACAGAACTGTGTAAATGCACTTTAATAAATCTGTTCACCTTAAGAATAGGATAAGAGGATGTGAAACTTAGGTGAAGGTTGGAAAAGTAGTTTCTAACTTTCCATCAAAGATGGAAATGAGCAAAAGGAAGCCAAAGCATATAAAGATTCTGCAATTTGAGGAAGATTTCAGCCAAATGCAGGAAAGAAATTTAAAAATAAGTGGATTAAAAACAGAACAAAGCATTATGTTTGGTAACACTTGTGTTTACATAATAAAAAGATAATTTCCTGGACAACATTCAATTTCATTTCTCTAGGGTGCCTTCCAAGGTGAGTTTGTGGTTGTGGAGGACTGACACTGCAATATTCACTTCCTCCCTCTGCCCTAATTCTTCTTAAGGAATCTAAGTTTTCAACATCAACATTCCTAAAAAAGAGACCTAATGAAGTCTTCTGCTCCAAACAAAATATAAAACATATCTATCTGCACCTGTGTCAGGGAGCTAAAAAGTCTCTCAAAGTTCATTACAGGTTCAGATTAAAGCTGTATTCTTGTTCTGAAGTAGACATATTTTACTTTACAATGGTTTTGTTGCATATTTCAACTGCAAATTTGTTCCTCTTCCTAAATTTCCTGCAAATGAACCTTAATGAATAATCAGTGTTCATGCTGGGTAAGATGGAGACGGACACACGTGCTTGGATTAAGCCTCAGAAGAATTTTGTCTAGACATTGAAACAAAGATCAAAAACTTTTTAATTTTTACTCAGTGCATGAAGCAAGCTGCAACTATCAAATTGATAGAATAAGTTTTATTTAAACAGAATTTTAAAACATTTATCCCTTTTTGAGTTTATTGCAATATTTTATTGCCTTTATGCCTTCTACAACTTTCAGTTGTGCCATTCCCAAGAATAATATATCCCTCTGAAAGGATTTACCAGAAAAGTCACAGCACAAAACCTTTAGAGAATCTTAATTCCATCTGGGTGGATGTTTCCAGCTTCCAAATTGCCAAATCAGTTTTAAGGAAGCAGCTTCCTTCTGTCTTCTTCCTACAGATGTAGATGTACCCTGGTGGAATTTAAGTTATAGTTGGACTTCTGGTGTTCCCAAAAGGTATAAACAGGCATTAGACCAACAGAAGACAGGAGAAAACTAGAATCAGCATTAAATGGAGTAAAGAAAAACAAAACAAATTTATTACAGCATTTATTACACAAAATGCTTCTAAGGAGTGGTGACGCTTCATCTGGGGCATACAGGAAGGGCAATTATTGGCAAAAACATTGAATTGGGAAAAAACCTCTGAAATGGTCTGGTTGAATGTAAAATCTCTTTCATAATGAAAGTTGTTGTTTTTTTTTCTGTGAGCAAGGATTCTTTTGATTACAAAAGAAATTATGTTCTTTCTTTTGCAATCTAGAAGAATCTTGAATAACAGAGATATAATTATTTAAGAGCTTTAACTGGTGTTAAATAATTACATTTTATTCCTCGTTTAAAACTCATTTAAAATAAATCTCTTTGCTCCACAGCCAATCTTCCATATTTTTAAAAATAAATTATGTTGAAAGTGATTATGTTAAAATTGTCTGGTGTACCTTCAGTTTTGTCTCCATTGTAGAGCACAAACACTTGACTTAAGTGAAATTGGGATAAATTTGTAATTCAGAAAAGAAGTGTGTAGGAATTGCTTCAAGGACCTCAGGATCCATTGGCTGGATATTAACTCACAATCTCAACAAGCTGATATGTTTTCCCTGAAAATTTCTGAAGGGTTGAGGTGGAAATAATTCTCAACCCCTGAGCAGTGTTTGGACCCAGACAAAATGTAGTAAGCTGCCACTGATTCTTTGGTGTTTCAGCTGGGATGATTCGTAATTTATTTTCTTATTTCTTAGTTTTTTTTTTTTTCTTTTATCCAGATCACAAAACTAGTTCATTTCAGCATTTGGTTATATATACATATATATATGTATAGGTTATATATTGATTATACCAATACTCAATACTCTGTTTTAATGACTTTATTTGAAAATATATTTTTCTGCACAGCTTGAGTGGGAGCCACAACTTAAAACCTTTGCCATTTTGTTGCTTTCACAAACTGGCATTTTTTTGCTGCTCCATGCTGCCAGTTTATTTTTGTTTGTTTATTTATTTGTTTCTTTTTTTGTTTACTTATTTAAGTAATCAATCAATATATTGATTGATTGATTGATTGATTGCCAGGCAAAGTGTTTTAACTTTTCATGACAGCCAAGACAGCCAGATCTGGTGAATCAACACCAAGGTTAAAGCAAAAGGCAATGCCTGTTAACACCTGCCTCCACTGAATGAGTCGTACAAAATGTTCTCAATCCGAGTCCCTGGCTGGCAGCTGTGAAACCAGAGAAGGTTCCACAGATGCCTGCAGGTATTAAACCCAAACTCCTTTCCCCAGCCTTTGATTCTCCTTGGCTTCTCCTGCAGCAATGGTGAGAGTGGATGATGTTACAGCTCCATGTAACTTATGGAGGTTAAGACAGACATCTATATTTGGAGGGCTTTATGGTTACCACAGTATTAAAAAAGACCAAATTTTTCTATTTCATAAATGTTTTTACCACAGCAAAACTTTTGCATAGGTTTATTTTTGCCTTTCTGCAATCAGAATTGGTTTTTCAAGTGTCAGCAGCTCCCAAGGTGTGCCACAAGGATCCCAGGCCAGTGGCTGCAATATCAAGGATGTGGCACCTCCACAACCAGCAGTGACCCTCAACATCCCTCTAAACCAAAGTTCAGCTGAGCAAAAAGATAAGCAAGAACCATGATCTAAAGAACTGAAATAGAATTATCCTCTCACCAAGAACATTATTTTGCTGCATGTGGGGAAAATAGGTCTCTGTGAGTAGATGACAATAGATCTCTTGGGGAATTTAAAAAAATTTAAATCAATCAAGGTGAAGGGTACAGCACCAGACCTGACAGAGTTCAAGAAGTGTTTGGATAATGCTGCCAGGCACAGGGTGTGATTCTTGCGGTGTTCTGTGCAGGGCCAGAAGTTGGGCTCCCTGATCCTGATGGGTCCCTTCCAACTCAGCATATTCTGTGATGCAGTGATAAATTGTTTTTTTGTTTGATTCCAAGTGGAAATTCTCCAGGGAGCAGAAAATGAACGTTTTCCAACAACTTCTTATTGAACCCAAAGCAGATCTTATCACTGGGGTGATGCTACAGCATGAAGATGGAGGAATAATGACTGTAATTTGTCCAGGTGCTAACGCACTGTGTCTGGAAGTTGCTTGAGTTCAGGGCAATAAATTACTAGCAGTCTATGGATGTTGAAATATCCAATCCATTGCTATATTTGCAGAAACTTTTAAAATACTCTACAATGACTTAATGGACTATGTGCCAATATAGAAATAGAAATGAATTTTATTACAGAGCCACAGGAAATTCCTGGTTCCTAAGGTGTAGGAAGTTTGCTACTTCTAACGTGTGTTCTGGATCTTTAGTCAAATAGGAAAGCTTAAATGTAAATGTAAATAGGAACTAGCTACAGCAAGGCTTTATTTTTTCACTCCTGTTAATTCTTATGATGGTTTCAGTGCTAGTTGATCCCAAATAGTGCATTTTTAATTCACTGGAGCTGTTATCTGTAACACTGATGTATTTACATTCAGTATATGCCCACAGGTAACCAGTGTGGGGGGCTGAATGTTAAATAATGAAATTATAAGATAACATTATGTTGAAGACTTTTATCTAGAGTTTCACTGTTCTGAACTTGAAAAGAACCAAAGCAGCATCTTAGTGTCACTCTCTCTAAGAGCCAAATGTGAATCCTCTGGAAAACTGTGTGAAGCTTTTCCTTCTCTTTAGTAACACTACCCTTACAGACTTAGTTATGGCCTTTAATAACCTTTTGCTCTCTGTGTCCACCTTCTTGAAGACTGTTTTGTAGAGAATCAGTTTTCCATAATTCAGTTTCTTAAGAGAGAATCCAAGCACTGAAATGATATCTGAGGAAGCTCTGGTTGTGAGGTCAGTGAGGAACCTTTGTTTACATTGACTACTTGCTCCCCTAAAAGAACACTGGAAAGAAATTGTGGTGCACAGCATTCTTTTACAGCCTCGAAAAATTGCTCATTTTGGTGATCAGGCCCCAGTGACAGCCTAACATGAAGAATGAAATGTCTCCCAATACACAAAGCAAGAATTTGAACACTCTGCCAGGTGTATTCTTTCACAACACAGTACTGAATGGGAAACACAGAGGTCCTCAACATTCTTGTAGAATGCTTGTTAGATAATGTATGTATTTACTAGGGAGAAATCTGTACCCAAATATACAATTAGTAAGTATCAACAAGTGTTAATTTTGTCATAGATGTGGAAGCTGCTCATCTTATTGGGCTGTGTGGAAAAGGAACCAATAAAACCACATTAAGTAAAGTATTTTAAAAGACCAGACTCATTAGATGTCATGTACCAGTAGGCATAAACTAGTTAAAGAAGAAAAGACAAAATGTCTGCATGTTTTATCCCAACCTGTGCCATAAAATCTGGGCATCTCTCCCTTTTTACAAGATGGTAAAATAGGAAAAGCTTTATCCTCCCTGTTTATACAGTGCACAACACATTTCTGTCTTACAGGCCTATTTCACCAGAGCAAATGTATTCTATTTAACATGACACCCAGAAGCCAGGGACCTGCTTGAATGTCAAAACCCCATCTATGACTGTGTGTCAGAAGTTTATCTCACTTTATAAAATTGTTCCACAGCTATATGGCTCCCCTGAGAAAAAGTCATTTACCCTCTGCACTGGAGCACAATTTCTTGAATATATTTACAGTGACTAATCAGTGGTGAAGGAAATGCTAAGCTGTAGTTTCACCCTCCTTACTGTGGCTGGGATTTGTGATTTTTTTTCATCTTGACACTTAGCCTGCAAGCACAGGGGCTGTGTTTTTTCTTGTAGGAGCTGCAAACAAAGCCAGAAAAGCCCTGCTGTGTCCTGTGCTGGCTCAGGGCTGGCACAAGGATCTCAGGGATGCCTTAGGATTTAGCTTTTATATTTCTCAGATCCTGTAGTGCTTTAGTATATAACTCTAAAACTCCATAGGCTGCCAGCTACTGTTCTCCCATTTTATTCAGACAAAACAATTCCTCTCTAGGCCTGAAACTCAAGGATACCCGATTGTCTCAGGCACAGAGAGATGTAAACAACAATGAGTTGTGAGGGGCAAACTTGGAGTAAATTACTTCATTACCTGAAACTGTAACTGGAAGATTAACCCCTGATAGGCAAATGCACCAAATTTAAAACTGTATGAAAAACTTGTGGCCGCTGCCCATCTCGGGTGTAGCCTCTGGGAGGCTTTTGACTGCCCAAGGTGTAGCTATTGAAGGCCTTCAATATATACCCATTTTTATTCTCTTAATTTTGTATAGCCTCTGTTTTAGGTAGCCACTCCAAGGCATCAGCTTGTGCTGGTTGTGGGGGCAAACCTGAAAGCAGAGTGAACCCTCTCTCCTGACTTAAAACACATACAAGCATCAATTACCCTGAAATCCCCCAGGCCGCTGGGGGAGGAGAGAAAACCAGGTTTTGGTGGGTGGGAGGGTTTGAGGAGCACCATGCAGCAGGGGCTGAACTCTCAAGCACTGGGTGGGAAGGGTTGTTTTAGGACAAAGCCCAGAGACAAAATGGCCTTAGTCCCACATCCCTCTGGATATCCTGCTCTGTCTCCAGGCATTTTGAGGTTACCTGGACAGAGGAGCTGCTGCCTGCCATGGTTGCTGATGGTCCTTGCAGAGGAGGGACTCTTGCCTCAGTCCCCTGCCAAGGTGGGGACACTGCCTGTGGACACCAGCTGTGGCATCTGGGGACAGGGGCTGCCAGTCCCAGGGGGTTCTGGACCCTGGGCAGGGAGGGGAGCCCTGGAAAAAAACATCCCTGGGTGCCTCAGTAGAGCCCACAGGTCCCAAGGTACCTCTGGCTATCACAGGGATGGGGCAAGAAAGAGGAAGAAGAATCAATAAGTATTTAAATGTGTTGTTGATTTCAATTTTGTTGCTATTAGCAGGATGATATTTTAAAAATTCCTTATTAAATTATTGCTCTGGTTGTTTTTATCCCAATAAATTATAAATTATAGCTGAATGCTGAAGAATCAATTATCTTTTTTCTCTCAGCATTCGCAGTTCTAGGCCACGGACAAGGCCAATATCCTTCAGAAAACAATCTCCTCCCTGCATCACACTGGAGTCTCCTTTGGTAACTACTGGAAATAAACAGTCTTGTATGAGTACAGACAACACAATTTCCTGGCTATCTTTATTTTCAACTGACTGACTTACAGTTCTACTTGTTTGTCCAGAGCTACACAATCTTTGTAGCTTTCAAAATCAGAGGTTTAGCCCATTATTTCTGTGTTCATATGTTTATTCCTGCCTCTAAACTCCAGTCTCATGCAAAGCATTAAAAAGGAACTGTTTTGGGTTTTTTTTTCCTACCATATCACAAGAATCCCAAAATGCACTTATTTAACAGCAACTATATTGCAAGTTATTTACCTCCCATTGTGTTATGAATGAACGTGCTGTATGTCTCTCTCACTAGGCATTGGGATATTCAGTGATAAAGAAATTTCCTGAACTCTGTCCAGAAAGTCTGCACAAAATAATACTTTAACATCATCTTTCCCCTATCACCCCTTCCAGAGATTTCTCTGCAATTCTTCCACTTTCTGTGGCTCTCACAAGTGATAGCCTTATTTGCTGGATCTTGAGCTGACAAGTGTGATTTATTCACTGGCAGCCACCTGAATTATGCACAGATCTAGCCCTGAACCCCATCAAAAATGTGTTTAACAACAGAGAATAAGATTAGTACAAGTAACAGACAGGCCTGAGATTACATTTCAAATTGTTGCCCCTAGTAATTCCATCTATCCCATTACTGTTTGGTTTGTTGCCTTCACTATTTTCTGCAGTTCTCAGGTTTGTCTGTGATGTGCATGAACACAATTTCCACTCTGCAAGACTTCTCAGGTGTAGAAAGAGAAAATTCCCAGGAATTCAGAGTACCAGGTGATCTTCTGTGGCTTCCCTAAGTTAAGGTGTCCCTCTGGCCTTTATTTTAAAACCTCCATTTTATTTCCAGGCTCTTTCCTCCCTCTCCTTTTGTTTAGTGTCCTTGTCAGCCCTGCTGTCATCCCCTAGATTAAATCCCTACAAGCATTCATTACTGTAGTGTGGGAATATAAACAACTTCTTGGACTACTTCATACCCGTGGAAAACAAATGGTGCAATATCACCCCTCAGTGAAATGGAATATACATCTTAAGCCCCTGACACTTACTCTATTTAGTTTAAAAGCTTCTTTATTCAAAACATATTTTCCCACTGTGTTTAAGGAAACAACTGCTTGGCTACTTAGTATCTCACAATAAGTGTCAGATCCTTTGCCAAGGAAACGATTGCTCCTTGCAAAGACAAATGACAGAGGTCTGAAGCAAATCCAGGGCAAAATGCCAAAAGCAGACGAAATTAGAGAAGCTGTGAATCAGCAATACACTGACATACATAAATAATTAGAGGAATTTATTTTGTTTAGCCTGAGCAAACAAAGCTGCAGTGATGTATGATGTATTACATTCTTCCCAGAAGCTCCTGCTTTACAGGTACCAAACTACAAAAATTACTCCAAACGTTGCCACCTCTGGCCTTGGCATTTTTAGAAAGGGTCACAGATTTACATCTAATGTGTCCCATGGCTTGACAGCATGGCTTCTGATTGTTATTGCAAAATTCTCCAGGGTTTGTTTGTTTTTTAAAGATCGGCCAAGCTGATTCTTTTTTGTAACCTTAGGGTAGCAATCAAAATTACAGTGTAAAGGTAATAATTATTGTTCATTGTTTCACCAGTGAGATAAAATGTTGCTATCAGTATCTGGTGATATGTAAATTTGTTACATTTATCTTGCATTTTATATGTAATTTTTCATTATCTGTCTGGATGAGGTTAGGCTTTATACCTGCATTATTTGTGTATTCCAAAGATTTTTATTGATCTCTGCATTAATCCTTTACCATCTTAATAAACT
This sequence comes from Pseudopodoces humilis, assembly GCF_049639895.1. Lineage (NCBI taxonomy): Eukaryota > Metazoa > Chordata > Aves > Passeriformes > Paridae > Pseudopodoces > Pseudopodoces humilis. Next base: position 111,038,936 of record NC_142201.1, read on the forward strand.
GTTTAAAATCTCTATGCTTTATTCTGTAGATGAGTCTTTTTGGCAGTTGATTAGGAACTGTTAAGTACAGCATTTAATATGAATTTAAAGTCACATTCCATCTCATTTTCATCCCATCTCAAGGTATGTAAAATTGTCCTTTAACTGGGAGTGTTAGCAGTATCTAAATGCATCATTATCTTTTCTTCTTAGCTGGGAATTGAAACAAATAGCTTTCAATTTGTATAAAATATTTTCTTCTTTTAATATTTGACTGTTTTCTCACTGCAGAAGGAACGGTATTTCTCAATGGCATCTCTAGAACTATGTTAAGGGAATAATTCTGAGGCTGGGATATTTGACTGCAAGACAGGAGAAGTTTCAAGGGTCACAGGAAATTTTAGAAGAGCTTTTAGCTTCAGCCATATATCCAAGGTTGTTGCTGTGCTAATGAAGCCTGTGTGGTGAAAACTGCAGATGTTTGCAATACAATTTAACTAACATATATAATTTTAATTAGATCACACTTTGCCAAACCCACCTGCAACACAAACAGCACTGTAAAGACAACCAACCTTTCAAAGCTGGTGGAAGGATGGGTGTAAGCAGCAAACTCCAAGTGCCCATTTATTTGTTATTCAGTGGTTCAGAGGATTAGTAATTGTAATGCTTTTGCTTATTTCGCCATCTGAGTCTCTTCAAGTGCTGTGGGACTTGAACATAGTTCTCTGTTCTTTGAGCATTTGCAGTTTTGGAAATGAAAGGTAAGAGGAAACAGCTTGGATGGTCATTATGTACCAAGGCAAGTATAGTGCAGCTTGAAAGTAATTCCTTCCACTGAGCAATTAAAAATAGTTAATGTAGCAGCTGCCTGATGTGTTCTGTGAACTCTGTCAGAAACTGGCAGGTGAACCAGAAGAGAGGCTGTGCACACGCAGGTTTGCTACTTGAAAACATTAATTAAAGCTTCCAAGTAAAAACTTTAGGAATAACAATATGAAGTGTCCAATTGTTGTGTAGCACTTTCAAGAGCATGAATCATAGTATCAAAAAGCAATTGGAGCAACAATGTTTCATATTCTTAAAAGCAATTCTATAGAAGTCATTTTGTCTATCATTTTTTATGCTGGTCAGATAAGAAACATGCTATGATATAAGCATATATGGTTTTTTTCCCATGATGTGTTTTTAAAGGATTTTTTATCCTTATGAAAATAAGCTTAAGCAAAAGTATGGCTGATTATTTTTCCACATGTGACTATTAAGAGATGTAGCAACAAATTTTCCCTCTACAGCATATCACATCTCTTAGAGGGTGTGGGTGTAATTCAGGGATAGAAATACACTGGACTTTGTTAGAATCAGTGTGGGGGTTGAGTTTGAAGGCCTGACAGGTAAAAAAATTATTTGACTTAAAATGTATAATCAAGGTTAATCCTATACAGTATTTTGACAGGCAGCAAATATTACTGGGGTAATAATAGCTGGTACTCCAAGACTAGTCTTGGAATTCATTGTGAAGTCTAGGCCACGTTTGTGATCTCTGCAGGTGTGAGGTGCAGCTGGAGGGTCTTTGTTTGGTATTGTTACTTGGTCTGTGTGGACAGCAAAGAAATCCTGTCAGGTGCAGAAATTGGAGAATTGCACGAGTTTTCTTAGAGGGCGCAGTACTGAAGCGAAAGATTGCATTGTGTTTTCCATCCTCAAATAAGGAGTATTTCATGCTGAGGTCTCCCATTCATTCTAAAGATACACCCTTATGTACCTGTAAAGAGCTAAGCTAAGTATGAAATCAGGTACTACAGGTTTGCATCTAAGCCTGGTGTCTTGGGTTTCATCAAGCAAGCACAGATGCCAGGGGATTTTCTAGCTAACAATCACCTTCTGTCACTTCTATCTCCTTCAATCTAAATTGCTGATATGTCTTTTTACTGGTCTTTCCAAATGCTTTCAAAAGTAGAAGAGGCCATACATGTAAAAATTACTTTAAAATAACACTCCTTGAAAACGAGAGATTTTTCTGAAGCGCTGTTCAAAAGAGCTCTTCACTTGGTGTGAAATGATACTCTGTGAAAGTGCCACCACTCTGCCTCAGCTACAGACTGGGCAAGGTGAAAATGAAAATGACTTCTGAAGAGCCAGAAGGTCACTGCATTAGTTATAGGATTGATTTTTCATGTGGAAGAACATTGTCTAAAAGCTTCCTGACTCAGAATTTGGGGCCTGGGTGTTTTCACAGCTGCACGGTATGATAGCCCAGAGGATGTTAGCTTCTGAGCACTGAAATTAAGTTTTATGTGAATTAAGGGTCTTCTTTCATGGGTATTCTGCTATTTGGGATTTGGAGCAAATAAAGTTGTTTATAGAGATATAGCTCTAATGTCATTTATCATTTGCAGCAATTAACGTGACAGAATTTGACCTAAAAGTCTTGAAGCAAGCAATTCTAGGGTATTAACCCAGTTTGTTTAGCTCACAGTGTAGTTTAATAAAGTTACCATGTTCATGGAAAATGGCATATTTAAACACAGGTTTTGATTACACAGATGTAACACTTGGAGCAAATTATATGAAGGGTAGGGAACATTTGTATTTTCCACACTGATGCCTCAAACCTCTCATATTTGCAGAGCTCAGAGGTTTGGCAGCAGGCCTGCAATGTGATAAGGCTTGTTGATAGGGGTTTTGGTCTCTTTATTTTTTTTTTCTAGATTCAGCATAGTTCTGAACTGTTGTCTACAATTTACCTGTTAGAATGCCAGTAGAAATCCTGCACTCTGTGTTAGGCAGGAGTAAAAGGGCACCTCCCAGCTGGCACAAATGGGAATTGTGTAAGAACTGCTCTATGCAACAGAAATAAGTATTAAATTTTTTTATGTTCTGTATATTTGAGAATTACAAATCTGGGTTTTGATTTGCTTGCTTTTTTTTTTGTTTTGTTTTGTTTTGTTTTGTTTTGTTTTTTTAACCTGTTCAGCAGCTTTTAGCCAGGACATGGGACTAGGTTTCACAATCTCTCTATCTTAATTGGGAAGCTGCTTTTCTGTAGGGCTAGGACAAGATCTTTTTCTTTGTTTTAGAGTTATTGGCTGAGACAAGACAGGTTAAAAAAGATGCTGTTGGAGTTCTCTTAAAGCACTTCTCTGAGAATTCACTCAGGTGAATAAACAAGTTATTAATATATGATTGTTGTAGTGTATCAGATGACATTTGTCTTTTCCAGATTCATTCAAAAAAAGGCCAGTTTAGTTAAAAACTGGCTTAGAGGAAGGCTTCTCTATAAATTGCCTAAATTCTTACCATTTAAAAACTTGAAAGTATTGTGTCTCTTCTGTGTTAGAAGCAGACAAGAAAATAGCAGGATGATCTATGTTATTTAGGATGTAGAGCACTGGCAGCAAACTTCCAAACCAAAACTGAATAAAAGAAAGAGAGAGAAGATGAAGAAATGGTCTGTATTTTACAACTTACTTCTATTTAATATCAGATAAGCTAGTAAAGATGTCATATTTCCAATCTCATAATTCTTGTCCCAGAAATGAAGGAATATTGAAAAAAGGTTTAATGGAGGAATTCTTGATTTATATGGGAGAACCGGGACCAGTAAATATTACTTTAAGCATCTCATCATAAATAAATTGGGGAATTTGCAAAGAAAATGTGAATATGGTCATGCAAAACAAAATTTAGTCCTCTTCCCATCTCAGTTCCTTCTGATGATTTTAATACACATGGAGAGCCTGATACATAAGGGTTTTATTTTAAAAGTTGATTGAGTTTACCATCTCATCAAGTTTGCTATGAATGTGTGCCAGAAATTAAACAGTGAAGTGGTTAAGCAGCATTTTCTAAACAAGTATTTAAGGGCACAGACAGATTAGTCTTGCTTCTAAATCAAAGTCTTACAGCTTTGGTATCACTTGCTCAGTTACCCATCAGCCACAAAGCACCATAATGGCACCATAAGCTTCTGCAGGTCTGAAAATGAAGAATTCATGGACATTGCTCTCTATTTCTCTCTGTTGCACCTTTTGTCTGGTGAATTCTGTCATGGGGTAGGAATGAGAGCCAGGGCAATAGCAAATTGTAGCAGAGCATCATGGAAATCTTCAGCCTGAAATGCTAAAGGACAGATTAAACAGAAGAAAAAGAACCAAAACAAAACTGTAGCAAGTACCTGCAGAACATTATTTAGGTTTTTAGCGTAGAATAAAAATCCCCTCTTGGTTCAGAAATATTCATCTGCCTGAATTGCACATGCCCCAGGGCTGAAAGGTGTGAGAATTTTGATGCTGCTCTTATTTCTCATCCTGATGATTGCCTTGATTGTGTGTCAGACCACAACTTGGTTGTGACCTTTTATTTCCTCTTGTGCTGAGCTGCCTGGGCTCACAGAGGGAGTGTTGGCAGCCCAGGAGCTGGAACACAGTTTTCTGTTTCTGTTGCTGATTTTTGCTGCCTGTGGCTCAGCATCCCCTCCCAGTGGCAGGTGTTTTCCCTCTTAGATCCTGCGATACTGGCTTCTGTCTGGTTGACTCCAGAAAGGCAGAATAAAAAGGCAATAAAAAGCATGAAACAAACCAAAGCTTTAACAGCTGGAGGTAAGGAAAAGGAAAGTGTAGGGACAGGGAAAAGGAACATCCATTGCCACCACTGAGCTGTCACAAGTGAATCAAGAGTGAAATACACTCTCATCACATGAATGAAAAGTGAAATATATCCTTTCTACAGAAGCTGATTATAAGTCTTGTTAATAATTTTCCCTACAGTCAGGCCCTAATCCCCACACTCCCTGTGCCAGACACAAAGTGAAGCTTTGAGGAGATACAGTGTCCCACTGCAGATCTGTGAGGATGCAGCATCTCCCCTATTATTTTCTCTCTTCAGTCCCTGTAGTAGAAAATAGAATTGTCAAAGTTCACTAAAATAAAAGAAAAGATGTTTCTCTGCATTTGGGAAGCAGCATGACAAACTGCAAAAATAGCAGTTCAGGTTTGCTAATGTGTGTGATAATTAAGACAACTTCTCTAATTTCTAGAGATTTTCCCTCTTTTTTTTTTTATTACCTTCATCTCCTATTGCTCTAACTGTCTTTGGGTCTGCTAACTAATATTTACAGAAAAAGATTATCAAGTGGTCTTTTTATTTTACCATGAAAATAATACAATATTCCTATGAATGTTGTAAGCTTAAAGAGGAAAATAAAAAGTTTTTATTGTGCACAGTTTTGCTATTAGTATATGGTCAAAAAAGATTCTTATTGGCAAGTTTTTAAGGATTAAATACAAACATATTTAATCAAGTTTAGTTGCTTTCATTGAATCTGAACCAGTGCTGAGGAATGAATAGTCTTATCTGAACCACAAATCTGCTGCTAAATAAAATCAATGAGAAGCGCAAAAGTCACTGGAATTATGAGCTGACCCTGCTAAACAGGACTCAGGTGACCAGCAGCAGATTTCAATTATTGGATCACCTCTAGGACTGCTTGCATACTTTACAATTAGTTATTGATTTAGACAACTTCCACACATCATTCTTTTGTGTTGAAACATAATGGTTTTGTCATTCTTTTTAAACCCCCCAGTTGTTGTACAGCTTATTTCCAAGCCTAAATGTGGAGTTCTTTTCCCTACAGGATGTATCTTCTGAGTGACTTGTCTTGTAGTCACTCAGGAAAGAAAAACTAGGTTTAAAAAGGCACCTAATCAGGGCTGCTGGAACAGAGTTTATAAAGGCAGATAGCAGAGCATGTTGAAGAAATTAAGTTCTCTTCAATTAGAACCAAAGTTTTCACTTTTTCAAATGTATCCTTTCAATGGACAGAGGTGCTTAATCTTGTGAACACCATTCTGTGGTGGAGTCCTGGAGCAGTACTTTCAAATGTAAATGAAAGAGACGAATGGATACAATGTGAATAAGATTACTGCGATGAATTGCATCTTTGAGGTCTTTTTGAAGGGTGCAGACAATGATGTTTCACACAATAATAAAGGAAGTTGCTGCAGAAGAGTCTCACTTGAATTGTTACAAATGCATTGTGCTTGTCCTGAGAGGTGTTTTGCAAAGGAAAGGTAAAGCCATCGTTGTAGCTGTCCCCAGCTGAAGGTCTTGAAAGGAATTTTTCACCCACAGATCCTGAAAGCTTTGACAAGTCTCAGCTTTGGAATAAGTGAATAATAGTAAGCAGCAAGCTAAAACTACTGCAGTGAAATGGATGAATACTGAAAACTAGCAGAGGGGTTTACTGTTGCTTTTTTCCATTTATTATCCCAACAATTGCAACTGCCTTACGTGCCTAGAAAGTAATAAGTGTGTTCTTGATTATACTGATTAGAGGACCTGATAGAGCAGTTTTTGAGCAACAAGAAATCAAGCTGGAGTAAGCATGAACTGGATCTCGAATGGTCAGGGTATATGTGGGTAAGAGAAGAGGGGAAGATGGGGGGAGAAAAAAGACTTCAGTGTTACCTTTCTGTATGTGTGCAGAGAGGGCCAGCAGCTCCATGTGGGTCAGGATGCCACTCATGCCCAAAGATTTATTTCTTCTTCCCTGATTTTTATATATTTTTCATGTATTTGTAGCCTTGTGGATTTTTAATATATATATTTGTGTAGCTTCTAGTACTTTTCTCACCCTCTCTCACCGCTCAGCAAATCCTGACTAAAATGTTCTTGAAATTCTGTTTAGTTTTATACTTAAGAAGAGAATTTCTTACCTTTTTCTTTTTGTTTGTTTGTTTTTTTTTCTACCAGAATTTAAGAGACATAACAAGAAATGGGGCTCCAAGGGGCTGAACCAAGGGTGGAGTGCTGGGGTAACAGGTCTCCTATTGGATGTACCTGCTAGATATATTAATTAACCTTATAAAAACTGTAGTAATTCTTTATCATGTGGGTGCAGAGCCATATTTGTGCACCTGAAAGCTGTCATTAAAGGGTTGCTTTTTCTCCTACCACTTTAACACAGCTGTAAGGTTTTGTCCTTTTGCTCTCAGGCAGCACCGGGAGCGGTGCTGGAGGTGCCCATGGGGAGAACCAGGGCAGAGCCTGGCAGCCAGGGCCTGTCCCACTGTCCCAAGGCAGGGACAGCTGTGGTGGGCAGCTGGGGATAGCCCCAGCCCTGGGCAGCTCCAAGGCTGTGTTTTGGTCAGGTCAGGCTTGGTGGCAAAGGTCCCAAGGTGGGCAGCACCAGCAAGGCCAGTGCTGCCACCCTTGTGACAGAGAGCTCTGATTTCACCTGGCAGATTTTTATGTGAAGTTCAGCTTAATTATCAAGTATTATTTGGCATAATAATTCTCTGGCCTATCCTTTTTCCAGATTGGAAGCTTGCTTTTGTAAATCTTTAGCAGTTCTCAGAACCTGCTGAGGATTTTACCAATGTTAATACCCAGTTATGGTTCAGAGATCCCGTAGCAGAATTCCACATACCTGTTCTAAAAACAGTGAAATGCTCACAGAACAGGCTTCACTGTGCCAGCATTATTGCAGAATGGGGTTTTTTTTGACCTGTGAGTCTTTAGAGAGTATCACTTGTAGGTAGGCCACTAACATATTGTTTTATTGGTCTGGCTTCCTTTCTGGGGCATTTAAAAACCAGAGTGTGTGTCCCCCCTCTCGTGGTGGATGAGACATCTGTGTGGCACTAAAGAAAGTGCTGCAGAATCATTTGCTATAATGGGAGAGCTCTGGTGAAGCAGCTGTAGTCACTTGTTAATGTTTTGGAGAAAGCTGCTTCTTTGCATGATGCCTTAATGAAACTTTGTACTAAATACTGCAAGCTCCAGCCTTTGCACATATTCAGCTTCTCCAAATGAAATGGTGGAGAAAAAAAGGTTGGTGGGAGTTATTAGTTTAATTGTGAATTTTGAATAATTGTCTTTTCAAAGGAGATCTATCAAGCTTCCTGAAGTCATGGCTTTGTGAGCTTGGTTTATCACCAGCCACCAAAATTTCAGCCATGTGCTTTTTTTTTTCCTAGGCAAGGTGTGGTGCCTTGCAGGGGTTTGGGTACAGCCGTAAGGGAACAGGGATTTGGGTTGGGTTTTTTTCCCCTTTGTGAAGAGAAGTCTCTATGTAGCTCCAGCAGGAAACCTGCAGAGTGTTTCAGTTAATGTAGGAATGGCTTATAAAACATGGTGATGGAAGAAATGCGTTCTGTTAAAAAATGGGTGTGTCCAGGCTTGCTCTAAGTACCTGTTGGGTTTTCCTATGATTTTCCACTATGCAGCTGTAACTGCACCACCTTGTCCTAGTGAGATTAAACATATTCCCAAGTGCCTAATCTCATTTTGCTCAGGGAGAGGTCTGTATTCTACATTTTCATTAATTCTGCTGGAGCAGCTGGTGACTGGTTCATTTCATGTATTACCACCTGATTGCATGAACTCTGGCTTTGTCATTGCTTCATCCAAAGTGAAAGGTCTAAGTGATTCACAAGCTAAATGAACCCCAGTGGTTCATCATAACAAAGTTTAATAACATGGTGTGATTTTAAGTGATGATGATGTTTTTGCTACCAATTAGTGTTTAATTTCTCTACCGCTCTTACTTCACATTTTCACTGTTGGGAGGGTAAACAAAAAATGAAAGTTGCACAATGAGGCAGACTGACATGGGAAAAAAAACAAGCAATATTTTTTTTTTTGCCCCTTGACACATGTTACCATAATAGAAAAATATTGTAAACAGTCAGAAATTTTAATAGATATCCAACCAAAGTCTTTACCAAGTTTCTTGAGAGTTCTGCCAACAAGATTACTTGTTTATTAATTTAATAGAACAGTATGCTCAGTTTGGCAGTGCAACACAGAACTCTAATGCCTGACTTTTGTAGAAGCAAAGTGTATGCTTATTTTGTAAAGAGATTGAGACAAAGATAAGATTTCTCAATAAATATTTATATTCATTAGATCTTTAAATATATGGTATTGATTTAATAGCTAATTCAACTTGATAAAGTTGACAGATATTAAAGGAAAAAAACCTAAATATTTCTAACCTGAAACTGGTGAGCATAAACCTTGTTTAAGGTGCAGTTGGCTGCTCAAACAAAACACAATTGGCTGCTCCAAAGACGTTTCTATCTGAGATGTGAATGAGAAAATGATTATCAGCTCAAGGCTCTTCAAAAGAGACTGAGAATAACATCTTCCAATTGTTTCCTTTCTTATAACTGGGTGGTTTATTTTTGTCCCAAGTGCAATGCTTTCATCTGGATTTTATCACATCTTCTGTAACATTAGTGAGACTTTTGAACACCTTTCAAAAATTACAGTGGACGCTCAGGTTTCTTGTGGTTTCTGACAGAGCCCTGAATCTAAACACTCACAACTTGCATGCAAGCAAACTTCATCTCTTCATTAATTTCAGGAATTACAAGGACAAGCAACCATCTTTAATATTTTGGAAAGGAAAAGAAAACCAAAATCTACCTTTGAAACCCAAGAATTTGTCTAAATTAGAAAAGAGACCAACAGAGGAAACATTTTTTTTAAGATATTTTTTGTTTGATTACCTTTTCTCTTGGATTATACAGGCTTTTAGAGTTTGAGATGTCCTTTCCTAAAATGCTTAGCCCTGAATATTGCCAGCACAATTAATGTTCAACCAGATATATGTTACAATTTGTAATTCAGGACATAAGCATTTGGAAATGCCATTTATCAAAAATCAGATTTTCACAGTTTTTGAATCTCTAACAGAATTTTCACTCCTCAAAATTGGTACCAATTAATCTAATCAGATAATTCAGATTTTCCAAATGTCAAAATCTTTGCTGACAATAACAATCCTCTTTCTCTCAAAACCCCTCTCTGCTTTTCCCCATACACTTGTCTAAGAGCTCCTCTATTCCTCTTCTTTAGGGCACAGGTTTAACAACCATTATCTGTGTTGTATTCTCCCATGCCTTTCACATTTTCCTCTGCATTGTGATGCCTGTTTTCTGTCTAGTAGATAATTTTCTTTATACTGTGACCTTTATTTCTTTCCCTTTTCAACCTACTGCACATATCTGTATTTCATGTTCATACCTTTCCATTTCCTCTTGCCTGTTTCTTCTCATTGCTTTCTCTAATTTTGTGTTTTTCTCATTGCTGGACTTTTCCCTTTCCCCTGCTGCAGGTGGAATACACATTCAATACTCCAAAATTATTGTTGTGATTATTATTGACACTTTATTCACAACTGCCACCAACTGCTGCCTCTCTACTGGCAAGTGAAATTAAAGCACCTAAACACAGGTGATCTTTACACTGTCTCCCAATAATTTAACAGTGATATTCTCACTGCTTCACATGCTTGCCCTCTATAATTTTTTTCCCCACAGATGCACTTTTGACAACATGTCTGCACTGTCATTGAATCTCCACCTCTGTCTTTATGTGATTATTTGATTTTACATCACCAAAAATATATATTGGGCTTTAAAAAAGCATGACTACTGCTCTCTGTTGTATTAATCAGGCAGGATATTGTCCATCAGCCTCTTCAAGACCCCTATCTCATGGCCTCTGTTTAGACTAACAGTCAAATTTAACATGCCATTTATGCTGAAAATAAACCACAAATATAAAAAGAAGTACAGAATATTAGAACTAAATAATTACCATTTTAAGCTATGCTTAAAGTTTAGCCTGTCACCAAAAATAGTCCAAGTTTTTGTGATGCTGATCTGCCACGTATTCTGAATCTGTCATCTGTGGTGGTAGGAAAGTAAATCTCAAGCCAAATAACAAAAACTGGAGTCTGGGATCCTGAGGAGGTGTTTTTCTCTTTCTGTTATGACTTACTTGCACTTCTCCATATCTGACTGATATACAGATAAGCAAAATGGTAACTCCACTCCAGATTAAAGCTGTGTGTGCTTGTGTGAGTAGCAAAGTTGAACCCCATTGCTGATCCTACTTACAAATTCTATAAACTGCTCAGCTGCTGCAGCTGCACTTTGACAGTTACTGCTGTATTTTGCATCTGATGTGAAAAACATGGACCACAAGGGTTGTTTTATCTCCCTTTCCACAATTCCTCTAAACCCCCCTTTCAAGGCACCCCACTGGTTTATATAAATCATATAGGTACTGCCTAGATTTTATTGGCATAGGAATTGTTTATTAATATTTAAGGAAATTCGTTCAGAACAGATCCTAAATAAGATTAGTTCAGTTCTGTTTCTTTATTTGTTACTTAAAAGGGGAAAACTGGATTATCTATGGATCAGCCACTGTAAGGGGAACAATTATGTTGTAATTAACCTTTAGAGTTAAAAAGAACTTAATGATGGCAGGTGATGAACAGGGGAAGATGGGGTGATAACAAGGTTGAAGTAAATGAACTGCTGTACAAAGGGCCGCTTTTAAGTGCCCTAGGCAAACTTCAGAGCTTTCCTCATCTGCTGGAAAAAGAGAGGCTTTGTTTTCAGATTGTTTTCTTCAGTACCATTCAGTTTGGAAGCTCATCATTCTTAAGAAAAGAACACCTTTTTGTTTGGTGACATCATTATTTCTCTTTTTACAGATTCCTTGAGATGAAAACAAAGATGTATCATGTCAGATCATCTGCTGCTGTGAGTCTGTGCTGGAAGAACCTTTTCCTTACGCTGTGAACCAACCTTTGGGGGCTGAGTTTTAACCACTGTGGCAATGTAATCTGCATAGTCACACCAGGCTCTCTTTGGGACAGAATTTGTAGATCTCTGACCCTTTAAATTGTTATGATCTACCACAGTGTCTGGCAGATGTTGAGTCACCAAGAACCAGACACTGGTCACAGGGCTTTATGCAAGTTTGGAGAAGTCAGCCTCGTGCAAAAGAGGACATTTATCTGTAAAACCAAGCTGAAGTTTTGGGATTGATGTAGCAAGGCAAAGCACAGTAAACTTTCTAGAAAAAGCCACCCTATCTTCTGTTTTCCCTAGCCAGCTCCAGGGGATGGTGTTGTGCAAACGGAGTGAGACACTGCAGGGTAAAAGCGAGAATGTGAGGGCTGAGGGAAAATGTAAGAAGATGTGCAAGGAAGGAATAAACCCACTGTGAATGATAAACAGGAAGGGAGGAGGTTTGATTGAAAGGGCAGTCAGCAAAAGGTTGAGAAAATATAATCAAGACATCCTCTCAGTCTACAGAGATCTGTACTTTTACAAGCTAATTTTACAATGTCTCTGTGCTCAAATTCCTATCTACATCTTCCCAGTATTTTTCCTGTGAAGCTGCATTGTCCCACTTTCATCTGGGATAGAATTTATTTTCTTCTCAGCAGCTGCTGCAATGCTGTGTTTTGGATTTAGCATGGGAATAAGAAAGGTAATACAGCCATGTTTGGGTTGTTGTTGGGTAATGCTCACCCCAAGTGCAGGACTTTTCAGTGCCTCACGTTCTGCCGGTGCACAGAAAGCTGGGAGGGAGCACGGCCAGGACAAGTGATCCAAAATGGCCAAAGGGATATTCCATACCCCAGAAGGTTTGTGTATAAACTTGGGGAAGTTTTCTGTGAGGAGCTGATTGCTGCTCAGGGCTGGGCTGGGCATTGCTCAGTGCACAGTGAACAATTTTGTTGTGTTTCCCTCAGGTTTTGTTTCTCTCTCCTTTTCATTGCAATCATTATTATTATAATTTTTATTAGTGTACCTTACTTTGTTTCAATTATTGGACTATTTTTGCCTCAACCCATGAGTTTTACTTTTTTTCCTTGATTCTCTACCCCATCCCACCAAGGAAGGGCAGGGGGAAAGGAGCAAGAGTTTGTAGGGTCCTCACTTGTTGACTGGGGTTAAACCATGAAATGCATATTAAAGAAGGAAAAAAGAAATGCCATCTTCAGTATCAATCAGAGTAAAAGATTAAAACCTTTTCCCCTCACTTCTCCCACCTCTGACAGTGAAAAATCAGCATGATGTTTTTTACCTGTTATTTTTCAATGCAGTATTGGATACTTACCAATACTTACCAATTGTGGCATATCAGTGTGCATGTGGAACACTGAGAATTAACTAGACTTCTTTGATACAGCAATTACTGTTTGTCGTAGAACTTCTGCACTAGAATATAGAAAATTAAGCAGATCTGTTACATTTTTTTCTGTGTTTTTTTTCCCCAAAACTACTGTAATGAAACATTGTAGTAGTGGCAACAAATCACAAATGGTAATTTGCACTCACTAGGCAGCCAATTAAAATTCTGTGTAAAAGCATTGGCAAGATAATATTTTCTGTCTAATATCATGGATTTTGCCTTAACTTCTCTTGTTCTGGGTGCTTTAAAGTGCTAATGCACTTATCTTTCTAGCATTTATTTGCCTGGTTGCCAATAGATTGACTTGGAGAATGGCAATATTTTACATTCTCTTACCAAGTTTCTGCAGTATGTTGATAAACAGTGATGTATATACTCTCTAATAGATAGATAAAACACTCTTTAGCCTGATGAATATTCCAGAGAAATGATTGCATAATGCTTTAAAAATTATTAATTCTTCATGACAAAATTTTCAGTTTTTAATTCGATTTAAAATATGCGTGACTAGAACTAGCATGGTTTTGCAGGCCACCAAGGATAAATAGGCAAATATGCAAAAAGGAAGTCTTATAATTATCTTTCTGCAATACTTTTGGGATCAGCCTGACCTTCACTTTTATTAACAGTGCCTCAAAATTCATCCCTGGGGAGATATCTTTGCTGTTCTTCAAAGTTCCAATCTCCTCAAGTCCATTTAGTCTGAACCCTTCTATAGAGTAAAATAGGCTTATTTCTTTCAAATTACACCTCCTGAGAAAATAATTGCATTTTCTTATAAATGGAGAATTCTTTCCTGCTTTCAATTGTGTCAAAAATTATCTTAGCATGTGTCAAGTTTTATTACGCTTTTCTTTAGAGACGGAGCGCTGAGGAGAGAACTGTCACTGGCACTCCAAGAGATGCTCACTAGAGAGCAGATGCTGTTGCACTGGGCTTTGTCAAGAAGCAGCTCCATGTGTGGAATTCTCTGTGGAGCAAAAACAATTCATACTTGAGCAACTTCTACATACAAACTGCGCTGTGACCATGCTGGCACCAAAGTGGATTTCTGAAAAGTCTTTGGGAAAAAGTTTTCTCTGTGTGGTGCTGCTCAGGAGTAGAATTCTGTGGGGTAGCTGGTGCTTGAAATAATGAAATCAGAGGTATTTTGTGCAGAAACACAGAATATAAATAAGTGTCAAGTTCTGGGGGGGCAGCTGCGTGGGGTGATCTCCCTGCAGGTGTGTGACGGGCCAGAGTGACTCGGGAAACCCTTGCCAAAGATGCCTCCTCTCTCTGATTGTCACTTCATGTAATTGGCTCTTCAAGCTTAGAGAACGAGAGACTGACCTAATTATGGGAGCATTGTTTTGGAGTGCTTGGCTCAGAGAGGGGAAGGCAATGTCTGCTGCCAGGCTTAATGTGAGGAGCCACAGGTTTTCTGATGGTCCTGACAAGTTTTGAGACCACTGAAAAAAAGAATAAATCCCACTTAATTGCAAAGCTTGGCCAGCAGCTACTCTTTTTGGAGACAGGCCTAGAAAAATTCCTGTCTCTTTGCACTGTGTCCATATTGTTTTTTTCACAGCAGTTTGTGTTTTCTTCAGCTACAGACTCTTAAGTCCAGCCAGAACTCTCCAGAAGAGGAGTCCAGAGTTCCAGAAAAGCAGTCTTTGGAAAATAATGAGGCTTTGACTTTCCTACATATGTCTGACAGAGGTTTCAATCCATCCTTATGCTTTTTGTTCAGTGGGTTTCTGAGTTGGGAACCTTTGGTCTTGAAAAATAAATCAGGAGCAGAAAATTATGCTTCACTCCCTGCCTGTTCTGTGTATGTCTTCTCTGATTTTGTCAAGCCTGTTTTATCACATGACTATAACAAAAAAACTCATGGCTTGATACTTGACTTAACTATAAAAAAAGGGAAGAATTAAAGTTGTTTTTTTTTTTTTTTTTTAAAGATGATTTACACTTTTAGAGAATCTTTAAATCTTCAAGCAAAAAAACGTAGCAACTCGAGAAACTGAAAATTACCTGTGGCTAAAGATTAGTATTTCAAATGACAGTAGTACTGGCAAAGAAATATGAAATTAGTGACTGAAATAAATAGCCCTAAATATGGTTTATGGGACCTGGGAGGGAAGGCAAGCTTTGGGAGTCCCTGACAGTGCAAGGAAAGAATCTGATGGAAGTGCAAGGCCCAGTGGCTGTGGGTCTCGCTCACTGCAGGAGCTGATAGAATACAAAATTGTAGCTTGTAGTTTATGAGAGATGTTTGTGTAGCAGTTTCACGAATCCTCTTTTTTCCTTAAACTTTCTCTTTGTGTCCTTGATCCCTTTTTTTGAGCAGCATGTTGACATTTTTTGAAACACAATTGATTCCACTGGGCAAAAAATACCCTTTCTTCACCTCTGCTTACCCTTTCTTCCATCTCTTAATTCTCTGAATGTCACTTCTGTCTTTGCCTCTGTTTGCTCTCTCCACCTTCATCATTCCTGACCTCCCTTGCTCAATCGTGTCCTCTGAGTGCCTACAATCCCCTGGAGAGCCTTCTCCTGGTTAGGTGCTCCAGAGGGCTGTCAAAGCAGAACAGAGCTGTTTTATCCAAGGGCTTCTCTTAGACCTCCTTTGAAACAAGCTTTGAAGGTGGGGTAAAAGTCTGCAGGTCATCAGGATCTAAGTGCTTCCCCAAGTCCTGTGGGCTGCCAGCTTCTGCAGTTCCTTGTGAGCCATGTGATGCTTCTTGCTTTGCTTTTCATTTCCTCCTGTGGTGCTGATTACATGCTTAAATAATCATTTGTTGTTCATTTCAAGAAAGCCGCTGCTACCCTTTCCATTTAGAATGGAGATATAATCCTAAAATTTTTAATAACGAACCCCAATATAGACCAAATTGTTATGCACTGTGAGTTTTCATCCAGTTGTGATATAGACTAGAGTAAACTTATTTTAAAAATAATATAATAAAGGAAGGGAGTATGGAGGGAAAAATGATGTCTGCTTTTTTATGAGAAGCTGCTGTTGAATCCCTGAAATAAGAGCTGTACTAATGTTCTGTTACCTTCTGTCCCTGATTGCTGCTCCACCCCATTGATCTGGAAATGTCATGTTAAACCAGAAGATCTGTGACTTTAGGCCTTGAATTCTCTGAAACAGGAATCTGACAGGCGTGTAGGGACACCTGTGTCCAGGTGTATTTCCTTACTTGTTTTCCACTTTATCTGCCACAATACTGCCCACAGAATCTATTTCTTCTGTGTGATCTCAGGTGATGATCCAAGCAGCCCATGGCAAGGCATCATTAAAAAAGTTCAAAAAACAGACCATAAATACACCAGATAACTAAACTGAGATCAACAGTGTGTTCTAATTGTTAATTAAGCTGTACTTTTCCTTGTGCTAGTTTTAAAAGTTAAATGATTGCTCAAAACCATGGATGATATTTGAGAAAGAAATGGAAAATTTGGGATAACTTGCACAGTTAATGACGCCTGGTGACAAATGAAAACAAAGTATCAGGGAGAAAACATGGATGAAACAAACGTTTATAGAAGCTCCATTTCCAGCCTGTCAGGTGTAATAAAGACAGCTAAACACCTGCATGAACCTTTCTATACCTGACAGACTCAGGGAATGGCTATTAAACAGGACAGGGGTTGTTCCACCTTAAAGCTGGGTAAATTTTGACTCCTATTCTATGATTATTGTATTAAACAGACATTGAAAGAGCTTCTCTAGCTGATAATTCAGAAACTCTTTCTTCTTGCAATGAGAAATGCAGCTCCTACAGATTAAATTATATTTTGGTTATGGTAGGGGAGTGTTTAGGCAGGGCCTGAAGTGATTGTGGTTCTTGTCAAATCCTTTGCAGGTCCCCACACATGGCACATTCAGCAGCTCTGTCCTGCTTCCAGGTGAGACAAATCCCAGATTCTCATCCTCCTTTCCCACTCCTGATTGCCTTGGAAAGGCAGTTACTTTGGAGAGAAGGTATCCATGCCTTAATCTGGCCAGGCTCACAGTGTTGACAGCTGGGACATCAGACAAGGAAGGGACAATGCCAGGCACCGTCCCTGCCTGACCTTTCAGTGGGACCTCTGTGGGTAATAAAGATGAATTCCATCTTGGGTCAAAGTTTGAAAACTCTGGCAGTCTAAAAGACTTTTTTTAATTTTTTTTTTTTCTATTTTTCTCCCCTCTTTCCCTCTAAATCATGCCAACCTTTTGTTTCCATGGCAATAGAAATGAAAATCTATTGGCAGCTTGTAGGCAGGCAGCAGATGACAGCTCTCAGTACCAGATTTCAGCAGCTGACTTTCAAATAACAGTCCTAAGAACCCACTGCAATAACAACTACAAAGATTTTACTACAATATTGGTTCCTCGTGTATGTCTTACTTTAAAACAGAGAGAAAATGAATAAAATTATTACTTGGAGAAGTGTTTATGCCTCTCTGTTGTCAGCTGCTTACTTGTGCATTTTGTCTTCAGCCCTGCAGCGTGGGTAGATGTAATTGTATATTTTCTGTGCAATACATACATGATAGAGCAATTTTTGATAATCAAAGAAGCTATTTGGTACCTCTAAATGGGGGAAAGTTGAGGTAAAAAACTTGAAGAGGCCAAAACAGTTCAGGATGTAGAAGAGAAAGACCTCACAAAACTTCAGTGAGGAACTTAGGATTCCCCATCAAATGTAAAGGAAGATTTCCAAGAAAGAAAACTATGAAGAGAGAAGAGGTGATTTGGGGATTCTCTGAAGAGCTTCCCAGGAAGGAGCAGAGCAGTAAAACACTGCTAAAGAACAGATTTTCACTCTGTGTGTGAGAGTACTCCAGGAAAACTGAGTCAATACCTCTTTGCATATTTTATGCATTTTCCTTTACGTGTGGCTTGCATGTTTTTCATGTAGTTTGGCTGGTGGCATTCACCTTTTGAAGAGTGGAAACAAATTAAATTACAGTGTTTAAGTCAGTTTCCATGATGTCAGTATTTCACAAGTTTTGTGGAAGCCCCATGCTCACAGAGAAATTTCTAAGCTGTTTTCTTTCTCATCATTCTGTCATGAATGTCTCCATAAAGGTTAGGCCATTAAATCACTTCTCTTAAGAGGCATTATAAGCTCTGAATTCTTAATCCTAAACATTTCCAGGACTAAAAAAATTATAGGTGATGCAGCTCCTGATAAATACAGACCAAAGGGCAGTGACTTGAGGTTGGATATTCAAGTTCACTGACTTTTCTCTCTGCTTGAATAACTATAAATGGATTCTGCTATGAATAATTATAAATGTATTGGAGAAAACAACAAAATTTAAGATTTCTCAATAAGGAGTAAAAAGAAAAAAATAAGGGTGACTCTCACTGGTTAGGTGGTGCATGAAGATATTTCATTTTCTCTGGGTAACACTATTTTCTGTGGAATCCCAATTTTCTTGTTCACTATGAGGATTTCATGTGTGATTACATGATGCCATGCTGCTTCTCTTGGAAAAAGAGAGGTTTCTATGAGATTCTAGCTACTACTTTATCTGTTTCTGTATACTGCATCTCATATCTTTAGTTAGTCCCAAAGCACCCAAGATTAAGAGAGGGAGTAAATTTTCATGAGTGCTTCAGCAGAGAGAAGATAAATATGCCATTCCTGGGTGGAAAGGTGCATGCTCCAAAGGGCAGAATAAAAGCAATTAAAGAATTTTTTACTAATGAGACCTTTTCCTTCCTTTCCAGTTCACCTGTTGTGCCAGTGTTTGCTGGAACACTCCATATCCTAAACTAAATATTGGTCATTATGGGGCTAAAATAGGGAACTGCCACAAGTCTCAAGGATTTGGGCTTCACACAAAGAGACTTTGAGTGTTGGACCACTGTGTTTTATCCCAAAAAATTGTTTGCCAGCATCTTTCAAGGTAGATGATATTTTTTGCTGTCTCTAGGAACTTAGCAGAGTAATGCATAAGGTTCAGGACGAGTTCATTAATTCCTGACACTTTCAGATGAGTGCACAAAAACCTGTCCTTTGAAGAACCTAACAATTGAAAACCCCCTCAATTCACAGTAACGACAGCTGAAAATCTGAAATTGTTCTCATTGAGTATTGAAAGGTAGCATTAAACAAATCAAACACAGCACTGCTGGACCACTAAGGAGAGGGAGACTGTTTTCAAAGCAGAAGATGTAGTAAAAAATATCACTTCTGAGGCCTGTGTTAAAGGGAAATTGATAGATGTTCTGATCCCCTCCTAATAATGTGAAGGGGAGTATAGATATTGAAGTGAATAATTGTGATATGCTAAACTTATGCTAATTTGTTAATGTCCAATATGCCTGATTAGAGCATCAGTAGGGTTTCTGTGAAAAGGAAATGAAGAGAAGGAAAAAAACCACTTTTGAATAATGAAGCTTGTTGAAACCACACAAATATTCACTCATCAGCCATCAGTCATTTTTGTGCTGCAGTTGTGGCTGCAACTAATAAATGCTAAAGCATGAAAGTTTCTATACAACCCTTTTCCCTAAATCTTGATTCCTTATTTACAGATGTCATAGTTTTACTTTCTGCTTTTGTCTAGTGAGACACTAAAGTAATCTATATATATGAGAGACCTAATCTCAAAGTATTTGTGTAAAATGGTATCTGAAATCTCCATATCTTTGGGCATGGAGGAGTCTCTCAGAGCAACTCCAGTGTTGCAGTTTAAATTCCCTGTGTCCCCGCAATGTAAAAAGCAGGAGAGAACACTCCATGAACTCAGAGGTGGGTGTATAAGGACATGTTTTCCTAAGAATCCAAATTTTTATGTTCCTCTGTGCCGAAATACTTTCTCTCCAACTAACCTGCCAGGGCAGAAAAGCTCTCAACATGACTTTCCTCTCTTTATATTGAGCATGTCTATAATAGAAGATGGTTCTTTGTGAGGAAGTAGCTGAAATCTTTAATATGCTGAAGATCTTTACAGACAAGATGGTGGTATATGTACCAAGGCAATGTATGAATAAGCTAGCTAATTTTATACTAATATTAAACTCTGTTTAACTGATATATCACATTTAGGGCATTTAGGGTCTTCTGTATTTTTTGCTGTTGGTTTGGCTTTGGTTGCTTTGGGTTTTTTTTTGGGTTTGTAATGAGAGTCAATCTAGTAATGTTTTGGGGAAAAATGGAACATATTGAGAGAATGCAGAAAGGCTTCAATGTAAATAAAATTTAAACATTCTTAAAGCAAAAATAGAAACGGGAAGATAAAGTAGTGTGAGAAAACCGAAGGCACAAGTCTGGGTCTGTTGGCATTGATTTGCACAGGCCAGCCAGTTAGTTGATGTGTGAGAGTTTATTCCACTGAGGAACAGACCCAGAGTTCAGTTATTTTATTAAGTCTGCAATAATCTAAATTGTAATTCTTTGCTGAGATTCAGTTAAATCCTCAGCATTTAATGGCTCTTTGAATTGAATCACAATATATGAAAATGTTTGCCCACCTGGGCACCTCTCCTTATGTATATGAATCTTTATTCTCTTTTTATTTCTTAGGATGTTCTAACATCTAAAGAAAGAAAACATCAAAAGCCACATAAAATTATGAAAAATAATGTTGTGCATTAGGGCTTTTAGGAAACTAAATATATATATATAATACATGTATAAAGCATAAATCTGACTTTTTTATTTCTCTAGTCCTGTTGGAACAGGTTTTGCTCCTGTTGGAGAAAAGATCTGAAGCCTATCAAAACTCAGATGTGAAAACCCAATTCAGTAGCAGGCATCATAAAACTAATTTTTTTTCTTATTACACAAAAATTACAGAATTGAGATGTTTAGATGACAGCTATTCATATTCAGATGACATATTCTAGTGAGGCAGTGCAAAAATGCAGAATGTATTAATTTCAGGCTGAATGAAGGAATCATTTTTATTACTCCAATCCCTAATTTCTCTATGAAAAACACCAATTCCTACAAAAATCCCTTTTTTTTTCTTTATTTTTTTTTTTTTGTGATGGTATAGCAAGGTTTCTATCAATGCATGAAAGAAATTATTTCTACTTATGAGGGAAATATTTTTGCCACAAAAATCCCAATTTCTGATAAAGCAGCCACTTTAATAGTAGGTTTTCATGAAACAGTGAAAACAGATCTTAAACCTGTAATTCAACACTAAATGTATTCTAACTTCTGTATCTCATGGAAGACATAAGGATTGAATAGTAAAATTCTATTCTGAATTCCTCACACTTAGAGAAGTTCTGCATAATTGCAGTGAGAGCATTTTCACTGCTCTGCTCACAAGGTATTATTCTGAAACAAAGTAGAGATGGTTAAGGTTATTAGTATAAGCAAGGTCCTGAAAATTATAATAAGGGAAAAAAGCTGATAATTTACTTTTGGGACCTCCAGTGTGATTGCAGTCCATGCAGAGGCTAAGAAATGTCTATGTACTAGGCAGTTCATTTTGACACCTCTTTTCCAATGGAGTTTTCTTCTAAAATGCTTCAAAATGAAGCAGATGTAAATTTCTGTGGAACTTTTGAACTTATATTTCTAGTAAGTTCCTATTCTATTCTTTGGTTCCTTTGTTTTTACTGGTTCTGGGCTTTCATTCAGTAGGTGTTAAATGAAAATCTTAATATCTGATGAATGGAAGGAAATTTTTTTTCCCCACCCCTCTGTGATAAAGGGCTTCATTCACTGCTGGCCCCAGAGGCTGTTGGGAACCACAGGCACAGTGGAAATTTCTCTAAGGAAATTTCTTATTAATTATTAAACAGAAACCATTAACTAGCTGTACAAATGTAAAATTTAGGACCTCAGGATTATTATGAAGCCGTTGCGTGTGTAACTACATAAAGAAAATAAAACAGATAAAGAAGATGAATTTGGGCAAAAAGATAGTGAAAGTTCAATGAAATTTCCATGTAAAACCTATTGACTGTAAAGTTTTAGTGTTTGTGTATTCTTTTTTTGCTTTGTTTTTTTTTTTGTGAGTTTTTTTGTTGTTGTTTCTTACCAGAATGTGAAATTTTTAAAGGACTGTGTATCTGAACTATGGGGAGAATGCCATTTGCTGCTTTTCTAATGTTTTTCCTTTGTAATGATGCTCAGAAACACTTTGAAGATTACAAATTGTCTTGGAATTAAGTTTGAAACAGCGCCTGAGAGTGATGTCACAGGTCAGAAGTGTAACAAGACTTTGTTACCAATGCTTCTGTGACTGCATTCAAGGGAAGCTTTGGAATACGATGGATTATATTATTTATTATATAAATTATATTGTATGAAAGATTTTCATACTCTCCAGGAAGACCCTATTTCTTCATTTTTAATTAAGCTCCAAGAAAAGCAGTGTAAATCTGTGCTGCACTGAACAAGGATCATACACAGACATTTAAATCACTTAATCTAATTTTTAAAGGTGTAATTCAGGATTGTATTCTTTTTGTATTCACAGTGAGAGGGTTGAACAGGTGTGGAAGGATCAGTTTAACATGAAATGTTAAATATTTTTATAGATATTATATAAATATATATAAATATATTTTATATAATACTTCTTTTTTAAGGTATCGCTCACCTAGATAAAAGAGTTTATCTGCTGACTCAGATATTTGTTCTGTTTAAATATATTAAAGGTGTAAAGGATTGCAAAGGGATATATTTTGTAGGCCTGTGAATGTTCTACTGAAAATTCCACTTGAAATTATTCTCATAATAAATTTAATTTCATAACAATTGAGAGACAATGATAAAGGATTTTTATAGTTCTTACCGTTAGATCACAGAGATATCAAAGACAAATCATGCCTATATTCTTAATAAAATGCTATTTTTCCCCCCAAGATAGAATATAAAATTGTTTTTTCTATAATTGCACTGCTGCAACCAAAGTTCCATGCCTAAGACTGCTGAACATTCATGGTGAATCACACAAATACAATAGGGAAAAGGGAACAGAAGTGACATTTTTCCAGGGAGTTGTTTTCAGACCTTTGAAGTAATTCTGAAAGCAGTTATTTCAGCTGTGAAGTCAGGAGAACATATTGCTGAAGCCTAAAAGGAATGAGGTTGTGTCCAATAAATATTTTTTTGTCAACCTATTTGCTGGTAGAATGTAAATGTAATTTGTCTTTTTCTTAGATTATTACCAAAGGCTGCCCACACATTGCCCTCCCACTATAGTTTTCCATTGATTCTTAATTATTCTTCTTTCAAAAGATGCTGTACTTGATCTTTTGCTCAAGTATTGTGTACAGATTGAATTGCAGGGAAGAATCATATATTCCACATATGTTGTGGTAATGTGACATTTTCTTTAAAATAGAAAAGTCTTACACTTTTTAAGTCATTAACATTGTCCATAGAATAAAGTCTGTAAGAGCCAGAAATGCCAGAAAGAGAAAGCTGTATTCTCCCCATGCAATATAAATGTAAGTTTTTTTCCTAAAGTGTTATGAATATATGTTCATATACATTTAAACACCTTGTCTTTAAGGTCAACACCAAATAACTGTCATGTAATAAATAAGAGAAGGTCACTAACCTTAATTTAAACACTTGAGGATAACAAGGACAGTGTTAGTTATGGGAAGTATTGAGCCAGAAGCAATTCTTAGTGCTAATTGAGAAGTCAGGCTGGTGAGGAAGGGCTCTTGTGCTTAATAGAATCCCAGGCAGAGGTTTCTAATTGTGAAAGCATCTTGCCACTGACAAAAAGTGCATTTTTAAGATCCTCATGGCTATTTATAGATATTCTCCTGAATGTCTCCCCAGTTGAGCAATAGTAAACTTCAATTTTAAATGCCCTGACTTAAGGAGCAAGGAAGAAACTTCCCTGACTAAAAATTATTCTTTCTACCTATATAATCATGCCTGCCAGGACTCTTGAATATGTTCACCAAGCAATCTCTCTTTGCCTGTTGTTAAAACACCTTGTGTTGAAATCCATGCTGTCCTAACAGGGGCTGGATTCTGTTACCTTTTCATGCCAAGCAACACCTCGAAATAAAATTGAATTGAGGTAATGAACACTGACAAGGTCTTATCCTGAAGCTAAGGAATGAAGGCTGACTGGCATAGCAGCTCAAAACATTTTTAGGAATCCCTTGAAGTCTGCCCAGTGTTTTTAGGGGAGTGTAAAATCCTTTTAAGCCAGAAGCCATTTTCCTGGCAGAGGGCTGGAACTTAGTTAGAGGTTAGTTAGTTAATTAATATGTTATTGTTAATAACATATTTTTTTTTTATTCCAAGAAATAAATTAAACATAAACAACAAATAAGTTAAAAATAAAATAAAAATGGAATAAAATATATATATATATATATATTCCAACAAATAAATTGGAACTTACTTAGATGTTAGTTAGGTAGTTGGTTAATAAGTTAGGACTTAGTTAGACAGACACCAAAATGGCATCATTGAAACTCTTGTGTCCATGGCAGGAGTCTGCATGGATAAAACTCTCAGGGTTGAGTGTATAAATGTAATCACAAATGCATAAAGCCAGATAGAGGTCAAAATATCCACTAGAGGAAAGGATGTGGGGGTCAGATAAGGAGACAAGGAAAAGAGAGAAAGCTATGAAAAAAAAAAAATTAACTAATAAACAATGGTGTCCTATCCAATCAGTGATTTAGCAGCAGAAGAATGGATGAGAAGTTTCTGCAGCATTAATTGTGCCTATTCTTAAGGGAGCTCCTCATTCCAGGATTGACCCCTTGTCTGGCATTGTGTGAAGTGTGATTTTGTCAATTAAATACCAGCCTCTTGAATGTGCTGGGCTCTTCAAATTAGCCCATTAGCAGTTTAACACAATTAGATGAATTAAAAACAGAATTCCTGCTTACATTTAAAATTAAGACAGTATTTGATCCTCCTTCACAACCCTTTATTTTTTCTTTTTTTTTTTTTCTTGTAAATACCCATTTCCCAGCTGTTTTAAGATAATGTGTTGGTATTGCTAAGGCTGCCCTGGCTTCTCTGGCCAAATTCTGCTGTTCTAACTCATGATGAGCAGTCTTTCCCTGCCTGAACTAAATCCCTCCATCTAAAGTGAGCTGTTCATCTTGAGCCAAGAGTTGCTCTGTGAAGTGGCAGAGTGCAATCCTTGCTGGAATTTTGCTGTACAAATGTTC
The DNA here is from genome assembly GCF_049639895.1 of Pseudopodoces humilis. Taxonomy (NCBI): domain Eukaryota; kingdom Metazoa; phylum Chordata; class Aves; order Passeriformes; family Paridae; genus Pseudopodoces; species Pseudopodoces humilis. Next base: position 111,064,035 of record NC_142201.1, read on the forward strand.
ACAACATGGAGTTCTGGTGGGTGAGGTTGTTATTTCTTACATTTTTGTTTAACAAGACTTCCTGCAGAAATCATTACCTAAAGGGCCCCTGAAAGCCAGCACTCATTATTAGTGGTAATAATCTCCAAAAGAGAATTTAGATATTAGGGAGCCTAATTCTGAAAAAGGCAAGGGGGTTTTTGTTCTCTTTTTGTCTTTAAGAAACTCCCAATCTAAATGAAACCCAACATAAGGCTTCAGATGTGATAGGTTAATGTTGCTCTCTCACCCTGCTACCTGGATTGTTTGGAGGTGTCAGCAGGACGTGGGGAGCTGTGGGTGGCTGCATGTGATGTATCCCAAGGAAATTTTCTTTGAAGAGGCTTTGAATATGCAGTAAGTAGCATTTAAAAACTGACAGATTTTGCACAGCCATACTTGGCAGCTTGAGTGTGATAAATAAGCTGGCTATGATTTGAAATGAGGCTTTTTCTCTTTTTTTTTTTGACTGAATTTGTCAATACAGACACTGCCATTTTAGCCATGGCTGTTGAAAGTCCTCTTTGAAAATGGGCAATTTTATAAAATTAAAGTCTTCTAAAATCCTGCAGTTGCTTGCATGGGAATTGATGAGAATGGCTCACATCTGGTAACTAAGGCTGGAAGTAAACCATGAGTAAGGAGGGCTGGTTATGAGACAGGGAACATCCTCGTGCCTATCCGCTGTACCCTTTGAGTCAGCACTGCTCTGCAAACCATGCCAGGCTACCTCTGGCTGTATTTGGATGAGTGCAGTTACAAAAACAAGTCCAGTTTTTGGTGTGCAAGGTAAAACTGAGCTGCAGCACTCCCCACTCTTCGTTGCACATTTGTCCCTCTGGACGTGAAATGTTAAAATTGCCATTTATTCTGACGTGTGGTCTCATCTCTAACGAACTGATAGCTACAAATCAGGTTATGAGGTCAAAGTGATGTATAAAAATGCAGTTCAAAGAGGTTTCTTTCCTTAGATACTCCCTAAAATTTTCCTTCATAGTGTGATGAATGCAGAGTCCCTGGCAGAGCTACCAGAAAGCCCTGAGGCATTATGCACTGCAGTTTGCTGCATTTTTATTTTCTTCTCTGTTGCATCTGAGATATCACTGTCTAAGGAAGGTCTTGCAGTGACCATTTGTGAGCAGTGATGGTACAGCAAACTCTGGGGGTTTTGTGGATTGCTGAAATAATTTGAAAATCTTACTACATTTTATCTTCTATTTTGTCCTTATTCCAGAAGTTGTGACTGAACTAAGTTTAAATCCTGTCTCCAACAGGCATGTTATCTTTTAGGAAGCTATACCACAGAAAAATAGGTTCAATAATCTTATTTTTGTTTCATATTGGACATTCTGTGGGCTAACTCGTTTCAAAAATAGTTTCCCTGAAATTCAAAACATTGAAAACACAGGGTCTGCTTCCCTCCATCTCCCTCCCCTCCATATATAGACGCATTTAGATGAAAAAAAATCTCAATGTATTGTTGTTTTTATAATAGGAAATCATTATGCTTCAGGGCTTTCCTCACTTTTTAGATGGCCTATAAATAAAAAATAGGGAACTGGTCAGCAGTAATGATCTTACTGTAATCCAACAGATAATGTGAAAGGAGTAACAGCTTCTACCTGGACAAATGTTCTCTCAGCAAATGCTGGTTTAAGCATAACTTACACCGTATTTACTACTCTTAGGATGGTTGAGAGGTGGCCCATTCTTAGATGATTTTGATTTTCTTTCCAATTTTTTTATGTCTTTTAATTTCACAGGATGCTGCTGCAAGTCCTTGTTCTTCAGCTTATGTATCTTTGTTTTCTTAATCTTCTTATGTGAGTTATAAAAAGCATCGTAATACTCCAAAAATCAAGGCCAGAGGTACTTCTCACCACAGAATGGGTGCATAAGAAACTCAAACTGTGATCCTATTTATATCCTAAGTATATTTCAAAAATTAAGATTCCAAATTCTTTCTGACAACTGCTTCTCATGTGTTTTCATATGGAAAAGCAGGAAGATTTTGGTTGACAACAATTCTAATTCCATCAGCCCTCACTACAAGTACTATTTGTATTAAGTCTTCTAGTCCTCTGATGAATTAAATGTTACTTCATAATGAGTAAAATGTTGTTATTATAGTGTATATACTTATATAACAGATAATAAGTCAATGTTTTTAAGCTGGGCTCTGTAAAGCTGGATTTGAGCCACTGAATAGATTTTGCTGATGTCCTGTAGGTGAAGGTTGAAGGCTTTTTCTTATTCCCAGGTTTATACAGGGATTTAATTTTTTTTTTCCAAAAAAGGCTTTCAGAACTGTGTGAAATTTTACTTTTTTACTCCCTTTTTTACTCCCTTTCTAGCAACCTGCAATTCCATTTCCCTACAGCACCCTCTACACACAGGGTAAGCTCTTCGAGGTGCAGCTGATCTCCAGGTACCAGATTCAGTCATGCTGACAGCGTGTAAAATATAAAAATATTGTAAAATATTTTTGTCATCAGCTGTAGAAACATCTCAATGAGAAGTGCCACACCAACCTGTGACAGGTGAAAAAAACACACAGACAAATCTAAAGTAACAAGAGCTTCCTCCACAGCAAGCATTTAAATAATCTCTTCCAGCAGAAATGAATGGGAAATATCCATCCTCTATTGATGATGCAGTTGTACAGTAAGAAAAAATGATCAGCTTTGCTTCTGGTGAGTAGGAAAGACATCCTGAAAATAATTGGAAAAATATGCTGGTGTGTGTTCCAAAAAGTCCCACAACCCCTGGTACTACTAATCTAAAATATGGCCAGCATAGCACTAGTTAAGGTAAATAAATAATGACATTGTTATCATCTTTTTAGAAGTCAGCTCTGAAGAAATTAATAAGATAAAAAGAATATATAATAATATTGAGAATTTTATTATTTTGTGAGTATTCCATGAACAGAAATCAATAAAAGCTGATATAATACATAGAAAAATTACAGTAAATAGGAAATATGAATTATGCATTTGTCTCAAGGGTTTTCTGATGCCTTGATTTGAATTTTAAGTATGCAGCGAGACTAATAAACATCAAAGGCTATACATATCTAGAAATCTTTTTAGAAATGCTCCTGCTGTATTTTGAGGCAGGTATATTTTCTTCTGTGAATTATCTCTGATACACCACCAGGAAAGCATCACTAAGAGGTAAAATAATTTGCATGAGACAACAGAACAGGAAAGATCAAAGTGTAGAAAATCTATTTTTTTCCATTCTCATTTTTTAAACCCTTGATACATTTCTACTTGTTCAAGACTGGCCACAAATTGGGAGTACTTTTAATATTATAATGAGCATCTGTGATAAAATGCTAAAAAGTACTGGGAGCTGTCATTGAACCTTAGAGTTTTATTAAGAGCTTAGAATTCTGGTAAAATATAAAAACAAAACAACAATGTTATAGTAGCTAAGATAAGCATTCCCCTGAATGCTGACAGAGTCAGAAAATTAAATACACGGAATAAAGAGTATTACAGGAAGGTGCTACAGGAAAATCTCAATTCATGGCTGTTACCTGTTGTGTTTGGGTATCAGGGATGGAAACCTGCAACAGCTGAATGATGCTTTCCTTTGCAATGCCTTGGGAAAGTATTTGTTTAATCATTGTCATGGCAGCATACATGAAGTAACAAGGAATTATCATGCTGTTTTTTTGGGGGTTTAGTGAAACCAAGGCAGAAAAGTTGTTTACAGACACAAAGCCTTACATTTGTTACACTTAAAAAGTTAAAAATTCGAGAAAATGCTCCAAAGAATGATATCTGGATGCTCAAAGTGTAGCAATCTCAAAAAAAACCCCTAAAAATCAGATGTTATTTACATTTTTCATGCATGAGTGTTTTTAAGGTAATTCCAAGAAGTCCAATCTCTAAATCTGAAGTGTTCAGGACTAACAGTCAATCACAGCATTTTTATTACTGAATCATCTTGCTGGATCATTCAATCTGTGGCAGCTACTTGTGTGTATCTCTCTGAAGATTAGGGATTTTTGTAGTTAATTCCATTTTATTCTCTTCATTTATTTTAGTATATTTTTAAAATAAATGTTACCCAGATTTTTCATCCAGGCAGGCAGGAATGCCCATCTGTTTGTACTGGAACAATCAAAAAAACTCAGGAAGTTTGCACATAAGTGGCTGATTCTTTCCCCCCCTCACAATTCCTGTGCAAATATGGAAAATAGCTTTCTGTTCATCAAATCTCTTCTTATTAACACAGTACCTACAGTACAACATCTGGCTTTATGCTTCCCTTCCTTTCTTTCAAAAAATTTCCTTTATTTTTATGGCCACCACCTGTTTTTTCCTCCCTCTCTTTCTCTTTTTTTTTGGGAACATGGTTGTGTTCTTTTACCTGCTTTATGATTCTTTGTCTGGATCTCTCAGAACCTCTTTTTTGGTCTCCTGTCCCTTTAGCAGATGTTTCTCTCCTATGCCCAATTTCTGGTTGCTTCTCCTTTCCATTTTTCATTTGTTTTCCTCTTTCTCCTGCTGGCAGACAGATGGGGGCTTGCTGCTTGGCACTGAAAATGTTATGGAGAGGGTTAGTTCCCATCCCACTATGAGAACAGGCTGTTCCTGTGATATTTCTTTGCAAATAGAAGGAGAATGCTCTGGAGCACCACATGGCACCTTCCTGGGACTGCTCTATTTTCATGACATTCTGAAAAGTCCTCCAAGAAGTTTATGGAAAAATTTGATATAGGGCTGACAGCCTGGATTTGATCCCTTTTGCTTTCCACACAATTGCTACTGTCATGTACTCCATCTATTCAGCTTTTTTTTTGGGCGACGCATTGAAAGACAAATGTGGAAGAGGAGCTGGCTTGTGCTCTTCCAATATCAGCCTGGAGTTCCCAAAACACAAAATGTTCTTTCTCTCAAGAAAGAATACATTCTGTATATGTTGAGCTGGAACTCTCTCTGAGCATACATCAGAGGCTCGTCTCACATGCTGTTTTTATCTGAGCAGCCTGGCACGGCAGCCCTACCATTAACATGCATCATTCCAGCCAGACACATTCTATGGAGAACTTCTGCCACTTTTTAAATGGTAGGTAAAACAAATAGTGGGTTATTTGTTTTCTTTTTTTGGTGTTATAGGTCGTATGACTGTGGTTTGAAAACTAAAATAAAACTGTTCCCAAAGAATTATTACAATTGATATCTACAACTGAACAGGTACTGGGAGAGTGCCTTCAGCAAGGAGGAATGTTTTACGTGCAGCTGCTTGTTCCTGAGTGTTTACCCATTGCTCTTGAAATAAGGTCTTGCCCCTTTCATATAGGGATTGAGAAATGTTGCAAAAACCACACTCAGAAGGAATCTACAAGCAGCATCACACTGGTTTTCTTATGCAGCTTTAATCTTCTGAATTAGAATGAAGCACTGTCTTCATCCGACCTGCAAAAAGTTGAAGTTCAATATATTTAAAACCTTCTAGTTCCAACAGTCTAAAATACTCCATAGCCAAGGATCACCTTTTTATTTGAATTTCCTTTAATCATTCAGTGGTACTTTGCTGTCTGGGATGTGAACCTCGTGGTGTGCTTACCACTCTCACTCAGCTGAGTAAGAGCAACAAATTTCCTTTGTGTGCAGGAAACTGAGCTTCTCTTCACTGCTGCAGAAAAACAGAGGTAGAATTTTAAGATTTCCCACATGCAGAGCAGTTTACATATTTTGTCATAACTCCAGCTCAATTTGCTTCATAAGCAAGAATGACTTCACAGAATCATAGATTAATTTAGGCTGGAGAAGTGTTTTAAGACCTTTGAGTACAAACATTAACCCAGCACAGCCATGTCCACCAGTATTTCTTGTCCCTAAGTGCCACATTCACTGCCAGCAGGCCAGGAGATCCAGTCAGGTAAAGATAGCCCAAACAGAACCTGTGCCATGAGACAAAGCTGCCCCCATCCTTTCTCCCCCAGAGCTGGACATCAAGACAGGGCTGTGCTCTGGTTCAGAAGCAGTTTGCTGGTTCCCCATTCAGCTTTCAAGTCCCCATGAGTGGCAGACAATTTGCAGCTGGAGTACAGAGGGAGGACACAATCATCTGTGAAACAGCTCAAGTCCTCAGCTCAGCTTAATGATGCCTTTAGGAATCAATAGGAGTTGCACAGAATATAATTTGGGGAAGGTTTGTGGACACCAAAACTGTCTTTGCTTTCTCCTTTGTTAAGCACTTGGCAGTTTTGAACATAGAAAAGGCAATTTAAGGAGTTTGTATTCATCAGCCATCTCACAGCAAAGAACGGGTTATGCCACGGAGTATCTCTGTAAGAAATAGGATGTAATTTGTATGATTTATACTAATTATTAAATGGTCCCTTTTTACATGCTCTTCAGTATGGTGTTTGAGTGACACCCATAAAAGCAAAAGTGTTCTTTTCACTTCAAATTGCTATTCATTATTAGAAATTCTTCCTATTCTTTTCTGAAGACACACCAACAAAAGCAGTTATACAATCCAAGCCACAGTGCAAGTTTTCTGGAGTCACTGAAAACCCCTCAGGAATGCATTATCCTTAATAATTCAGCTTACATTTCTAAAGTATTGGTAATTAACTGTTACTGAGGTATCAAAGGAAAAGAATCTCTTCCCTATTCTGGTAGCAGTTCTGCCTTACACTGAGAGCAGAATGAAAGCTTCCTTTTTTCCCCCAAATAACTGTGCTCCCACTTGACAAATCATTAGATGTAACAGATCAGCTTCCTCTATTTGCTGCAGTAGTCCTGAAAAGTGGAAACTATATCCTATCCTTTTGAAGGGATGTTCAAGCAAAAATTGATGCATAAGTTTAAAGTTGCAATTAGGAACAAAAACAAAACAAAACAAAAAAACAAAACAAAACAAAAAAACAAACAAACAAGCCTAGAAAGGCTTCTGGAAGTTATTTACTGTTTCTTGAGAAAATGGTATATGAAATGATGCAATTCAAAGGGAATAGTACCTTTAAAAGAAATAAGAGAAAGATTTTTAGTTTATTTTTTTTCATTAACCCAGACTCATTTTAAAAAAATCACTTTAGCATCCAGGTGTCAGAGTCACAAAATCTTTTGAGATCTGAGACACTCCGATGAATTTGCCTCAAACATTTCTTACATTTCCTCAATTTTCAGATACAAAATTAAAAGTGACTTATTACCCATGATCAAGTTACTTATTACCCGTGAGCTAACTGATTACTAGAAGAAGCAGCTAAATTTTCTTATGGATAATAGGAATATTTTCTTATTCCTAATAAAATGAAATGAAAAAAAAAAAAAAAAAAAAAAGGGAGCAGTCTCCATGTCTTTCTACAATTTTGATATGGAGCAGCCCAAATTTTGAATTTCCCTGTAAGTGTTTCTATTGATTAAGAACTGATGAAAACATAGAAATGGGAACTACTCTTATAAACCTATCTGATGCTTATGATGGAGGACTGAATAAAGCCCCTCGCCAAGGTGGATCCTCCAAGAAAATCTTCCTGGGAAAAGCAAGAAAACTGGGCAGTAGCAAGCACTAGAGGGGAAAACTTGCTTGCAATAGAAATTGACTCCCTTTATTCAAATTTTTCTGCCATTGCAGATCACAATCAACTCTTCAGTCCCTCCTCTCCACAGCCATTTTAGCCTGAGGTGGATATGGAACAATCAGGATAACTGCTGGAGCAAGACAGTTGACTGAGATTGCTGACACATGGACTCATGCTGCCAAAATAAATGAAAAAAAAACCCAAACAGGGTGACTGCTCTCTGAAGTTTTTTGATTTCTCAGGTGGATTTGATCTCTGTGATGAATCTAAGCTTGTCTTCGAGCAAGTTGCAGAAAGAACTCTGATTTTGGGCACGAAGGTGCCTATAAGCAGTTGTTTTAAATGAAGAGTTATCAGAAAACATAAAAAAAAAAAGAAGTTAGGAGTGAATTTGAGGGCATAAAAAGATGATTTTTTTGTGTGGCTTGGTAAGTATTAAAAAATCATGGACTGTTTTTTTTTTCCTGTGGTCTTCTGAAGTGCAAGTTCAGTGTTTAGCTCTTAGAATTGAAAAGAATAACCTTCTAAATGTGAGCCAAGGGGACACAGGCCTTTCTTCATGGTGCTGAGAGCTGAAGGAGTGAAGGAAGGTGTGAATTTGCCTTATTATTTGAGAATAATCATAGTAATGCCAGAAAGAGGTTCCAAAAGATATGTTTGTATGAGTGGTATCTAGAAAACGAAATATGCTGATACTTGGGACTGTAAATGTGTGTGTTGCAATTAATTTGTATTTGAAAATGTATTTTTTTGTAACTTGAAAATGTTATTAAATTCTACTGGTTATGTAGGATTGGGCTAGACAAGGACTGAATGTTGATAACCAACCTGGCAACAAGAGTAGTACTCTAGTCTCTTAATTTTCAAGTATCTTGCCATCATATTACAGCAAAGGTAGTTTTGTTAAGATCTTGATAGAAAAAGGCTTAAATTTTTGAGCAGATGCTTTGTTTTTGGGGGGTGGTGGTGGGAGGTTGTCTTCCTTCCTCAGACAGAGGGTGACAAGTAAAGGAATATTTTAAATCAAAAGCAGGGAGAGGAAATTGCAGCCTCTGACTCTCTCATGTTCCTTTTGGTTTTGAAAAGATCACAGAAGGAATACATGGACCACTCAAGAATTCCTTTTCTCTTCCAGCTCTAGGCTGCTTGGAGAGCTTCTACTTTTTTCTAAGCCTTCTGTGGCATCCAAGACTTGCAGCAGTGTTAGGCTGTGCAAATTCCACTTTTTAGATCAGCAAACAAAAACTTAGGGTGCATCTGAGGAGAGAAACAGGAAAGCATAAATTAATAGGAAAACTGAGTGCACCCTTACACCCTAGGAAAAATGAGGGAAAATTGATCCATATTTTGATGATTTTACACTTTTCGTGTTTTTTCCACCAATGTAAAAACAGAAATAGTGATGTGATTTCTTTTTGCTTTTCTAGACTGTGGATTTGGAAGTGAAGTGATGAAATGTGGTGAGTAGGTTGAGGTGGAGCAGCACTGTAATATGCAAATGATTGCCTTGGTTATATCATCTTGCTTTCCTTCAGTCACTTGTGGCAAAATAAGATTTCTTCCAATGCTGACTTTATTTTCATGGAGAAAGGAGTTAACTGTGTGTGTGGTAAGGCTTGAAGGGCAATTTACACCTCACTGGACAGTCTGTGTCAGTTAACTTGATGTGATCTTGTTATGTGTGCAGCACCTTTCTAAAATTTGTGGTACTTTTTAATGTTATCTATTCCTGCTCTGTATTAAATTTTTTTATGTGATTTAAAAAAAATAAAATAAAATGTATGTTTCATAACTTATCCCAAATCACTCTTTGTCTCTTTCAATGGTTTAAACATATAAAGTGTTCTCAATTCACAGTGAGATCCTCTGGCATGACAGGAACAAAAAATTTATCCATCACTGTTCTTCATTTATATTATTTGCTGGGATATCTTATGTTAAGTGTAAACCAGAATCTTATCCAGCAATGATCTGAATGTGTTCTGGGAATTTGACTGGTTTTTTTCAAATGTTCTCTTCCAAATATTTTTTAAAATTCTTGTCAGAAGCCGTGGCCTGTCTTGTATGGTCAGTAGCTCTGAAATCAGCTGGCTTGTGTAAAAACCCCAAATGTTTTCCATTTATCAATTCAGCCATCATAGCTGGTATTTCCAGGGCTCCTGTCAGGAAGGCTGGCAGAGACTTGACAAGAAGCACTGGTGAGTGGAAGGGAGTCCCCTGTGGAGGTGCCTTGGATTTATTCTCACCCCTCTTGTTAGTGCACGTTGTGAGCAGATGTGAGCTTTTGGAAAGCTTGGGTACCAAGGAGTGGCATGAATAGCTGTGCTTGATTCATTCTGCAGAAGTGGAAAAAGGCACAGTGTGATAGTGACAAGGTGGATTGGGAGGAAATGACTGTAGTATCTGTTTCTGATAGAGTTTTCAGGTCAGAAGGATCTTTTTGTTCCACTTTTCTCCCTCTCCCTCCCCCCCACCTTTTTTTTCTTTATTCCATGGTGTTCAGATTATGTGTGAGACAGATGCTCAGCCTCCAGCCACCATCCTCCTGTGGCTTTCATGCCTCCAATTTGATTGAATATGAGCACAGCAATGCTTTTTCTCCTTGAGACAGTCTGACAAACACTCTTTGTGTGAATGGTGCACTCACTTGCTCTGGTAAACAGAGTTGTCTTTTTATCCAGATGTCAGGAGAAGTGATGAGTTCTTCACAGCCCACCTGAATTCCACCATATCTCATTCCTCCAGGGAAACAGAGGCTACAGATGTCATCTGATATTTCTTTCAGCTGATTCAGAAATATTTGCCATCAGTCTAAGGCCAAATGCTTCCTTGTTGTGGAAAAGCTGTACATTACAGCTTTTATTCACACAACTTCTATAACATTCACGTGGTGGGGCTCTCAGGAAGTGTTCCCACCTGAAGTGAGGTGCTTTCAGCCACACAGCTGTGCAGCAGGACTGAGAGGATTGCCAGAGCTCGAGCTCCCTTGCCACAACCTTCCCAATCTGAGCTTTGCTGGGTGGGAGGGAGGCGGCAGTTCTTACAAACTGGGAGGAAGAAAAAGATTTCCATTATTTTCTTGGTGGTGAGCGTGAGGAGTTTTGGTTTGGGGATTTTTGGTTGTCACTTTTAAACATTTTTTATTTTTTTTATTTGGTCGAAACCAGAGGTGAAGTCTCTTGTGTTCAGAGTGCTCTTTTCAATGAGAGGCAAAGATTTCAGTGTTATTGTTAGGGCACCAGCAGATTGCTAAGGAATACATTGCTGAGAACAGAAGTCTAGCAAGCCACACAATTGAGATGACAAGCACCACAAAATCAGGGGTGTTGAAAGGACTTTGACGGTTTTCATTAGCAGCCTTGTCTGAGGGAAATGCCTCCTTTGCCTCCTTCTGGCAGCGAGTCAAGGCACCAGTGTTGCCTTGGGCACTGGGCCAAGTCATTTTGTGGCAGCATTTTGATGCAGAACACGTTAAAGATTTGACATAAATTAGAGAATATCACTGCACCTTCTCTTTTAAATGTCAAGTTCTTGACTTAAAACTATTAAAGCTAAATGGGAGGGTGACCTGTGGAAACTTCTTAAACTAAGCAGTCTTACCATCCAAAGTCTCCTGGACAGTGATATTTGTCTTTAAATTGGAGCTCTGATTTCAAAGTGTGGCTTTTTCCTGTGAAATCATCTTAAGCGTTTGCTGGCTGGTTCTGACTTTGTGCAGCAATACAGTTAAAAGCTACAATTACCAGAGAATCTCACTGAATGAAAGGGAGCAAACTGTGGGAGGGAGCACTTAATCTATTGATAATTTTAGTCAGCCTTCTGAGGTTTCCTTTATTTCCCTTAGTCATTACCCTGAACTCGTAAGCAAATAATGCAGCTTAATGAAACATCTTCTAGTGCATCCATGCTACAAATCAGTATAAACAGAATAGTTTTGTGCCATAATTCCACCGCCTCTCAAATGGAATTCTTGTCCAGAAGAACCTCAGAACTACGGAGATGCATGGTCAGTTATTGTGTGTGTTCTGGAATACCGCTGTGGTGATTCAGGGCTGACTCTTTCCCCGCCTAAGAGTGTGGAGAAATGCATTTCACCTCAGCATGACTTTCATTTTCAGATTGCTGTTTTGGAAGGGGAAGCAGGAACGTCATGCAACTGATTTGGTTGCTAAACTCCGTTAAGATGTCGCTGATTTTTCACAGAAATTGGGTACTTTACTTTTTTTTCCACCCCTAACATTCTGATTGCACTCCCTGCTTATGTAACGTGCATATGTCTTGCTGTGCATAATTTTTTTTTCCCCTTGGTTGATACCTGACAGGCTTCATAAACTTGTACATATTTTAGAGCTTTCTCTGTGAGGCAATTTAGTTTGCACTACAAATGCCTGACTTATTTTCAGTTGTTTGGATCTCAGGTTTAAATTTGGGTGTGGTATTAAAGTATAAATCTGTTGGGTAGACGCTTGCAGATACTGTCTTCTGCTGGGAATATGTGAATGTGAAGCACAAAATATTAATCTTGAGCTTCTTCCCCCTCTCTCTGTCCCCTGTGCATCATACACGTGTGTGCCAGAGTTTTTTGTCCACTTCCTTGCAGGAAGAATAGAATGTGCATAATTCTGCCACCAGCCTGAGTTTTCAATAGGACTGTCAGCTCTTGCCTTTCAAAATCCAGGGTTAGAGCATGAAATCTGCATCTTTTCAGGAAAATGCAATACCAGTTAATCTAAAGAGAAAGATAAAGATTAGCCACTTAAACTCCTGCTTGCTTTTTTGTTGACCACAATTGTCTTTGTCAGAGCAAGATTTGCTCAAAATGGATTCTGTATTGCAGTGAGCTTCCTGATAAGTTTGAATTTTAAATTTGCTCTCAGTATTAGCAGGCAGGATGTCTTCTGTGAAATGTTACTGTGGCTTAGGGTAACCTTTCTTCTTTGGGTGAAGCACAGACAAGGTTCTAAACTGCTGGCACCCATATGTCACTGTTTTTTTGTGCCATGACAGCAAGGAAATGGCTGAAGTTGTCTCAGTGATTTGTGCTGCACTTTTCAGCCTGGCTTTGGTAATACACACAAAGCTGGCAATGTTTTTCATAGACTTATTTTGGTTTGCAATGCCTGTGAGAGAAAAGCACCTCAGTATCTGGTGTCTGACTGATCTTCAAGTACTTTGGCCAGCAGATTCTTTCTGGGATAAATAAACAGGTGCCTCAGGCTGACATTTTCTTCACAGACTGTAGTGCCATTCTTGGACATCTTCCCAGGTTTCTCACCTTCACTGTGGCTCTCATCTGATTTAAAAACTGTTTTTGATAGGCCAGTGTCTATAGCAGAGAATACACACTTTTTTCTTTCCCCACCTTGTTGGTGTGGTAGTGTCAAATGAATCTCCTTTTAAGATGAAATTTTAAAAATGATGTTAAATAAGAGTTCATCTCCTGAGAAGAGCATTTGGTTACAAATGCTGGCATAAGGTGGTCCTTGCAGCCTTCTGTACTTACAGATGCCACTGTGAATTTACCCACTCAGTGAGAGCACCCATTGTAACAGCACTTCCTACAAAGACAGGCTTGAACAAGTGCAACACAAACTTTCCACTTATGTCTTTATGACTTAATGCCCTTTAAGCAGCTATTTTTTTTTAGTCAATTACTTCTTTTTCTGCCCAAGTACTCTTTTGTTGTTTTTCCGCTGTGGAAATTTTTATACTGGCAATCTATTCCTTTTTTCCTTCTTCTGTGAAAATGTGTCCCAATTTAACTTCTTAAGAGCTTATTTTAGTGGTTTTGTTTCATCCCCTGCTGGAAGGAAGTGCTGTAATAGGAGATTATTTTTCTGAGGATGATGGTGCTTTTTCCTTGAAACAGCAAGGCTAATAAAGGTGCTTAATATTAAATGTACCTGACAGCTCCAGGTGATGATGGGAGGATCTGTTCTCTTGTGGTACAGAACTAATGGTGGCTCATGGAACCTCTTCAAGCCTCATGATCACCTTGTGATTGACAATAAAACAATAAAGAGAAGCCTGAATATGTCACGTGCTAAGCTTCTCCTGTGGAATAATGAGAAATAATTCCAGGAGAGGAGGCTTAGAAGATTGCTTGGGATTGTGTTTAGTTTACAGTGATCCTTCAAGGAGAGTGACCTCTTGGGTCAGGGAGATCTGAGATCAGGCTAGAGGCTCTGCTAGGAACTTCCTTTTTGAAGCCTGTTCTTTCAGTTTTTCCATAGCCTCAGCTCTTTTACATATTTATTGCCAGGTACAAACAGGTGTTTCTGGAAAAGAAAAGGTCTTTAAAAACCAAAGAAAACCCCTTGCAGTATACAGAAACAAACCCAAATCCCCAGAGCTGGAATGCCAGCCATGCTGCATAGTGCCAGAGACTGATCTACGGCACCTTGTGCAAACTCTTTTTTTATTTCAAGGAAAGGGCTTGATTGACTATCCAATCTTCTTGGATCTACATATTGCTCTAAACCCTGGTGACAATAGGTGTGTTTTTCTTCTTTCTGGCTGTCTTCCCTCTGTGCTGCATACAATAACCAGGATTGTGCCAGAACTTGGCACTTGAAAGAACTTCTTGGGGTTTTTTTTGTGTGTGTGTGTTAATACTTCATCTTCCCCTCCCCTTCCTTTTTTGGATGTCATAATCCACATTCTGCATTACAGGAGTAAAACACAGAAACATGACAAAAGGATCTCATTATTCATTTGTCAGTGGGTGCATAACAGCTTGGGGACTATTTTATAATTTTTTTCCCCTCACAATTTGCCTTTTTGTTATAAATATGAAAAGACTGAACATGATGGCTATTTCCCCCAATATTCTAAACAGTATTAAGGCAAGGAAGGTGTGGAGTGATGCCTGTCTTGCTTACTCTTACTGGCTTATAGGTATCTAGCAGACATTTGTAAGCATGTATAGATATTTTGCTAATATTTCTTGGTTTAAAATATTATGAAAGGAAACAGCCTGAGAAAAGTACAAAATCCTGATTTTTCTCTGAAATGTCAGTGAGCCAGGTAATTCTTCATGATCAAATACAGTAAGAACAGAGAGCCTGAAATATTTTAATCTGAGTGGAATTCATTTGTTATGTAAATTAAGTGGGAAAATTGTGCAGATGTTAGAGAATAGGACATTTCACATTCTAAATCCAACTTCTTATGTCATTGCATGAGTTAATCTTTTATTGAAAAATTCAGTAGTTTTCTGTTAATATCAGGTATGCAGGAGAACTTCATAATGCAATGACTGAAGGCTTTTGCACTGTAAAACTACATATATAGAATTTGTATATATAGATAATCTTATATTATTTGCCTGTTCCTTTAGGTTATTAATTATTTGAACTAATCAAAGCTCTGCAAGATTTCAGTGTCTCAATTTCCTCATAATTTCCAACCAGGTTTTTATATAGTGGGCTCCATCTCCTCCTCTTTATTTAAAACAAACTTCAGTCAGAACTCCCAAGTCACGAAATCTTTGTAAGGTTTGTAAACTTGACTGCCAAAGCATAGGAATTTTCAGGAATTTGCTTTAATGTGTGTCCCCCAATGATGTCTCTATTTCTGACTCTGCATTTTGCAGGCTATGTAGAATATGCTCTGTTTAAAATATAGAATAGATAGGATTCATAATAATGTCACCTGACCTCCTCCTGTAACTCCATAAGGCTGGAAAATCCTGGGTAATAAGTTAGTAATTGTTTGTTTCTGAAGCAATGATAATCTATAAATAGAACTGAAGTAGAAGCTGTGTCCTCTAGAACTTACCAATGGTCATTTCAACAGGTTCAGTTGTTCAATTAGTCCACAAATAGATTAACCACAGCAGATTAATCAGTGTTTCAGGCTCACTATCCTGCCTCTCCTTTCCTTGTGTTTTTCTCTTTGCTCTCTCTTTTTTATTTTTATTAAATTATGGAAAGTATTTGTCTGTGTTTGAATACAGATGATAAACCTCTAGAGGTGGTTTCGGGAGATGAAGCTTCAGGGGTTGGAAAGACAGACATTTACATTTAAAGTGCAAATTATTTGGGCTAGTGGGTTGTTATGTCTTCAGGGCCATTTCTGCCAGTGTTTCTCTAAATGTGACACATGGGACTGACTTCTTCAGCCTTAATAAAGAGGAAGGTTACCAGAGCATGAAACTTTACAAACAAGTTCTATTGATATATGTTGAAGATTTCACTCATTTCCATTTTAAGTGGAAACCAGTTTATAGCCTTGTAAAATGGAGGATCCTAATAATTGTTTTTAGCACTAAGAATAACTGATATGGCTTCAGAGTTACACAGCACTTCAGAAATGCAAAGTAGGAGTTAGCTTGAAATTGCTCTGAGGCTTAACTGCAAAACACAGACATAGTCTAGGAACAGAAAACAATACAGTGAAGGAGAACAGGAGATGGTGAGAAAAAGAAAGTTAAAAAGGGTTGGTTTTTTGTTGGTTTTTTTTTAAGTGAGAGAGCAGTTATGGAGAAGGAATAACCACCAAGAGCAGATTATGTAAAAATAAAGATGAAACAATCAATGGATCCTCCAGACAGCAGCCATGGGTTTCTACCCATAGTTTAAGAAAGTAGAATTGGGGGTGAAAAAATTCTTGAGGATGATGAGACTAAACCTGGCATAATAAACTTACATAAAAACATCAGTGAAGCATGTGGAAGAGGGAGAGAAAGGTAAGAAATAAGGATGCATTTTTGCCTAGTCTTAGGGGAAAGGAAGCAAAGACATTTGGTTAAGGCAGACATGTCTGCCAAAGTGAGAAGGAAAACTGAGTGGTATTGAAGCTATCAGCTTGAACAGTTTGAGCAGTCAGTCTGCAGACTTCCATTTGCATATTTGATGCCTTTTGCTTTTTTGTGCTGTATCAGTGGTATCTTCCTCTTTCTTGTTCAAGGTAGACTTGGAGTTAGATTCAGGTCCTTGATATCTGCTTTGACTGTGCACATTTGGCATGACTGACCCTTTACTGGAGTAAAAGAAAAGTTAAGAAAGGCTGAAGGGATGCATTTATGTTCAAATTCTTGGAATAATCCCTAAAATCCCGTTAATGTGTATTCAAAACAACAAACAGAGACTGAAAAACAAGTTTGACCCTCTGCCTTCAGGTGTTAAGTGTACCTTGCTGTGTCGTGCATGAGAGGTCTGGGATAGAGGTAACAGCAAACCTGTTCCCACAATCTTCCATCTGTAAAATCATGTCCAGAAGGATCAAAGGAAAAGAATGGACCTTAGGTGTTCCAGTGCAGACTGGTGACCAGTCTCTATCCATGTTGTTTGTAAAAGTTTATAGGTATTTGACAGGCTTATATGAGACTTACAAGCTCCTTTGCATTATCCTGAACTCCTGAAGGTCCTTTTGGGTACTGACTGCCTCAGCTCACACACATGGCCATTGGTAATTGTCACCTTGTGAGGCAGGCATGGAAGGTGAAAGCCTTGAGGCAGGAAGCCTTGGATGTTTGATGCAGGCTGGGTCACTGAAGGGGAAAAAAGGTCAGCAAAACTCCTTCCCTTTGTGACAATTCAAGGAGATTCCCCTGCTAATATGAAACTCCAAAGACTGGTAAGGATGTCTCTGATATAGATATGAAACTTGGAAGAGCACAAGTTATTTCACTGGCACTCTCAGCTGGGACTGACCAGGTTACAAAAAGTCTAAATCAGTGTAACAACCACAAATGCCTCTGATGAATATTCTGGATAAGGTGGTGGGCTGGTGTTTTTGGTGGTGGTTTGGGGTTTATTTTTTTTGGTGTGGGGTGTTGGTGTTGTGTTTTCTGGGTCTTATGGGATTTTGTTTGTTTGTTTTTCTGGTGGAATTTGTCTACTTATGCCACTTGTCTCAGTGATTTCTGAAAAGCAGTAGGAAGTGTGGAGCTGCTACAGATGGTTATGCACATGCCTTCCTCTGCTGAGTAGGCTTTCTGCTCCTGTCCAAACTTTCTCCTGAGCTTTCTAAGGGAGGGGGGGGGGGGGAAAGGAAAAAAACCCTCTCCTGATGAGATTTCTGTATTTCTCACATCTATAATTCATAATGTTCATTGCCTTGCTGCTCTGAAGAAAGGCAAAGAAGGCAGGAAGATTGCGGCAGAGGGAAGTGGAGAAGCAAGTTATTTCAGGAGAAAAGGGCTGAGAGGTAATATAATCCAAAAGTGGATTGTAACTGCTCTCAAACTTGTCTTTTTTTGCCCTGAAGCCTCTAAATTATCTTTTCATAAAAGCCTGCTTCTGTAAGACATGTGTTCTATTCCCTTTCTGGTCAAGAGGTCTCAGATTTCTGTGCTGCAGAATGATTACCTTGACAATTGATAAGCTTACACTAATCCACCTGTGATTTCCCATCTGAAATTATTTACTTACTGGAAGTGTCATGCAGATGACAAAATTGAGCTGAAACTGGAAGAGTTCTGTTAAAAATGCATTTATTTCCATTAGTTCTTTCTGAGAATTTCTTAGACCTGAGCTTTTAAGAGTTGTGGTGCTCCAAGGAGCTGCTTCGAGTGGGAAGGCGCACTCGAAGCTGACGAGTGGGAGGGAAACTTTTCCCTCACTTCTCAGGGAGAACTGTGTGACTGCTGATGTACCTTGCTCTGCGGAGGCTTTGATCAGCTGATGCTTCCTTCCCCCTCCCTCAAACACATTTTCCTGGGAGAGAGGTGTGTGTGATCCCATTTCCATGGCAGTGTCACTCATCACAGGCCTTCTCAAAATCCTGGTTCTCTTCCCTTTGGCTGCCCCTGGCAGTGTTTCTTCATGGAACTTAAAACTCCAGTGATGTAGAGTGGGCTTAGATTTGCTAAGCTATATCCAGGAATTGAATGCCAGGTAAGAGAAGTGTAGCCTGACCAATATTTGCTTCTTGAAAAAGCACTGTTGGATTTTCCTCTATAACACTTCAGAGTGAAGCCCTGAATGGAGGAGAACCCTTAGCAAATCCTGTGTCCTAAATATTTGCAGAATGTGGTTTCTCTGACTCTGCTTTTCTATTCCAACACTCTTATTTTTGTGAGTTCCTATTTCTGTCCCAAATGGCATAAATGCCCTTGGTTAAGGGCTTAATTTCCACTAAAATGTATGGAGTCAGGAATCTGACTGATGCCAAACATTGGTGTCAGTTAGATATCAATGTTCTCCTCTGGGCTTTCTGAGAATTGCCTTGTGGATAAACTGAATGTTTTCACAGGGCTTACCAAGCCGTTTTTCACAGAAAACTGAAGACTACAAGACTTAACTCGGTTGGTGAGAGCATGGTGCTGATAATGCTGAGGTTATGGGTTCAGTCCCTATAAGGACCATTCCCTTAAGATTTGGACTTGATGCTCCTTGTTGGTCCCCTCCAACTCAGGTTTTCACAAAATCACAGAATATTCTTGCTTTCTGTAGTTTCTGGGGGTTTCAAAAGAATCTCTGGCAAATTTTAATGTTTCAAAGAAGAGAACAGCATTTCCCTCCCACCTTTTCCCCTTTTGTGCTCTTGCTTCAAGCTCTTTTCTTATTTGTTAAAGATTATCTGCCTCTATCCCACTTTCATCACAATTTTTTTTCACGGGAGAACTGTTATGACAAACAGGAGAGCGCTTAGGAGACTTGGGTGAGGTGTCATTCTTCACTCTCACTGGTTTATTCTGCTTGCCTTGGGTGGCGGCAAAATTATTAATATTTAAGATCCAAGATGTCAGGCTGACAAGTTTATCCTAAATAAAAGAGCATTCCTTTTAACTACAAAGTAAGTGTTTGTGATTGCTTGCAGCTGCCCACTGCTGCACTGAGGTAACACTGTGTGTGCCACTCCTACAGGCTCAGACAAGAGCCATCTCAAGATGTCACACTAGCTAATGGTTGCCTTTTTAGAAGAGCTGCTTTCCTTTGTGTGTGGTTTTTTATTCAGTTTTTCCCTCCTGAAACACCATATAGGTTAGGTCTTTGAGATCACTTGGCAGAGAAGACAGGAACAGAGGAGCAAACTGTTCATGTGTTGTCTCACTATGATCACAGCTAAGGAGGCTTTGGTCTGACCTATCCTGAATTATATTTCCATTCAGAATGCTCAGATCTCCAGCACCTGAAAGCTAAGTTTCTCCATTTTTGAAGAGTCATTAACAGTCTGATGTTCTAGAGAATATTTTGAGAAGTTAGTTGAAAGATGTTGTCAAAGTGGTAGTAAGTCACTCTTTCCCTGTTTGGCAGAAAAACAGAGGAAAGTCCATACATTTTCATCAGTATTAGAGAGTGAGGGATAAAGAATGGGGAATAACTGGTTGGGTTTTGCACACTTTCTGAATCTGCTATTTGGGACTTGCATTACCATGACTTACTTGTAAATCAAAACCTATAGACCAAACCTCCCTCTTTCTGTGTGTAAGACAAATCTCGGATCATAAGAATTTTGCTCAGCACTGAAACAAGTAGTGAAAAGTCCTGTAGCCTGTGAGCAGGCACTGGGGTCCATGAACAGGTTTCACCTGTCTGTAGCTTGATGAATGCTAATGTTGCTCTGAGCTGGGATCGATTCAGGAAAAAGCAAGGCTTGCTCCGGGCATGTCAATACAGTTTAAAATATGACCTGTTTCAGCCAGAGAAATGCCAGGCAAGATACTGCTGGCATCTAAAATGCAAATAGCTTTGCTTTTGTAAGGAAAGTGTCCACTCCACACTCCCTTCTATGCAATTTTTATGTCCCTGGCACTTCCCTGGACTCGGCAAGCTGCATTTGCTGGAAACCAGGCTCATTAACATTAGCACATGGATCACCCAGTAATCCACCCATCCTTGTTAGTTAATTGCAGGAGCATCTGGCTGCTTGGAGAACAGTTTTAACACTGTTGCTGCCAGTTCAGCTTGAATATAACCTCCTGCCTTTCCTGTCAAAAACAATATGAATAATTTTGCCCATCCCAAAATTTATTTTATTTTTATTTATATTTATATTTATAAATATTATTTATAAAAGTCCATCCCAAATTTAGCATCCATTCCAGCACTCCTAGACCTAAATGTCGAGCTTAAATGTAAGTGAGGTTTTAAAACTGGGATCTTTATCTACAACTGCTCGTATGAGTTTGGTGGGGTTTTTTATACATAGTTTCACTAAAGAAAACATGAAGAAAATCCTGTGCTAGTTGTACTCCTGCACCCCAGACCTATACAGGTACGTATTTTTTTGCCATTTCAGAATTTCATTAGATTCAGGTCAGCTTGCAATCCACCTGCCTGCATAACAAGAGAACCAGAGGTTTGTTTGATCCACTGTACGTTGAATTTGAGGGAAATGCTTTTAAAAACAAACCCAAAATGAGAAAACAAGTTTTAAAATCAGTTTTAAAATTGAATCTTATTCAATATAAGTCATTCGGTTGTTCAGAAATAGAAATACAGATTAGAAAATTAGTTTTGTTGAATATTTTTCTTTGGGCTTCTCTAGTGCTTGTGTAGTGGGATGCATACAACAGTGAGGATGCCTCTCTTGTATACTTTTAATGTATTATGGATTTGGTTTTTTTTCTCTATCACTATTAGCATGAAATAAACCACCTCAGTATTAGGGGGTGAGTGTCAAGCTGTGCATGTGGAATCACATGCTAGAAATGAAAGGGGGGACAAGCAAGCTTTAAAAATATGTTCCTGTGGGAAAAGAACTTGAAGATAGAACAAAATCAAAGAGTATTTCTCTCATTCTGCATTTTTATGCTTTGTGCTGAGAGGTGTTTTGGGGAAAGCCAACAGGAAGAGTTAATATAAATATGCCAATACTCATTGAAAATCCCCATTTCATCATTTCACTAATGGTGTGCTGGAGAGCACAAAAGCAGTTCTGTGGCTATTCCTGGTTCTTAGAAAACTGCTGTGTGTGCTGAAAAGAGCCCTAATTTGTAGACCTAAAGCAGAACATTCCAGTTCTGGGCATATTTTGTAATCACTTACAATTTTGACAGGGTTAGCCTGGAGCAGAATGAAAATAAGTGTTGAATTCACTCCTTGTGTAATTTCTCTGAAATAATCAGGTGTTTTCCATGTGAAGTCAATGGGAGAGAGGGGAAAAAAATGTCCCAACCTCTTCTTAAATGGAAGTTTTTTGTATTTCTAGTATGGTTTTCCTTATCATAATGTGGACAAGTCATCACTAGAAGGAGTTTCTTGTGAGCCAGTCAGTGGCTGGGGGAAAATACTGGGCAGTGTAAAAAGGCAAGCCACAAAATAATCTAACATTCCATTTAAGGAGATGGAATTTGAGCTTTTCATAATGAATCTTCAGAAATGTGTTCTATTCAATTCATTAAAGAACATCAAAACCTTAAAAGAAATGTAATTATGTTGCTAGATTTGGGTGTTTCATACAGAACTGCAAGAAAGCTCAGTGGCCAGTGCTTGAATTTGCATTAAAAAACCTTGAAGTTAAAATGAAGAATGCTGCAACTGAGCTTAATGAAGCTCAAATACACTTATTGCATGCAAAGGTTATAAGAATAAGATCTCTGCTGGAATTTTGAAATCATCAACAACAAGAAGAAAAAATAATCTTTAAGTGAAACCCATTTATTATGATTAAAATTAGATCATGGGGCTGAAGTCAAATCACCAGGTTAGATGATCAGAGAGTTTTTTTATGACTATCAAATCATGGCCCCCTGAGATGGGCCACAGTGACCAGCAGACCTCTGGAATCTTTTCAGGGTAAACAAATACTCATTTTATTTTACATAACAGCATCCTTAAATCAAGTCTTCCATATTGTATCCATTTGTTTTCCCTATAATTTCTTCAGGATTTTTGGTAAATATTTTAGTAGAAGTTTCTTTCTCTATTTGATGCCAAATCAGACAGCTCTCCATGGAACTCAACCACGTCTTCTAAATTTGCTACAGGCAGAAAAATATTTAAAAGCAGGGTGGAAGGGGAAGTAAGTTACCTTAAATATAATTCTGAAAATAAACAGCTTTTATTATTTTCAGCCTACCCATGAGGCTGAAAGTACCAAGAGCATTAAGTTCTTCTGAAATTATGTAAATTCATGTGGTTCTATGCATTATGAGATGTGCATGCTTCTCTTTCACCATTATCTTTTTCTTTCCTCTCCACCTTCATGTGAACTCTTGACCATAATTCTTCAGGACTTGTGAATTAATAAACCTTTTTGGCAAAATACCTAAAAGTTAAGATGTTTTTTTGAGCTCAGGCTCCCAAAAGCAGTGCATATAAAAACTTCTGCTGTTAGAATTGACTTTTTTTCCCCTTTGGATTTTTATTGCCTCTGGACAGGTTAAAGCAGTAAGGCCTAAAAATTAACCTTCTTTCGAAGCAAGTGAGTATTATTGAGTGCTTCTAGGGCATAAGATGATGTTATTCTCTAGATCATGTTAACTGAGACATCTCTATGCAAAAAAAGAAAAGTGTATGTCCTCCTCAGACTGTATTACAGACTGACCAAACAAAAATCTTTGCACATATTATAACATGAGGCAGCAATATGCAAAGGAAGAAAGACCAGAGAAAGAAGCAGGAATGGTTTTCTTTTATTTTGTTTTGGTTTTTTTTTTTTTTTGCATTTGTTGTTGCAGTTGGTGACTTATTTAAAACATATTTCATAAAATGAGTTGACATAATTTGAAATGAGTAGCACTTGTTGGAGAATAGGAACCTGTACACTGGATAATAATGAGGAGTGGCTGCCTAAGCTTTAAACTTGCTTCATCCACACTAACTTGATTTTCTTGGCATGTGCTAGATGGAAAATATTTTCAAAGCTGTTTCCTCAACAGTAAAATGTTTTTTAATGAAGCACTTGTAAAACAGTGTAGCATGAACTGAAGATCACAGTGCTATGAGAATATTTAGACATGGAGGGGGAGAAAGTTCTGTAATTTCGTTTCTCTTTTTGGTGGTGGTATATAGGACCTGGTTATTTGATTGCCTCCTCTCCCACACCCAATATTCATTATTTTCATTATTAATATAAACCTGTGTGTCTATTCAGATAATAAGATTTTGCTCTAGCATACATCTTGATAGGTTTAATTTTTGTTTCTCACTAAAGGTGACTTTTTATTTCTTTTAGCAATATGGTTCTTCATTTATTACCCTTTTTATCTTCAGTTCAGTGGGTGGGATTGTTAACTCTGAAGTTAATTTAGCTGTGTAAGCACGTACCACACCGTTCTCCTGAAGCGTGGGTCAGAGGTAAGAGTCTTAGCAACAAAACTAATAGGACTGCAAACCCTAAATGGTCTGTGTGTGTCAGCAAAAAGTTCTTAGATCTATCAACCAATAAGCTCTTGCTGAGTAAGTATTTTGTAAAATGGTTTGGGTTGGAGGGTACCTTAGAGATCATCTCATTCCAACACAGACATGGATTAATTCACGTTGCTCAAAGCCCCATCCAAGCTGGCCTTTAACACTTCCAGGGATGGGCATCCACAGCTTCTCTGGGCAACCTGTGCCAGGGCCTCACCACCCTCACAGGAAAGAATTTCTTCCTGATATCCAATCTAAACCTGTCCTCCCTCAGCTGAAGCCATTTCCCCCTTGTCCTATCACTCACTACATGCCTGTGGGAATGGACACGTGCAGGTCACCGGGGGTGACCACCAAACCACAGCTGAAATGCAAAGAGATTTATTTCATCACATCTCTAACAGTGCTGGGCAGCACAGACTCACAGGGACTCAGGCTCTGGTAGGCTCAGCTCATCCATGGGCTGCTGCCTGCCCCAAAATATCAAAAAGCTTTATGCACACACAGTTTATCACAAGGCTGTGCCTTTATCATTTCTCTCTCTCCCAGCAGGAGACTCAAGCTTGTGTTTCAGAAGGTGTTATCTCCACCCAGGAATTCCTCCTCTCAAAGCAGGCAGGGGATGAACAACAATAGGTATAATGAGGGGAAAGTTTCCCACAGCAACATTGTTGGCATTCTCAGCTGCAGAAGCTGTTCCCTCTTCACCAAATCTTCTGATTTTAACCCTTTCCTCCCAATGATGTCCTGATAAAAGCTCCCATCTTGCAGCCCCCTTAGGTGCTAGAAGGCTGCTAAAAGGTCTCCCCAGAACCTTCTCTTTTCCAGGCTGAATGACCCCAACTTTCTCAGCCTGCTTTCATAGGAGAGGTGTTCCAGCTCTCTGATCAACATTCCCAGTCAGTGGGAACTTCATTGGAATGTTGTGACTTCTCAAATGTGCTTGATTGTGGCTTAGCCACTTCCTCAGGCCTTTCCCTCAGGACCCGTGGATGTATCTCATCTGGACCCATGGATTTTGCACCTTTGGTTCCACAGGTGTTCCTGAGTCTTCTCCTGCTGCAGGCCTGTCCCAGTGAGATGTGCAAGTCCTATTCTCCCTCACTCTGAGCCCTCTCAGGCACCTGAGAATAGTGAAATGGCTCTGTCCTGATCAGCCTGGGAGGTCAAGGATCCTTCCCATGCCTGGCAGGACAGCAGTGGGTGCTCCAAAGCTCTGAGACCCTGGTAACATCTGTGCATCCTGGTTCTTGTGGCTGCTGCTCTGGCTGTGTGGGAGGTGAGGATGGCAAGCTCTGCAGTGCCCCTGGAGAAGGCATTCCTTTCATCTTGTCACTGCCATCCAGCAACAGAAGACTGATAGCCCTGGGCACCTTGCTTGGGTGGTTGATGGCTCTGTTCTTCTCCAGCAGCCTCACCCAGCCTCTGCTCTTCATTCCTCAGCTCCTGCTAAATAACTCCAGCAGCTTCTCAAGGACTTCCTCTCAGATGCCTTTTTTTTGAGGATTAGGAAAACAAATCCATACTCAAATAGATTATGTCCAGTTATATCTTGCTGCTGCATTGAAAATGCTGCTGAGATTTGTGCCCCCGGATCCTCTGTTGGCATGTTGAATAACACTGGCCTAGGTAGCAAGGAGAATGCTGTTTTGTAAGATACCTTTTAATTTTCTTATCATCATTTGTACTAATTGGTGCTGCTTTCCATCACCATTTACCCCTTATTGTGGCATGGTCTTCTTTTACCAGGTTCCTGAGATTGCTGCTAAAATCCAGATGAATTCACACTGTCTTCTTTTGTCTGCCCAATCTTCCACTGAGCTGTAAAAACCTTTCAGGGTAGATTGTGCCAATATCTGTTTCTCAGACATTTTTTTTGTTCTTTCCTGTGTCTCAGTAAGTTCTATAGGGAATGCTTAGAAATATAGGTTTTTTTTTATTTTTTTGTGCTTACTTAATACTGTGCCTGTGTTGCAAAGTAAGTTCAGAGGTTGGAATGCATTTCTGAGTCATCAACATGAGCATTAAGACAAAGCATTAAGACTCTTGGAGCTGCCTAGGGGATTCAAATGCCAGTGTCCCACTAAACTGAGAAGAAACAAAATAACTTGATTCCTTAGCATTGTTGGCTTGTACAAAACTTAATAATTAGCCTAATGGCAAAACCATCTTACTTCTCATTAAATTACGTTTGTGTCAGCAGAAAAGGCTTTGACTTTCTTGCACAAAAAAAGGTCATAAGCTGAAAAATGCAAAGTTCATACTAAAGGTCTCGTTTCTATTTTGCCTTCATATCAGCTGGAATGCTGATTTGCAAATGCTAGCACATTAGAAGTCATACCCTGTTTATTTTTTTCTCTCCTTTGCTCCTCAGATTCCTGTTCTGAGCTACCATGCATCACCTCAGAGCAGCAGCAGCTGCTGTGGTGGGGACAGCATCTGTGGGGAGAAGACTAAAAGCACCAAGATGTGTGTTCAGCAACTTCTGTAAATGTCAGATTTAAATTTGTTTCTGCATGTAAGTCAGAATCTTCAAATCTAAAAGACAGCTGTTGCTCCAGGGGGACTGGGACACTGCCTTGGGATATGATGGAGAACTGAAAAAAATCTGGTCTTTGGTGCAGAACTTTGTTCAAACTCTGCCCAGGGCAGGAGCTGTTCAAGGTGGCAAACCTACAAACCTGCTTACTATCTCAAGCCTGTAGAAAATACCACCTCGATTTACAGCTGCTTGTAAGATTGTCTTTTGAGAAAATACAAACCACTCTGGCATGCAGCTGATGAGAGTCTTCTAAAATGTATTTTTCAAAGGGCTTGTGTGGGTTGATAGTTCATTTCTGCTACAGTTCTGAACAGTTCTAGAAGGACAGGAAACACACAAAGGACCCGATGCATCCTCTGTTTCTACCAGAGGACTTATATTTTTTTGAATGAAAGCAATGCAAGCCATTCTAAGCAAAATTAGAAGCTTTTAAACAATGATGAGTCTAGAAAAGTAAAATGTGTACTAAATATGCATTTTTTTTTTTACATGTAATAAAGAAAAATAGTTGTCTTATCTTATTGTGCTTCAGCACTTCATCCATGCATGCTTTTTTATAGTACTTTGAAAATAGAACATTCCCTCTTATTTTAAGACAGGTCCCTGAGTTTTTCTTGTCTGTGAACAGGCATTGTTTTGTACATTATAATTTATTTATTTTTACAAATACTAATAAATTTTAATGAATGTTTATATTTACAGAAAACTTTCAATATGCAATCTATATCCCTTTAAAATGCTCTGTAAACTAAATGAGGCTTAATGGATCAAACCCAAATCTTCTGAGTACTGATGTGTCATCAAAAGTTGATAAACATTCTTAATCCTCAGGAGTGTTCTCCCACACTTCTAAAAACTTTTGTGGGTTGAGATTTATCCATGTGGGTCTCATGCATATCTTGGGATTCCATAACAAGTCCAAAAGCATCACTGGTAAAATATAGTGAGTTTTTAATGAGTAATAACAACTTTCTGTTCCCCTTTGGTGTTTATCACTTACAGCAAGAAGAAGAGTAAAACACATTTGTTCTGCCTCTTGGTGCACAATAATTTTTAACAAGTACTGTTTTAAGAAGAATATGCATCTCTACTGCTCACAAATCTTTTCTTTCATTCTCTTTTACTAAAATAGTATATTCAAAATATCTCAGTCTTATCTGTTACGAAGTTTTAGCAAGTATCTGGATTAAAAAAGTGGTTTAGGTGACAAAAGCAGAAGACAACTATGGAAATTAATGGGTTTCTGCAGTTCCTCAAGCTACCAGTCTTCTAGGTGACTTTTAGGAGGGAAATACTAATTTTTAGTCCTACATTTCTTTAAGCTGAACTGCATGAAAACTTAGTCAACTCTCAAATGAAGGACATGTGACAAGGTGTACCTTTCACACTTTGGGTTGTTTATTAATGGCATCAGTAAACAGAGAGTAATCTATGATTAAAATCTATTTTTGTTAGGCACTGAATATTAGAAGCATTTCTTCAGACTTGACACAGGTTTAGATTCTGAGAGTGTTCTCTGCCACAGAGCCAGAATTTATATGGAAAGAAGACAGAGTACAGCAAATAGAGCCCATAGCTGCTACAACAGATAATTTTAGGTGTTTTTCATTTAATTCCATTTGCTATCCCAGTTAGGGTAAGGAAAAAAGGCGTTTCAAATGGAACTTGTTTTACTGTTCCAGTCTTGCTCTTGTGAAATTTGGAAACAAGACAGCCTGCAAACACCGGTGGTTCATTTACAATTCTATTAAATTAATTTTTGTATGTTTGTATGCACACAACAACACAGTAGCTGTGTGTTATTAATGAATACAGTGAAGCTGCTTTTTAATATGTACTTTATCTTCTTTTCTCCCCCACCACCTTTTTTTATTTTAAAGTCTAGTAAAAATTCATTTCCATGGGGATAATAAAAATGGAAAAGCTCAAATTCCCTCTAATTTGTAGTTTTCCTAATGTTTTCTGTAGTCCTTCCCCAGCCATGTGCAAATATTCTTGAGATAAAGTATTGTTCCATATCTAAATATAACCAAATGTTTTTTGTTTAAGAGCATATGAAAATATTGACAATATATTTAACTGTAGAAATAACTTGTTTCTTCCAACCTCAGAAAACAAATCACATTGAACTAAATATCAAACAAATCTTTTAAAGGCACAAGGCCTCTATTTCTGCCCAAAATTGTAACCTCCACAGCCTGAATCTGACAATGAGTTTTGCTTGTTATTCATTTGGTTAAAAAGAAAAAAAAGTGCATTGGGTTTTTAGTTTGTTTGTGCTGGGTAGGCTTTTAAATGGTTTTGTTCTCTTATTTCCCTGTAAGTGCTGTATAAAAAAAATTAAGTGAGGCAAAATTAAGGGGTAGATTTTAATTTTTCTGCATGTCACGGACCTTTTCATTTATTTAATTCCTACTTTAGGTTGTTTTTCCTGATGTGCAGAACATAGAAACAGAGGCAAGTCAGTTTCGAAGAAGGTCTTTGCAGCTACCACAGGCAGCATCAAGTGTTCCCAAACCCATTCAAAGAGGTTTTGTCTTGTTTGTACTTGCTGCAATATTAGACCTGCTTATTAAACAGATTCATGATTCAAGGCTCTCTGGGAGCTGCAACAGCCAAACTCTGTTCTCTGCTATTTTGATGCAATAAGAGAACCATTCTTTTCTTACACCTTCTGATTTCATGGACTAGTAGGTTTTGCTATAAATGGTGTAACTGTGTGTCTGCTTTTGAATTCCTTTCCTAGAGGAAGGATAATGCTGACAGTAACTACCATATCCAGATTTCTTCTTTTCAAAAGGCCGTGCTCAATGTCGGTGTTTCTACAGCAATTTATTTCCAGCATTTCCCTGTATTTATTTTTACACTGCAAGCTGCACACAATGGTCTGAGAAACTTATTTCAAACAAAGAACTGTGCTTTCAGAAAGCCAACAAGAAATCTTAGGCCATTCAAAACAGAGTGGCACAACAATATTTGACTGGCGTCTAGGCCACTAATGATGGCATGGTGATTCAAAGCTCTGATAGTTTTAAATGGTCTGAAAATAGAAAGCTTGGATTTGGAGGGTTTGATATGTGTTTGAAGAAAAAAGAATGCAGGAAAACCTATGGCAATCTATTTCAATTAAAAGATTAGTCTGGGGTGGTGGCTGTGATCTGGTCATGGAAGGTCTACTGCAGATAAATAACTTGTTAAAAGGATTGTATATTCCTTTTTTAAGGAGAAGGGTTTGTAGGGGGGAAAGACAACTCAAGGCAAGTGTATTAAACATCCAAATAAAGGAGCTGGTAAATTCACCCTCAGAAACAGCTCCTTTGTTGTTGTAGGAACGTCCAACCTCTCTGATTTTGAGCTGTAAGTAGGACATTAGGATATAAAAGTTTAGATTAGTTGAAGTCTATAGAACCTGAGACAAATATCACAGGTGAGTGGTTTTGGTTTTTTTCTTTTCATTTGTTATTTTTCTTATTGACGTTATACAGGGATTTTCTTTCGTACAGGAGTGTTTGGTTAGATGGGTTGAGCTGCTTTAAGATTATTTGCAATGCTGTCAGGTTTTTAGGCATCCTCTATCCAAGCTATTAAACAAAGAAATCTTTTCAGGGCAAGACAATTTCGGAGAACACTGTTGGGTTCTTAAGGATGGTCAGCAATTTCACTGAATTATTATTAAATATCCAGGGTAAGAGTCTGTAAAAAAGAAAGTCTTTGATTCCTGTAGGTGCCTGCCTTGAACCCTTTGCAGGAAGTCCCTTAGCATTAATGATATTCAGTATAATTAATAATTAAAAAGCATTATGCATGACACTTGGCACTGTTGCCTAATGAATCCAAAATTTAGTTTATTGCAAAGCAACTGACTTGTTGAAAACTGTTTTTTTTTCTTATGGGAAGCAAATTACAAAGTCTTTTTTCATTTATAAAGCACAGTTTTGGTAGCAAGGACAACAATTTTAATACTGAGGATTTTTAAGAATTGCTAAAATTAATGACACTTACACTATGAAATTTTACCTTTTTTAAAAATTACAATGTTAAAAAGGCAAATTGAATCTGGGTGTTGTGAAAGAAACCTTAGACTATTAGATCTCAACTGACTGTTCCTAAGTCAAAACCAAATTTTAAAGTTTGGACATAGATTCACTTTGATTGAACTCATTAACTTAAAAGTATGTTTCTGTTTGTGATCGGTGCTAATCCATAAGCTTGTAACTAATAATATAATTGATGTTTATTATTTTTTTTAAATAATTCTTGAGGAGGTGTGTTGAGTCAGATGGAGTGAGAGGAGAAGAGCTGGACCCTGAAGTTTATAATATTTGTGTGTAAGAGGAAATTTTCATATTGTATAATATTTTTGTCGTTTGATATTTTTATCCTGTGTTTAGCATTATGGTAGATCATTGTATTTTCATGAACTTGGTAGGGGTGGCTTGCATTTCCCCACTCATTTTTATTTTCCTGCCTTTTTCAACCTTTATTTTTAGGCTCCATGAGGGTAGAAAAGAAATGTGTCTGAGGGATAGCACTGGCAGCAAGACCCCATTTCCACTCACCCATGAACAGCACAGGTACAGCATTATTGAATCTTCTTTTAGAAATGAAACTACCAGCAAATAGAATGTGCTGCACTTCTTTTTGTAGTGCCCCCCTAAGATTCAGCTGTGATAAAAAAAAGAAAGAAATATACAGAAGTTATAGATAACAATGCAATGTGTTAGGAAGGGGAAGCATTTGTCACTAAATCCGTGCTCAGACATGAGCAAGTGCCGTGGGATTTTACTAAATGTATCCAAAAGCACAAAATAGCTTTAGAAAATAATAAAATAACAAATTGTTTGGAAGGTAGTTAGAGGCAGTATCAATATGGAGCATATATACAGGTACAGAGAATGTTTATCTAATAGGGATGTACATGGATTTCAGTGCTTGGTAATGCCACATTCAGATTTTGTTGTGCATGTTACAGCTGTAAGGCGCCTTTAACTCCAGTGTGGAATTATGTGGGTCTTGAAATTGAAGCATAAAGCTTTTACTGGCACATGTTTGATATAATTGTGCTACTTACTACCTGAAAACTTATTTGCAACCAAAAAATTTCTCTCAGTCTCCTCCTTGCCACACCTCAGTGTGTGTGGAGATAAAACAAGTGGTAAAGATCAGAGGAACCCCACTTTAGAGCTGCCTTTAGAATGAGTTTTGTGTCATTCTGCCTTTTTCGACTGTGTGATTTTCAATTTCTAGAACTCCAGCTGTTAGGTCACCACAATGACCCAAACACCCCCATGGCTCTGGGCAAGCTGAATTGTGTCTTTCCTCTGCAAAAATGGAAATGATGATATTTAACTTAAGTGTTTTGAATTATTCAGTTGGGAAAAGATATAGTGAGCTAAATATATTTACTATGTCTGATCCTTTAGACTGCTACACATGATTTCAAATAGGTTAAATATAAAATCTAAAGCAGTATCTGATTTGAGACAGGCAGTGCTGAGGAGTGAGGAAAAGGAGAGAGGAAATAGTGCTGTTCTTATCCACTCTTCCCTGGATAAATGGACAATAACTACTCTGAGCTTCTTAATCTGGGATTTATACCAGTCTTAGACGTGCTTAGTACAGCACTGGTGAGAAGATGGGCTGTGTATTGTTGGTACCTCAAAAAGAAATGCTGTGAGTGGCATTCACAACTGGTGTGATATCCTTTAACTGCAGTAAATAATCTTAACCGTGATGCAGGATTTTTATCCTAAAGATAACTGCTGTACTTGTATGAAATGTTTGGCTTGCTCAATTTTATAATCTTCTGAATCCAAAAAATTCCATATAAGCAATGTATGTTTTCTTCAGTGCTTTGTAGGCTTGAGCAACTGGTGTGGTTTGGGTAAAGAGTAGATTTACTGCAATCTAGCAGTGAGTAGACAGAGCTTTCATTCATGTGTTATCTGTCTCATATGTGGAAAGGAGAAGTTGGAATGAATGACTGAATGATATCTGTTTGACTTCTCTATCAAAAGATAATATTCCTGAGGTAACTTGTTCTTCTGTTTGCAAGATCTGAGCTGCTCCAATATTCCTTGCCTGGATTCTAGCATCAGAATATTTAGATTTCATATTTCCTAATGGAAAAACTCCTTGGGGGTGTTGTTTTTTTACAGGCTTCTCCCTGACAGAAACATTTCTTTCAATTGCTGCTAGGCTCCCACATCTGATTTTATAGCACCAAGGTCACATGCTTCACCAGTTCTTTCCTTATCTGCTTCCAAATTTCTGGTTTGTGTTAAAATTAGGGATTTTCAGTGGGCTGCTTTATATCATAGCACATTGTCTTCATTCACCTTTTCATGAGGAGATTTGCTCCAGTAATTTCTCCAATCTACTGGTTCAGTTTCTTTCTGAACCAGTGTGCAAATAAACAGTCATGGTGTGCCACACATGTTTCAGACACCTGGAAAAAAGGGAAAAATTGGACAAATGAGTCTATGCAAAGCAACTGGCTCAGCTTCATTTCATCTGCTACAGTGCAAAAGAAAACAATTACCATGACATGACTAAAGATCTCTAAGGCTTCTGCAAGACATGATTTAAACTTATTTTCCAATACAAGCAAAGACATTTTCTTTGGGATGCACTGTCAGTCTAACTCTAACCACACCCTGGAACCAGTGAAAAAGTGAAGTCACGAAATCTAGCACACAACTATATGGTGTTAATAGTTGTGGTCTTACCTCTGTGCAGCTGAAGGCAAACTTTAAAGGTATTCAAATCTTGTGCAGAGATCATTTCATGCTCTGCTGAAAAGCTGTGAAACAGAGGGACTGCTTAGCTACACAGAAACCCACTCTGATCTGCATGGGAAGTTTAGGCTGACAAACTGTAATTACCTGAGGTTGAATCTGGCCAAGACACTGAGATTAACAGTTCTGCACTTAACAGGAGAGCCATGGGAACCTTACCAGCATCCATAAGTGGCTGAGAGCTTGGTTTATCACCTTGTGTTCCTTCAGAGGGAGATATTGTTGTATCCCCTCTGTCTCCTGTGCCTGGCTGACTGTCACAGGATAGAGGAGGAGTGGTGTTTGTGCACCCTGGGAATCCGACTGTGCAGGCTGAACATGAATCTTGACTCACACAGCTGTGCTGGAAGCAATGTGGAAGTGGTGGAGTCGCCATCCCTGGAGGTATTTAAATAACTTGTCCCTGAGGGATGTGGCTTAGAGGTGGATTTGGCAGTGCTGGGTTAATGGCTGGCCTTGAACTTAGGGGTCTTCTTACGACCTAAGCAATTCTGTGGTTCTAATGTTCAGACATCCTAATTCAGCAGCTAATCAGCTGGGTCAGTGATGATTCAAAATAAACACAGTGTGAAAACAAAGTGGGTTTAGTGTATTGAACCTGAACTGCCTGTAGAGTTTTACATGCTTTGCTAAATTGAAATTTCATACGCGGAGAATACCTGCAATACCACAGTGGCTTCTCTATCCCATGCCTTTTTGATAACTTCCTTTCAAGAGGAGAAAATAAAATGTAAACCTAATTGCTTAAACTCTGAAAAATGCTTTTCTTTGAACTCAATGAAGCACAAAGATGAATAGTTTATTACTAAAGGGAATTTAGCTCTATTTACAACTGCTTGTACTGTGAAATTGGTTATTTGTGATCTCTAAAGGCTTGCTTTCTTTTCAGAGATATTGCTTGTAGCTCAGACTGCAGACTGAGAAAAGCAAGACTGGCTTTTCTGGCTCTGGAAAGCCAGGCTGTAAGAAAATTACAGACTCTAGGACAGCCTGTTTTAGTTTTTATGGAAAATAAATATAGAGCTTTACCAACTTTAGGATTCAAAGCAGGGAACTTGTTAAAAAAATCACTGAAATGTAAACTTACCACATCTGATGGTTTTAAAAGCAATTACTCTGAAATACTAGAAAAATGCTGTTCTATTTGTGCCTGCTAGTTCATTTGCATCTGCAACACTGTTAGGCCAGCTTTGAAAAACAGTCCTGAACACAGATAGAGCAAATCCAGTTTGGTGTGATGGACAAATGCATCCCACACGAAGTTCTCAGTGTTTTTGTGAAACTTGTGATCGCTGTCTGGTGACCTCCTGCACAGCAGAAATGTAGGCCAGTGATTTAGCACTTGCACACAGATTTCTCAGCTGTTCTGGAAGTTCCCAGCTAAGTTGGCCAACTAAAATAGGAGCTCTTCCTTGTGCAGCAGGATAAACCAAGATTTTTAGGTATATCAGCATTTTTTGGGTCATCCTGACACACAGAAGGATTGTGTGGAGCTGTGCTCCAGAGCAGGTTTCAAACTGACCTGAATTCAGGGAAGATCAGGTGAACAGTGAGATTCTCTTACCCAAAGACACAGAAAGGGCTTGATCTGTGCAGCTCTGGCAAGAACTGAAAGGATCATCTCTGCAAGGTTGTTTTTTTTTTTCCAATAGAACTGTGTGGATGTGGGGATATTGGAGGAGGTAAGAAAGCTGACACTTCTCAAATAGCTTTTGATAGCTTGATAAGTGGGATGATCTAAAGAGGATAAAGCCACTAAAATAGCAGAGCAGGGAGACTGCTGAGACAGGAGGCACATTCCAGGTCTCTGCTCTTGAGAACAGGTTGTTTTTAGCAAATAGCTCAACTCTGCTAGGAAAAATATTGAAGGGCTACTTAAAAAACATTTTTAAGATAATATGTGCCTGGTTTGAAATGCATCTCTGAAGGCACAGAATGGGTGATGATGATTTCTGGTTAGATTTTAAAACGTAGGTGGAACTCACTGCAGTCTGCATTGCAAAGAAAATGAATTGTTTTCACCAATTATCTATGAATAGGAGGTTAAACTAAATGCATGGTTTCTAGTGTACCCACCCAGTTATGAGTCTCAATAATGCTACTGAGATTAGTAGTCTCAATAACACTGGCTAAATTAACTGAAAACATTCCTACTCTAGATGTACAGATATTCTCTGTGTGTCACACAGACATCCAAAGGACCTGAAGGTCTTGGTTTTTCTGTGAAACAAGAAGCTGTGATGTTTAGTCGCATTTCCATGAGAGATTGGTACACCAGGTTTCATGCAAGATGTGCAGCTACTTAGATCATGCCAATAACACAATTTTAGTACCAAAAAAAGTTTAAAAATTCATTCAACCATCCATAGAATGTACTTTAAGAGCCACCACTTGTCAATATATTGTCAATTTATTACATTTAAATTAAACAAATACACAAAAATGATGGCATCTGAAACCTGCTTTCAAAGACCCAGAGCACCACTATTGCTTGGTTTTTCTGGGTGTGTTTTTATCCTGCATCTTAATTTTGGCAAGCAACTCCCTTGGGTCGGTTCTGAGAAGATGGATCATGTTGCCAGCTCTGCTTGCTCTTAGCCCTGAGCTCTTGTGAGCACCTGCTTGGTGTTTTGGCTCAGAAATTGTGTAAATCTGTCAGAGAGATGTGTCACACCTGTCTGTGGCGGAGCTGTTTGAGTATACTCATTGTCAGTACATCTCTATGACTTGCTACCTATGATCTTCCTGCTCTCAGCCATGGAGTTGGGATTTGAAGGCATTTAAACCCAATATTTTAATGGAGTCATATACAGCATTTACAGGGAAGTGTGAAACAATTTGAATTACCTTGGCATCTGAGGAACTGTTTGGTGAAGGGGTTAAAATTCAGTTTGCTTAGAGCTCTCATAAGGAATGTTTTTGCCAACTTATCTCTCTTGTAGTGGGAGTTATGCCTTAGGAAAGGAAGATTTGAGTCAGCTTCAATCCTGGAAAAAGAAATTCAATATTGAAATAAACTCCTCCCTGAAGAGCAGGGGAACAACCTGTTCTCCCCATACACCATGAAAGGGACAAGAGCAGATTTTAACAAAACTTTTCATAAAATTTTTCAATGCTGCAATCACCTTTGGCTTTCTTATTCCCAAGCTGTTCTCATGTCTCAAATTATTTCCAGTGATCAGTTGGATTTGTCTTGTCAAACATTTGGATTTTTAACAAAAAATAGTTTATAAAACTGTAGAAATGAGGGACAGAAGTTGGATTTTGGTGACTCTAATATTCTATGTGACAAAAAGATCAAATAAATGAGTGGATTAAAAAAACCCCTAACCTTCCTAATCAGAAAAATAGAGAAAATTAATTGGGTAGTTTATTTGCTATGAATTATTCACTTTAGCTTGATTTCTAAGTTTTTCTTGTTATTGATGCTTAAGTAGAATAACGATGCAATATGCAAACTTAATTGTTCTTATTACCACTCTGAACACAAGTATTCTCTCATTGCTTTAAAAATGTGCATCTTTAGATGTACTTTTGGACAGTCAGTTTACATATTGATAGCTGATGATTTTGTGCTAAAATCCATGCAGTCTCATTCTGTGAATATTGGAAAAGTAAGGACAAGTAAACATGATTAACTGCAGGCTGTGATGCTAAACATATTCCATTATTCAAGAAAATGTTTCTCTCTCTTTCAGGTAATGAGAAATTTATGGATTAGCCTTTTCCTCCTTCCCTGGTGGTTATTCCCTCCTCTTGTTAAGAATCTAGGGGATAATATAATGAGATGCTCACTTGGTTACTATCAATAAGACTTCAAATGTTTCTTTTTTTTAGGAAGAAGCAGCCAAATTTATCCCAAGTGCAACATCAACAAAATCAATAATATAACAGTAATGAATGAAGAAAACTGCCTACATCACTGCAAGGTGTCTGTCTGACCAGTTTGATTGAAAACATTTTTAAATTTTCAAGCATGTCTCTTAATTAAATGAAATCTTGCAATATTTATCCAAGAGCTCAGCCTGGAAAAAGGGCCAATCTGTGGAAAATCTTTGTCAGCACATTCATGTCACAGACACCTTGCTGACCTCAGGAAGGGCAGGGCTCAGTTCATGGGTGTGGATTTCCCAAAGATATCCAATAAGCAGCTGAACCTCTCAAAACCAAGCACCTCCTTGGAAACCAAGCATCTCCTCAGACAGCCTGATTCATAAGAAAGGTTTTATTTTAAAGCCTTTTCCTCATTATCTTCCTTGGAATTTCATTGTAACACATGGCTTATCTTTAAAAAAATATACTAGAACTGTGTGCTCTTGCTATTGATATGAAATGAATCTATCCTGAACTTACTGCTCATTTTTAATTAAAATTTATATTTTATAAAGCACGAGTCTTAGGCTGGCTGGCAATCATTCAGGCTCTTGGAACAGAAGATCTTAGCACAGTCTCATAGAAAATTCAGTGAGAACCTCCTGCAGGAGTTCCTTTTCCCACAATGAGATTTCAGTAAATTACTCCATCCCTTTCAAGAGTAATTGCAATAAATCTAGCATAACCAGCAAACATGAAATATGTCAGCCCATCACAGTTCATTACAATAGGATCTTCATTGTGGACTAATAATAAATAGTAATGCTCAGGTAATGGCCAAGAAAATGTAACATCTGAGCATTGAAAGAACATAAATAAAGATTCTAACTCATTGGATCATGTTGGGAAGAGAATAAATGGAAGCCCTGTGGACTTTTATCAAAGTGATGGATGAGGGGTTTTCTTTTTGACTACTGAAAATGCAAAGAAATAAAAAATGTATCCAATGCCCAGACTTCCAATGGTCTCCCTGCATTTTCAGCAGCTCTCCCCTTCCATGAATGATTGAGGACTCTGAGCCCAGAATGTGAAGGACACCTGCTCCGGCAGGAATAGTCGAGATCATAATCCAACTTGTAGCAGTACCTTGGGCATTTAAAGGGAACTTGTCAGTGAATCCTTCTGTGGGTTTTATTTTGCTTTACTTCTCAGTGTTTGTAAAAAATCATGATTTCTGAAAAGCATAAGCTTATTTCCTTTTGCTCTCAGTTTGTCTCGTTTGAAAAGTGTTGGTTCCTTCCCTTCATTTCTTTTTGGAGCATAATCCAATTTTGTATGTTTTTTTTTTTTTCCTGCAGTGCTGATCCTGTCAATCAGTAACAAGCAGTTATATTCATTTTTAATACTATTTTTTGCTCTTTCAAGCAGCTCTCTCGAAGCACACTGCAGCACATCTCAGCTGCAGCACAACACATTTTATTTTAATCTTTCGCTGATACCAGCGGATGCACAGAAAACGCGACTTTCTTGCAAATTATAACTGAATAATTTAAAGCATGGACAGATTATTATTGTGAGCTCATGAAGGAGAAAATTAAAGGTTTAAGGGACAAACTCAATTCTGATCTAAAACTACCATAACATGTGGAGATAATAAAATGTACATCAGTAGTGAAAATTGGTCCAAATATAATTTCTGAATTGACAGTGTGTGTGGATAATCTTGTGATGACATTTTATTATTTTTCAGGCTGAAACAGAAGTAATCAAATCTCATTTGTCAAGGCTGGTTTCTTATTTTGAGCAGTTGAGGGGAATTTTTTTCCCCTGCAGCTTAGCAGGTGTGTGTTGAAGGACTTTCATTTTGTGAATTGTATGGTAGAGGACAGAGATAGGAAACCAGGCTTGACTAATGAATGTTCTGAACCATTGTGGAAATCCTATTCTTTCTTTATTCTTATGGATTCTGTATTTCCAGCAATTTATAGCTGCTTACAGCTTCAGAAGCCTTTAATTGTTTGTGATGGCATTTTCTTTGCAGAAAGATTACTTATGTGGTTTTTGTATGGATACTAATTATTATTTACAGTGCTTGATTTAAAATAGTATGTATTTTACCCAAAACAGATCAAGCACATGCATCTATTTCAAACTTCTGTTAAAGTGACTCCAGTTCCATGGCTCAAGAGAAGTTTGAGAGATGCAATGTCTTGGTGTTTGAATAAAATTGTTCCACCTGAGTCCAGGAGGGTTGCCTTGCTTCTGCAGGAGTGTTGAAACTTAATTATCTTGTCTTCTTCTCTCTTGTTTGGAATAATAACAGCTTTGTTACTTTTAGAAAATCAGGAGTGATTGCAACGTGGGACTGAATGAAAAGCCCTCTTGTCTGGGATCCCAGTGCTGCAGCTGATTGTTAGACAGCAGGCCTGGTTGATTTCAGGGCTGACATGCATAATGTCTCAGCAAACTCCTGCTCTAGGCTTGCCCAGGTGTTATGATAATTTTCCTGTCCTGTGTGTGTGAAGATTTTAAAGTCCAAACTGGATTACTGAGATTGCCTGGTCTGATCTCCTGGATGGCACAACTTTTAATATAGCAGCCCCTGATTTTAATGGCAACATAATGTTGTTTGGAACTTAAACATGCTTTTTCCAATTTTATTTCTGCTTGTTTTTCAGAATGAAAGTAATCCCTGGAAAATGTACATTTTCTTTTCCAAGGCTGTCTCCCTCCTACTGTTTTCATTCCAATGTTTATAGTCTTAGCACTGGGTAAAGCTGCTCCAAATTTTCTGTCTAATTTTGCCTAGATCAGTCTCAGACCTTGTTGTTGCATCTGGTTGTGTCACTCATGACAGCTTTCTGGTATTAGAAAATTACTTCCTGAATAAGCAGTTGTAGGCAGTGGGGAAGTTTCCTACTTGCTCATCTCTTGGATAAGATACAGAATGTGAAGCAAGGGCTGCATGTCATTGCTCATGCAGGGTGTATGGCACTAAAACCTTCCTCCCCAGCTCTTGAATACTTCATGCCAGAGTTTACACAACCCCAATACATATTTAGGGCTCTGACCTGATAATTTGTTCTTTAAACTCAGCAATAAGACAGAATTGTGAGTAACATGTTTTCCTGTTGACTTTGGAAGTCCTGCCCATGCCAGAGTTTAGCCAGCACACTGTAGAAGCCTGAGGGTACTGTTGTGCTTGTGCTGAGGGACAGATGCAAACCCAGGCCAG
This sequence comes from Pseudopodoces humilis, assembly GCF_049639895.1. Taxonomy (NCBI): domain Eukaryota; kingdom Metazoa; phylum Chordata; class Aves; order Passeriformes; family Paridae; genus Pseudopodoces; species Pseudopodoces humilis. Next base: position 111,104,236 of record NC_142201.1, read on the forward strand.
TTCTGCCACTTCCTTCTTTTCCCAGCTTTTATCCCTCAATAACCATATCAAACCCAAACACAGTCCTCCAGGTTCCAACATTCTTACCACATAGAGGCACTTTTCATGTGTTTTTTTCTCCCTTTTGTTCTCTGAAAGAAGGGCAGCCACATCTACTGCTTCAGATCTTTATAAAATTTAACTTTTAAACAGTGTCATAGCTCTCAGCAGAGAGATCAAACCAGAGTTGCATCAAATTGCATTCTGACCTCAAGGTATTATCCTCAAACTGAAGTCCATGGTGCTTCCCCTCATTAGTTTAATGAATGCTACAGCAGTTCGTCTCGCTTGACTTTTTTCATAAATAATTGGAAGTCCTTTGTTGCCATGGCTTAATATCATTTCATGCCCTATCCCTTAATGATTCACAGCCAATTTGTTAATCCAGAACTCTATTTTCCCTGAAACACTCCTGTCCACAGTGATTATTCCCATAACTGTACCAAGCTCATTGAGAGCTCCAGCTCCTGCCTGTGAACCATTACTCCATCTCCATCACAACAGATGTAAGGAAATTTACTACTTTACTCTGCTGACTCTCTCTTGAGTAGAAAATTTTGATCAGTTGCTTATTATGTGAACAGAGGGCTTGATAGTAACAAATTTGCATCACTTGTGTATTATCTCCCTGATCTGGGGAAGTTTCAGACTCAACGTGCTGCCTGCTGACTCAAGCTGAGCAGCTGCCAGTGTGACTGTGGATGCAAAGTGCTCATGCTGAATTTGCTGATTCCACCGCAAGGCTGAAGTTGTTGGGTGAGCAGCAGAAGAGGAAAAATAGATAAAGCTGCCTTTGTTTCCAGAGGTGTTTTTCTTTTCCACTGGTGAACTTGCAGAAACTTCCAAACCTGTGTCCCAATTGCTGTTGAGGTGTACTGTGGATGCAGATGTTCAGAATTCGAGATTCAGCTGGCTTATTTAGTAGTATTTTCAAACATATATTAACACTGTATTTCAGATCAGAAGTGGGCTTTGGGAGGAAATCTTCCAGTGGTCACCACTCACCACACTTTGCCCCATGAAGTGCCCAGATTGGATATTATTTGGACCAGAACAGAGTCAGGCACTTGTCTATAACCAGGGATTGTTAAAATCAGAGAAGTGTAAACTCTTATTAATTTCTCACTTTTAAAAAGTTTCTCCTGCATGCACAGATGATGTAGCTGCTAGTACCAGTCCTGGAATACCTTGAAAATTTTAAAGCTTTTTGTGAATATTAATTTTTATTCCCTTAGGGTAGTAATGTGGAGAAGGGCAGTGAAGATCTCTGTTCAGTTATTTTCTTGGTGTACTTTAAAAATTCAGTGGTGCATTTTACAGTATATTGGGTTTGAAACAGCCTGAAAGAAGGGAGGTGTGGTTGGGAGACACAGCAACATGTAAAAATGTGCATTTACAGGTAAACAAGTAAGAATATATCCCTGAATGAGGAGCAAATCACAAATAATACTCAGTTTTATCTCTGCACAAGTGTGCAGATGTCAATGACCAAGGATGTAACTGAAGACTGATTTAGTGCTAACAGCACAGCACAAATGGAAGGAAAGTAGAGATGCACACTTGCACACTGTTTGCAGAAATAAATTCCTGAACTGAAACTCTTCTGTGGCCTTGTGCCCACGAGTATTCCAATTTTTTCTTGTGGTGGAGGAGTGGGGAGGAAAATCATGAAGTGAAGCCACTTGCCTATTTATGGAATGTACTGATTCACAAGCAAGGCATGTAGGTGCCCTGTTCTTGCACACAGCCAGAAAAACAGATTGGTTTGGTGCTGGGGAACACATGGGTTGTGTGCTGGCATCAGATTTAGTGTGAACTTGAAGGGTTTAATTTTTAGGACATTTTTCCATATGTTTGCAACTTTTAAATGGTGCGTTTTGTTAATATAAATCATGTCGCTGATTTTTCTGTAACCTTGCATGTATTAAATTCCCCGTACTCTGGCCAGTGGTCTGCATTTGTGTTTTCACTGAAAACAAAACAAGCAAAAAAAGAACTCCCCCCAAAACCTCACCACAAAAATGATCAAAGCAAAATAAGTTTTGTTCACCTATTTTGAATACATCCTTTTCCAACATATCCTCATTTTTTTGTCTCCACTGGATTGTCACCAGTAGTGCAGCTGGCACAGATGATCTTAGCACTGAGCTGAAGAACTACTCTGTCAGGTGATCTTAAATATACTGTTTTCTTTGTTACAATTGTATTTTTTTTGTGTTTTATTTGTTGTTATTTAATTTTTATTGATGGTAACTTGAAGAATTACATCTTCTGTGAAATGGCCAGCACTTAAAAAAATAAGCTATTACAGATCTAAGCATTAATAAAAACAAAGCAATTTAAAAAATATGTACACCCATACATTCTACACTTAAGCAAAATAAAAAGCAACATTTTATGCAGGAAAGCCCACATATTTCACAGATCAGCACATTGCTATTCCTATGCAAAATATTTATAGACAACCCAGTGAGTTTTAAATTCAGCTCAATATGGATTAGAGAAAAACTAAAGAAGTTTGAATAATCAATAAGCTTCTCATTAATACTAGCCTTAGAGTGAGAATGTTTTTTATTAATACAAAACACCACGCTTTGTCTACAAATGAACCTGTCATATAATTTTTTCTTTTGTACTTCTTTCTGCTCAGTAATTATTGATCTATCAACATGGAAATTCTATGGATTTTCGATACAATACCAGCCATTTTTCTCATGTAGGAGCAGCTGGTAATTTTAAATCAAGCTAATATTGTAAAACACACTACAAAATATGTCTAAACTGTGCAAATGGGAATAGGTTTCACTTGTCTGGAGGTTTGATAGACCTCACCTTCTGTGATTGAAGGTGGGGTTTTGCGTAGGAAGTGTGATTTTATTGACATTGCACAAGTGAGTGTTGCTTTGGGTTTCTTAGCTCAGAGAGGTAACTTCGCAAGCATTGCCGATTTTGGGGATAAAGAAAAAAGGTTGTTCAGCTGCAATCTGTCTGAGTTACAAGGAAAACTGTTCCAAATGTGCAGCTCCACTGTTCTGCTGGGCCCAAGCTGAGTGCAAATCTGGAGAGAGAAAAAGAAAATCACTGGTTTTGTCCAGCAAGGATGTTCATCTCTTGGGCCCACTTGAAATCACTTTTATATTCATAGGGCTGAGCAGTCTGGCATCCAGCTCACAGCTAAACCCTGCATTTGATCCTTCTCTCACAGCACCTCTGCTTTAGTGTTTGTCCTTGGTGAATTCCAGGGAAGCAGGAGATGTGTTGGGTGTCAGGAATCCTGCTCTACTGCCAGCACCTGTGGGATTCACTGATTCAAGGAGTCAGCAAAAACCCTTGACAAGTCACAGAAATATGCCATGTGCGTGTCATTCTGGAAGACACAGTAAATAAATTACAAAAGGGATTAACAGCAACCAGTTCACACGTGAATCTGTTCAACTCCTGACACATTAAAATCAGAGCTGAATCTCAGGCTGTGTCCAAGTCAGGAGTATGAATTCTACTGAAAGGCCTAAAGTCCAAGAGGCTTTTAGTGTTCATGCTCAGGGACTTGCTTACATCTTCAAAAATATCTTCTAGAGAGCTCCAAGAGTTATGTGCAGCCATCTTCCTTGCATGTGCCCACAGTATGGTGGGAAATAGGCCACAGAAAACAGGGAACTCTTAAATATCTCTGAGAGAAGTTTTCCAGAGGGACTGGTGAGTTTATGACAAAAAATTACTCCTGAGGAAAATAACCAGGAGGGAAAATGAGGTACATCTTGTTGTGGTATCTCTGGGAAAACGAGTATAGGGAACCTTTTCACACCTATCAGTGAGATCTGGGTTTGTAGCATGGTCTTGAAAGCCAAACTGTTTTATAGCCACGTATTTTTGTCATGTATCTGCAGCCTATTGCCAGGAGGCAGAGTGGGCTGTGGCCTGCATGAATGATGCTTAACCACAGGAGAAACCTGTGCCTGCTGTTGTTCCCCTTTTGAGGGCTGGGAGGGGGAAATTGAGGCAGGACGAGGGCAGAGCTGAGAGCTCTGGGCTGCCACTGTCTAGAACCAAGCTGAGTCTTCTGGGTCACACATCTGCCATATCTTCATCTGTGCTGAACCAGAGGTTCCAGAATTATTGTGGAAGGCAAGAACTTGAAAGTTCCTGCTTTCTATGTATAATTTAGGCAGCGGATTTATATGTCACATTGAAAAGGTAAAATCACACATAATGGGGGAAAACATGGGTGCTGTGTACACAGCTGAATGTATGGTGTCTTAATAATTCACATGAATATTAGAAAATCTGACAGATTTATAAGTGACTTAACTATTATTTCCATATAGATATTTCTCCCTTTGAAGAAGACATAAATGGAAATATCTCCTTACACAGTTTTGAACATAACAATCATTATCTAGAAAAGAAACCCCTTAATTAATGTGTCCATTTGTCATTATGTTATCAGTGATACTCACCTAATGAATGAATGTACTGATCCACAGTTCATTAGGAGCTGCTTTTGATGCCCAGGCCACTTTAATTGCTACCTGTGCAAATGTGTAGCTCTGGTAAATTGCTAAAGACAGCTTGATGTAAACACAGTGATCGAATTTAGAAGGACTGACAGACCTTATATAGGAAAATAATCAGAATAGATCTATTTGACAGAGCCAGTAATTATTCTTTGAATACCAATTAGTTCTGAGTAGGTGGGTTTATTCCAGCTCTTTCCTTGGACTTGAGAATGCTCATGTTCATTTTCCAAACCCTCCAGAAAAATAAGGGTAAAAATTCCTTATGCAAAACCAACATAGTGCCTGGCACTTGCCTTTTCAGTATTTCCATTTACTGCCTTGCTGCAAATCCATCTGCTCAAAATAGACAAATTGTTACCCCCTTGATGAATTTAAGTAATAAAATCTATCAGTGAGAGTGTTGTGCAGGTGGGGGACATTGATCCAAGCAGGACAGTACAAAACACTGGGGGAAAAACTGCTCAGAGGGCTTTTGAAGATAAACTGACAATGCACCTGCTTTCCTCACAGCTTTTATCTCACATTTGGAACTACTGCCTTTAATGGTATTCTCATTATGGTGCAGGCTTCTGATCTTTTGTGAGTGACACAAATCAATCAATCAATCAATCAATCAGTCAGTCAATCAATCAACTATTTTTAATAGGAACAAAGCACCCTGTTTCCCTTCATATTTCCTCTGGGATTACCATGGGGACTAAGTTAAATTGATTAAAATTGGAACTTCATGATTTTTATTAGCTCTGAAATGCAAATAAGTGTCTGTACTTTCTGTAACCAAGCATTAGCTGAGCAAATACAAATTTGCATAACTTGGAAAGTTGGAGCATGGGTTGATTGCAAAGCCTGATGTTGCAGCAGCAAAATTTGTTAGAATAAACTTTCAAGGTTGTTTTTTATTCTAGCAGCTGAAAAATATTAAGTCAATAAAACATGTATGTCATTAGCCTTATAGAAAATATTTTCCTTCCTGCTTTTAAATATATATATATATGAAAAAAAAAATAATTCAAGAGGTCAAGAAAGTTCAATATTTTCATTTCTCTTCTGAAAATGGACGTGAAACAATTCCTTGGTGTGAAATCTATAGCACCTATTAATTTCTAGGAGAAGTAGACACTAAAAGAGGTAGAGTGTGTCTGCAAAATTTGGTGTCTTTTCTACCTTGAGCATATGTTTGGATTAGGTAAAAATACAGATTTTGCATCCTTTTTTTACTGGGTGTAATAGCTTGTGCCCTACTGAGTGCCTCATTTATTTTATTCTTGGAGTAGCCAATACTGAGAAGAACATGGATATTGGAAACAAACACCCTTCAAGGATTTTTTCCTCCCAAACAATTAAAGTTTAGGGTAAGATTTTTGAAACATGGATCTCTGTTGTTTTCAGGTGCTTTATTTTAGGTAAGAATATGGGGCATAGTCTTACTAAAGTGATCATTTATGATTTAACAAAGATCAGCTGCATGAAAGAGAGTAAGATGTGGATTCTCTCAAGCTGTCATATTTCAGGTTAGTGAAGGGATTTTTGAAGAATTGGCAAAGTTGTATCAGAGAGAGAAGATGAGTTGATGATGTGTGAGGTGATGGGGTTTAGTAAGCCATGAGAAATATTAAAAGAAAAATGATTTCATGCAGTGGGTCTCTTGAAAGCAGATTTGCAACACTTGGGCAGATCTGAGAATTTTCAAGGAAATGATGATGAGCCTGAAAGAAATCTCTTTGCTGATTTGCATCTGGCTTTGATGTTTCAAGTCCTAGCAGAAATTGTAAGTTCAATTCAGCAAAACCTTTGTTATTTGCTTTTTTTTTTGCATGTTGCCGACGTTTTCTTTTGCAAAGTGGGCAAAATTCAGGAGGAATTTGTTGTAAATGAATCAAATATGTATTTTCTTCTTCACAAGAAGTATATTTTTTGAATAGCTAAAATCTGGAAAAGCCACACTGAGCTCGAACTCTTTGTACTCTCAAACACCTGATTCCACACAGCAGGAACATCAATTATGCCACTTAAAATCTGAGGCATTTTTTTGCAATGCTCAGACAAAAAAAAAAAAATCTACTGTAAGTAGTGTAGCGAAAAAGGTACTTGTTAAGTCCAGTGAGTAAATAAGAATCACATGTTCATAAAACTTGTTTGTTTTTCCCCCTAGGGTTTAGGTTTAAAAACAGTTATGGAGAGCTGTGGGCTGTCAGGTGTACAAATACACCTGCTAACTACAGCATTTTTCTTTGTGAGGGAAGGAGTTAAGTCACTGGAGCTTGGGTACTGGTAAAAAAAATGTCTTATACTTTAAGGAAATGTCATGAAGGGAATGGATCTTTTTTGGACACAAATGCCAAGACTACATTGGAAGCCTTTCAATTTTCTGGAAGGCTGGTTTAGAACATGGTATGTGTGTTAGGTTAATTAGGTGAAACTTGTGTAACAATGAATGTTTGTTCTCTCTAAACACTGTGACAAGAAAACCTCTCAGAGCTTTTCTCAGCAAAGCTCAAAATTTGCTGCTTGTTGAAAGAGTACACCTCAGAGCAATTGCATCCAATTTTTTTCAGTTTAGGTTCCTTTATTTTTTTTTCTTTTTGCAGCTCCTGTAAGGAGCACTGCTTCAAGAATTTAAATCTGACAGCATGTCAAGGGCCATTTAGATCTCTCTAACCTACACTCTGACTTAAAATTTATTTCATGAACTCATTAAGAATTAAAATAAGCAAACATGACAGGAGACAGGGATTTGTAGGTGACCATGGCTGCATAAATGTCCTTTAGCCCTTCCTGGCTTCCTGCCCTGCCTGCCAAGCCCTGCTTTGACCTAATGCTGCTGCTCCCAGCACACATCAGGGCTCAGGAGCTGGGGGAGCAAAAATGTCATCAGGAATTGAGTGAGCAGTCCCACAGCACCCTTCTTCTCCTGGTTCATCTCTATCAAAAACCCCTGACAAGAGACTGCAGCCTACTGCCTTTGGATAACGTCTGTGTGAGCAAAGAGGACATTTTGGGGAAGGAAAAGAGAAACAAATGAGATGCTTTTTGGATAGGTGGAAGCTCAATATACCCAGAACGAGACTGTAAAGAGACACCACAGTCTCATTAAGCAGATGAACACACCAGACACATTTTCTAAGCCCAAGTCGGGTTCAGGAGAGCTAATGACAGTCACCCAATTATCCATCACCATTGACAAATACGGGTGCTTGTCCTCATCACCCCGTGTGCAGGGGTCCCTGCTCTCTTTAATTTCCTGTGCCAGAGAGCAGTTGTATTGCCAGTAGCAGTGTTCAGCTCCATGTTCACTTTGTGCTTGCTGTCTTTCTGTCTCTAGGAGACAGCACTCCAGCCAGAACAGCTTACTAATCCTCTTACTAATAAAATGCAACCCCAGACAAGTGTAAAAACACTTAGCACCTGACTCAGTCCCTACAATCATTGCTGATTACACGATCTCTATGTCAAAGCAAGGGACATTTGAGAGTGCTGGCCCTCATGAGGGCACATAAATGAGAGACTTTAACAAAACCAACACCACCTATGAAATCTCTTGTCCATAAGAATCGTTTGGGTAACCTAAAAACTGTTTTTCCTTGTGTTGTCTCCCAGCAGAGACCAGTCCTTCCTTCAGCTCTCAGCACTTACAAGCACCTCATGGGTTAAAATCAACCACTCATTTCTGTTTCAAATTTATTTTGATTATCTATTTATTTCCATCACAATTCCTTTGTTCTTTCTAACTTCTCTTACCTAAGCTCAGGCCTGTATAGACAAAGGTAAGAAATAAAATAAACTTGTTAATAAACAGTGTCTTAATTAAGCTTTCAAAGAAGATTCCAGTGAGTCTCACCTCCAGTATTTATACATATTAACTGCCCTAAATTTTCTTCTTTTAGATTTTCTGTAAAACCCCAGAGAACAAAATTAAAACAAGAACTTCTAAGAGATTTTATCCTTGAAATATTAATTATTAATGACATATTAAAATTCCTGTGCTTTCTATTAAAATTACTTTAATCATCAAGACAGCAGAACAAAGAAGGGCCTCTGTAGTTGAAGATATTATACAGGTGGTTGTTTCAAATAAATCTGGAGAATTCTAAGATTATATGTGTAAGAGATTTTAAAGCTATCTTTTTGTAATATATTCATTTCCTCAAGGAGTGGAAATGCATGGAAAATTGTCTACATGGCCGAAGTCATCCTTGAACACCACGGTGTTGTACTGTTGAGGTGGTGAAAGTGAAATTTATCCATTAAACTGCAACTACAGGCTTCATCTGCTGGGGTTAGGAATAAAGGGGGTTTAATTAATATCTGTATGCCCATGGCTTTCACTTTCAATTACTCCTTTAAATTCTATTTAATTTTTTTTTTCTGAGAACCAGTCTTTAAAAAAAAAAAAAATCACATCTGATACGTTCGTTCCTGCAAGATGGTTAGTGCCTTCATTTCTCATCAAAGTCATTGCAAAATGAATGAATGCAACAGATTAAGAAATTGAATCTTAAATTATTCATTCATTATTCAGAGGACTGGGAATCTCTGAAGTAGCCAGGACGATTCATAGGGGAAAAAATGCAGGATACTGTGGGAATTACTCCAATTTTGGAAATGAACTTCAAGTGACAAGGTCAGATCACCAACAAACTGAGCAACTGGAGAGCTGCAAGAAAAACATGCCAGATTATATGGTTGAAATAAAGCTGAAGATAAATACAATTTGGTGCATATTTAGTTTTAAATTGCAAAGTTTGGCCAAATCCTTTCAGTAGTTAAAACTGAACAAATTAATTGAAAGATACTTGGAGATAGAATTAGTACATCTACAAGGTTAATCTCTGTTGTTCAGTATCTTTTGGCTGCTGTAAAATAGAGCCAACACAATATTTATTTATGGACAGCTTAGGGAATTGAATTTTTTAGTTGGAATGATCATATAAAGGCAGATGGGAGTACAGAAGGTTAAATGAAAAAATAATTTTGTAGATGGAGTAATTGAGGACAAAAATAAACTGAATGCATCAGCCCCTTCAAAAGGATGTTTTAATTATGGAGGTCCATGACTGGAGAAGGTACACAATATTGCATTAATCTGATAAAATTTGGTATCTACTTAATGAACTCCTTTCTTCTTCTGTCCTGCAAGAGGGAGAGTTCTTTGCAAGCCAGATTGTAGGAGGAAGTTTTTATCATCATCTCATTCAAAGATCTTCAGTCCTAAGAAACATTTCAGGTTATTTCTATTAAGGACTCCTGTGTGTCCAGTTGTAATTCCTTAGGTCTCTATAGCCTTGATCCAAACTTCAGGGTCAAGCTTCAGGCTTTAAAGCCAGGAAATTTTTCAGAAGTCTGTGAATGTAAATCACTCTTTTCTGCAAGTTTTTCTTCTGATGTGAGGAAAAAATATTTGCATCATTAATATAGAAAATTACTGATCTTGTGAATCTTTAACAGAGGAAAACTTATTAAAAAATAAAAAACAAACTTTGATAACCAGTGATTCACCATACTTGCAAAAGTAAAACTAATATCTTTAAGATGAAGTTTTTACATTTAATTTAGAGACTTTTATGCTACTTTTACCATCACCCATACCTGTAATTTTCATTGGAAAATAAACATTTCTTCATTGAAAAATTGTTTCGGGCACTGAATGCAAAAAAAGTACTGGCAATTTAACATCTACACTGAAATAATTATTTAAAAAACACTGCTTGTGCTTGCACAGGCAATTCTTGCAATAAAAAAGAGAAGGACAAGAAAAAAAGACAGCAATTTTTCATAGGGGAAAAGAAGAATGAGTTAAAACATAAAGGTTAACTTGATTGACCTATCTTTCCTGGAAATATGCTGAAATCCATGGTTCAACAAAATGTTTGTTTGCATCCAGAAGACAAGGAGAAGATAAGAACCCATATTCATTTATCAAGAAAAAAATCACTAGAGACTTACTTAATTTCATTCTAAGACAGAATCATAGCTCATTGGAAAAGGGAGAAGAAATAGATGTCAGAAAGCTGATAAAGTGTTTGGCATTTTCTCAGATGACATTCTTATCCACAACATAGGGAAACATAAACCAGGACAAATGTAAGTTCTCTGCAAAATGTATTCAGAATTCCAGAAGGAGATAATAATTGAGGTTTGCTGTCAAAATGGAGGGATGCCCAAAATGAGATGCAACAGGTTTCATGGTGGCTTAAAATTCACATGAGGGACTTGGGTAGGAGAATATGGAATTTGTAGGTGACATGTAACTAGGCATGCTTTAAACACAGTGGAGGAGAAAATTCAGATTCAGGATGACTTTGCTGAGGTAGAGGAAGGCACCAAAAGTGCACAGTACAGTAAAAGCAAGGAACAAATTCTAGGAAAAAAAAAAATGTGTGACTATATGTATTGGAAAATGTCAATTTTGCAGGAAAAAAGTGCACAATTGTCAGGTGAACACATGTTAACAGCACTGAGGTCCTGCAACAACAGACAATATAATGATGTTCATAACTGGGCCCACCTATGCAAGGCATTAAAAATAATCCTTTTGCTTCATTTATTTCTATATCCTTAGCCTCAGCTGGAGTTCAGTGTCCAGCTTTCTGGAAAGATGTGGAGTTGGGGTTGTTTCAGCTGAAAACATGACCAGTCTTCCTCTCATTCCTCCTTTCTTAACCTTTTGCTCTCTGACTTTTGTTATTTTATTTCCCTGGTCTACTGCTAAATCGTGGCCATGCATGTTTTTTTGGCTGCTTCAGCCCCCAAACCTGCTGGGTGACAGAACAGAGCAATTCCTAGGATCACAGAATTGTGATTCCTGGCTGATCCTTGCTGGATGCTTTCTCTGGTCAGCTTCAGGAGCAGGTGATGTTTGAGCACTTGCAGCCAAAGGGGTGTCTCCTCCACACTGAGTTCTTCCCTGGCCTTTAATGTATGTTAGAATATGGGCATTAACAACTGAGTAGCCTTTCAGTGGCAATATTTACAGAGAAAAGCCTGGGAGCACAACACAAGCAGACTTATCTCCCTTTAAATAGCTCCACAGATGGAAATGTACGTGAAAAGTGTGTAACTGGACAGAAAAATCATCCTTTCCTAACTGGCAAATTAGTGTCACTTGTTAATCCTTCTTGCAGGATTTTTGTTTAATTGAGTCTTATTTCGTTGATTAATGCTAAATGAGAAGTAACTATTTCTGACAGCCCAGCACCACCCTCAGTATTGTGCCCCTGTCTCACTGCATTTGCTTCATCTCCTGAGGGCTGTTCTGGGGCAGGTGAGAGCACAGCTCCTGAGCTGCTGCTCAGCTGCATCATCCCACGTCCATCCAGAGCCCTGCAGAGGCAGCTGCTGCCTCACACCAGCACCTCCAGGCTTGGAAAACTTGGAAAACTCAATATCTAACCAGATGGAGATGTCTCACATCACTGACAACCCTTTCACTTCTGTTGCAGCTGCCCTTGTTCCTTGTCAAACTAGTGCTCATCATTGTTATTGTTATTGTTATTATTATTATTTGTCATTTATATATTTTCTGGAAAAGACAATTTTCACATTATTGGCAAGGGATTTTGCCTCTGTATTTGTTCAAATGTTTCCCCTGACAGTAGGAAGACTTTCCTCAGTTTGTCATTCAGCATACGGTAATTTCCCCCTTATATTCTGAGTTTCTTGAAATGGCTTGAAATCTAAAAATATTTCTGACAGAAGCAGTTACAGCAGACATCTTAATTATTGTGTTTCCAAGGGGATGACAGCCAGTGTAAGGAAGGCTGACGTGTAACCCTGCAGCTATGTGCTTTTTACACTGGAACTTGAGGCTATTATAAATTACTTGGGAGTGAGACATCCACGAACACCTCACATCACATTTATAGCAGGTGCCACGTTGTGTGGTGAGAGGGCCCACCCTTTCCATTCCCCTTTTGTTTCTGTGCTATTGATCACTGGTGATCACAGACACCTCAGGCAGATATCCAAATGTGATAAAAGCAGCTGCTCTGCACCCTGAGCCCCTACAGTGACTGCAGGCAGGGCAGGGCTCAGGGACAGGGCAGAGGAGCAGCTGTTCAAAAAAAACCAACTTGTTTTCCTTGATAACCACTGTTTGATTTCGAGGCACTGCTGATTTTACCTGTTGCCAGGTTCTTTTCATCTGTCAGGGCATGGGGTGCTGCACCTGCTGTCTCCTGCTTAAATGGAAGAGGAGAAGTTCCTCACACCCCACACTCTGCAGCTTATAGGACAAAAAACTTAAAGAGGGAAGCAAATTTAAAAATAGACCCTGCTGATCATGTGCTGTGTTGTATTACACAGAGGTTTAATTGTTCAACCAGTTCAGAAGACATTGTTTCTTCAGGAAATGTGTGACAGGAAAAGAAAACGGGAAAGTATTTTAGAGCTTAATATTATGTGTTAGGATTATTCTGCTAATCCTAAACTCCTCCTAAAAGAGGGAAAAACAGCTAAAAGGGGCAAACAGGTAAATTTCTTATATTGTCAATGAAAATAGAGTGATCTCTAGATAACTCTGAAAAACTTTATTACTAGAGAAAGAAAGGATGATTTGAAGAAATTGCTATATCGTATTTTATGTAAAGACTTCTCTGCAATTTCAAGCAACACGCAGTTGTCAACAGCAACTGAAACATCACAACTGTAAAACAAATACTGACAGTCAGTAATTTGCAACTAAGATATATTGATGTCTGATTCTCTCCAGCTGTTAAAAACTAACTTACCCACTTGTCACTCAATTCGCTGATGTTTTCAACAACACTGCCTTCCATGAGCTTCCTGAAGCCCACTTGCCTGAATATTCAATAAGGTATTAAGTTTCTGTGCTGAGTTTTTGAGTGCATGAGATGCTAGGTTTCTTTTAGTCCTAAAGAGAAATGGCCTGATGGGCACACATTTAATTTTCTGTGTCCCTGTAAGGATCTGCAGACCAGCAGTAGGAAAATGTCAAAGGTAAATGTAAGAATTGATAAGAGCACAGAGATACTCATCAGCACCCCTGAAATCTCCCCTCTGCCAGGAAACCCCAACAAGTTTTTTTGTAGATGCAACTTCTAGTGCCATGAACTTGAGAAAAATTAAATACCAAAACGTTGAAAGCTGTCAGGGGTAATTCAGGGACAGGATCCCATGAAGCTGTAAGTGACCCTGAAATATTTGAGAGAGGGGTTAGCCCACAAATGAAATAGCTTCTGTGAACTAGAAGTGGGTAATTAGACTTAATGAATAACCCCGTTCCCCGTTATGTCTAAAGACACTGACATTTCCTCTGAGTTTTTATCTAACATCAAGTTTAACATTTCCAGTGTAAGACAGCTTTAAAAGTATTTTAGGGTTGCTTTTGCAAAGATATGTTTTATTAAAGAGAAAATCTTACGTTACTGGTGTTCCCAAGGCATTGATAATTTCCATCATCATGTGGTCCATCATATTTCCCTGTCTCCAAAGAACCCTGACAGTCTCTCTGTAGACCCTTCTCTAATGTCACCGAGTGGGAAATTAGAATTTCATAGAGAAAACCAGGCAGGAAATACACTTCAAAAAATATTAAGAGCTATAATTTCTATACAGCCAGATCCCATGGGTTGCAACTGCAGTTTATAGCGTGGGAAGTTTGAGGAAGGCTTAAGCAGAAGAACCATCGTGGTTTCTGAAATCCTGATTTTCTGGATCTCAGCGCATTGCTTTTGAGTGAGAGGCAGGTTAGGAGGGGATGTCTGGCTGCTGTGGCTGTAAATAAGAATGAACTGAGTGTCAGTGTCATGGGACAAGCCTGTAGTTTTGGCAGAACAGCTGCAGTTGTGGTTACAAAGCTGGGCAACAGGTGAGCAAGATTTTGGGAAGCATCAGAAAGATTCATCTGCTCAGGGTTTTTCTGCAGATTGCCTACAGAGCCTGCTCTACCTGCCCTGACAGTTGTTGACCAAATATTTAACTCATGTTCTGTATTTTATATATTTTTACATATATTCACTTTATCTTTTCTGACCTTGCAGTGCTGTCTGTGACTGTTATCATGCACAGAAAGGGGAGGCTGGGGAAAGGAAGGTGAAGTTGCATAAAGGAATAATTCATTGTTCTTCTGTCTGGATAAAGGCATAATGAGACTTTATAAGAACTCACATATGCATGAAACAAAATGTCTTTAGGGTGCCAACATTAATCTTTATTGTTCATTTTCACCAGCTATGAGAAAATCCTATGTGGACAATTATAACCACACATATAACACAACATGTTCTGGCCTCTCTGTTGAGTATAATTTCTTATATTTAGTTAAATTTTAGTGGATTCATTCATGAGGAGTCATTTTCTGCCTTACTGCAGCAGATGAGAGCTCAGAGAGTGAGAATAAACCTGTCTGCATTGAAGAATGGCTTGAGTAAGAGAAAAAAAAAAAGGAATTATATCTCTCATCCCAACTTACAGATTTTTTATCTGCCTTTTCAATTTAAGATTTCTAACCTGGTGATCTCATTAGCTCAGTGGATTATTTCTGCATATGCAGTACAGTGAATAAATTAAGAGGTTTTTTCCCCCCCATATTTTGACAGGATTTATCGATTTGGGAGAGATTCCCTGTACTTCCACAAACCCTAGTGGAACACCGGCAAAAAACATCAAAATAGAAGAAAAGTGTCAAAGTTACCCATGCATTTGTCATCCAGAAGATGAATTACTGAGCAGGGTACAGGTTAAGGCATTTCTAACAGGCATTTTTTACACAAAGCCACAGTGGGTGATGCTCTAAGAAGCATTGACTTCATAAGGAATGGTGTAGCTGCACTCCATTCAAAAATCAATGCAGTACCAGTCTGGAAGCCAGAAGAACTATGTAATGTTAAAGACTTTAAATTTTGATTTCTATGGGGAAAGAGTTTGTCCCTCAGGTGTCTGCCTTGTGCTGGAGAGCTCACACCGAGACAGGTCAGGGGATCCTGCTGGAAGAGAAGACAATATTTTGAAGGTCTTTCCTAGTGTGGCTTCTTGGAGGGAATTTGATGAGCTAACATTTATAATCATTTGTTTCATGTGTCTGGGTGCCCATATGGATGGGAGAGCCAGGTAAGGGCAGGAACAGATTTCCTGGCTGTGCTGGAGTGAGCAGCAGCAGCAGCAGTGGCAGTTTAAGGAGTGTGCAGGTTTAAAAACACTGATGTTGTGGTGCTGATGGGCTCATTGGAGCAGAGGGGACAGGACTCTGCTGCACATTCAGATGGCTCTGCTGGGATTCCACCACAGGTCACACACACCCTTTCACTTTTCTCCACACTGGTACCCAGCTACGAACTGGAGATAACAGTCAATTCTCTTCCCATTTCAGTTGTAGGGCTGTTAAGGAAGAAAATCTATTTCTCTGTGTGTAAAGATGTCATCTGACACCTTTGGTGGAGGAAACATAAAAATAATCACTTTACTTGAGGGAAAATGCTGCTTTTCCTTTATAGCTATCTCCTCTCCTGATAAAGTCAGAGCATGAGGATTCGTGTTGGCTGCTGACCCTGGAAGAGCTGGACTGAAGTCTTTTGGAAGGTTGCCTGTGCTTGACTTCTCAAAGTCTCAGATATAGTGATGTTAAATTTAACTTGGACTCTGTTTTGTAATTTGTTTGGATATTTCATAACTGTTTGCTTAAATAACACAGAGAAAAGAAGAAAAAGAAAATAAAAAAGTCTCCCCAAAACCAACCACGGAATTCAAAGTGAAAAGTTTTGGGAAGGTAATTGCAGCCCCTGCCCCTCCCTTTTCTTTATGTTTGTGTTGAAACTCAGAATCTGCACTTTTTCTTAAGTATATAATGATTTTCAAGTTGAAAAATAAATTATTGTGCAGCCTAAAGCATGTATAGATCTAATTGGCTGAATAAAATACTGTGAAACAATGCCTAGAATGTTGCTCCTGCTAGTTCCAATGTGGAGCAACAACCATTCTATAAAAATCCTAAATTTTTTAATCAAGGCTTTCAGGCAATTAATACAACCAGTAGTGGGTTTTACCTACATGCTCACTCTTTTTAAAAGGCCTTTATATTCATCAGCATGCCTGAAAAGAAAAATAAAAATCAGCCTTAATGCTGACAGTAAGGCCATCTGTCAGGGAGCAGTTCCAGAAGGGCAATGTAAGAAAGGCTTTCATTTGTTATAGTGTTTGACAAATTTGGTGGTTTGTACATACTAATAATGAAAAAGGACCTCCAAACCCTGAAAAAGATCTGAAGTGTCTAATAATTGCTTTATTTTTATGCTTAATTGCAACCCATGTCTTCTCACGATGCCTGGACACTTTACAAGAGGTAAGAATGAAAATTCTGTAGTATCTTCCTTACCCTAGGAGCTGGTTTGATGGGAGACTTTTTTTTGTCTGAACCCTATGAAACTGCTATCAACTCTCCTCTTTGATTAACTGAAGAAAATAATGCTGCACAATTTCTTCCATCCTTTTTAATTATCAGCTCTCTGAAATTAATTGAATTTGCAAAAATGATACGTTTTCCTCAACATCTTCAGGTCAAGATGTTATCAGACACCTTGGATAACTCAGATGTGTGAAAAAGCAGGATTGAACTGAACCCATATATGTTTAGTTTCCTTTAACTAAAAGGAAGACAAAAACCACATTTTCATCTCCAGTGGCAAAGAGTTCTACAAATGATGGAGTCCTACTGTAGAATTCTGTCTGCACAATTATGTATAAATAGAATTTGAATTTAACAGAGTACAGAGATTGCAGATTTAAACATTCACTCACATTTGTATGACAATTTTTGTGTGAAGTAGACATAAAATAACAGAGGACGTAAATTATACTTGGTACAAAAAAATCATCCAAGCAAAAAAAAAAAAATTTACAGACAGTGTCTAGGCTGTTGCAGAGAGAGTCAGATATGAAATGATATAAAATTGTCTTGCTAAGTTCACACATTTCGGTCTGAATTGTTAAAAAGTATTTAAAGGGGTTTTTTTGGCTGCTTCTTTTAAGTTACCTCTAGAAGAGCTGGAACACAGGCACAAAATTTGAAATTTTTGAGTTTTGGCTGAGATAACAGTCCTTCTAAAAAAAATAAAAGAGCTTAGCTTTGAGATCAGAAATTAAGTTGGAATTATTTGTACTACTCTTTTAACAAAGCAGGAGCCTAGACAGGTAGGTACCTACCTATAGATGCTAAAAGATACCTATTGTCAGTTATAAATAGGATAAATAGAGATGAGGACTTTTCCCCTTGAGAATCTTGTGAAATCCCTCAAGGATGTTATATTGGCAATTTTCCCAATGTTTTTATCAAACTTGGGAAGATCAAAGCTGAACAAAATATTCCTGGTTTGACTTAAATGCTGCCCAGAAGTGAGTGATCCCTTCGTCTTTGCTCCTTCTTCTTCAATATTAGGATTTCTAAATTAAGAACTTCCACTGAACATCCACATGGATTTGCTGCTAGAGTCTTCTTCCAAATCAAGAATTTTTTTACTTTATTCTCCAAGTCATCAATGCAAATTGTTAAGTTTCTATTTAAAGGAAGCTTGAAGGTCTTGGGGCCAGCAAAACTGCTGATGCAGAAGGGAACAGGATCACAGGATACCCTGATGATGGAGTTCAGTGGAGATGTAAATTAGATTATTTAGCCTGTTGGGTTTTATTTTAAAAGGACAAGTTGTAATTCATAGTTTTAATAGAAAATTTATACAGCACAGATGAAATACTGTTACAACCATGTTCATCTTCTAGACTGTCCAATCAGGCAGAAATCTGGGTGCATTTATAGGACTCTTGCCCATCATGGATATAAAATTAGAATTTAATGAGAACTCTACAAAACTGCTGAGCTTTAGCCACAGTTTAAAAAATCTACAGTGAACCTTGACCTTTGATTTCATGTCTTACAGAGACAGAAGCTTTTCAGGAAACCCTGATTTTGATTTATGTCCCTCATGACATTTGTAGATGAACACATTTGATATTTTATTAAGGATCCCCTTCTAAGATCTCAGCATCTGTAATTTGGGAAGTTCAAGGGGCAGGTTTGGAGGTTATGACTTTTCTAGCATAAGCCTAAATTGTTTTATAAGTTAAGGAGAAAAACAGAACTTCCGATTTATTTACAGTAATTTGCATTAAATAAGTATTATATTTTTATTTTTTTCCCTCAAATAATTTTCTGGTGATACTCAGCGTATCCAGTATATCCAGAATGTGTCCTAAAGAAAAATACTGCAGTGACTAGCATATTAGATGATTGATCCTATCTTTTGTCATATTTTGAGAGAGAGAAATGATACCTGTAGTGGAGTTGGTCACAATTTATGATTAAGATTAATTGAGCCCTTTTTTATTAGCCCTACTATGTAGATCCTGTTCCACCTTTTCCAAAGCTTTAGCAAGCAAAAGGTCTTCCAGAAGAAATATAAATGAAAAGTAAAAGAGTGTTTTTAGCTCAGCTTCTGTGTGGGGAAAAAGCAATGTGAAAGACAGATAATTATCCCTAGATAAAACATCAATTACTTTTTCTATTTTAGCACATTAAATCTTCTTACCATACCGTGTGCTGATCAAATATTTTCCAGAAAATCTAAATCTTAATGTCTAGACTGCTTTTTAGACAAGGGGAGGGGGTGAGAGGGAGGCAAATAAACATCTCTGGGTTACTCAGCCAGCCAGGCTGCACGAGCTCTCCTGCCTTTTCCTTTCTCCTGGGTTGCTCTTTGTCAATGACTTTTCTGGCTCTTCCAATCAAGGGCAATAATATTTCCTGCAGAAGCCTGGAATAAATTTGTTTCTCTTACACAGAGAGCTGGTTGGGGATCAGAGGCTGGGAAGGATGAGGCACAAGATGGCAGGAAATGTTTAGCTCACTCCCAGGGCATGGTGAGAAATACTAGTTCCTAACAGATTTTTGCCCAGCCTTTTTTTTTTTTTAGCTCCTGCAGTGAAAAGCCCATAACATCTCCTTCAGTCTATCTTGTCACTGTGTTACTCTTTCCTCTACCTAGCCCAAATCTAGCTCAAATGTTAACTGGCTGTGTTCCTTGTGTGTTTACTCAGCAGCAGCTGTTTGAGCACCCCAAGAGAAGACCCAGCCTACTTCTGTCTCTTCTTTTAACTGAACAAAGCCAATTGGGTCAGTCTTGCCTCACAGATCACGTTTTCTAGAGCTTGGATCATTCTGTCTTTCTGTGAATATGAAGTGGCCACTGTGTTTGTTTAAATACCCCATTTTACAGAGACATTAATCCAGCCAAGGTCTGACTAGGGCTGGGAAGAACAGAGAACTGGTCTGTGTCTTATTTAGCCTGCTTATATTTTCCGGGATGGCTTTTTTATTCCTTTTCCCAGCAACAGGGGATTATTAGCTATAGTATTGTTTGTGAACCATTTCTGTGGAACTGCAATTAAGTCAATTACATTTGTCTTGGTGGTTATTTCTCCTTGAATACAATAAGTTGATTTTCTGGGATTGGTTGATACGATTTTTCAGAACATACCTATAATATATCGAAACAGGGTTAGAATCCAATATTTCTTTTGGAGTAGCTGCAGTTCCTTTTGCCCTTGTGTTTCTACACACCTGGTAGATCTGTTTGTGGAAATCCAAAATTTCTCCAAGGCCAGAACACTTGATTTGGAATGGCTCATATTTGACAACTGTTCCCCAAATTCAGAGCCAAGGTCTGAGTTTTTGCCCAAGCATCTGTCCTCACTGGTGTCCCCAGGCAGTACCAGAGCGGCCTGGGCCAAAAGTAACAGGAGTCTGGCACTTTTGGGGAGAAATGGATGCTCATCCCTGACAACTACAGTAGAGTTTTTGATGAAACACCCCAAATGTGGGAAAAACCTCACTAGAAGTCTTGAAGAAAAACAATTTAGTCTGGTTGAAGCTGGTTGGACACTGGAAATGCTGCTGTCCCACTGGAAAGCTTGCCAACAAGGCAAAGACTAAAAAATACACCCTACTGCTGTTGATAAAAAAGGGTGTCTCAGATGAAATGAGAAAAGATCCATTCAGATCACTTATAAATTCTGCTCTGACAGCAGCTGTTCCTTGCTCCCCTTCCTGCCCTCCACACTCTCTGTCAGTGACCTACAATGCCTACACCAATTCCTGGTGGACAGATGCCCGTGCAGTAAAATACAGAGGTCCAGCCAGTAAAATACAGAGGTCCAGCTCTGCTGAGGATCACAGGCTGAATCCACACTCGTGCAGAAATGGCCTTCTTAACCTGAGGGGGTTGTACATCACCAAGGTGCTGTCAGGAGATGTGTACAGCATCCTAAAGAAACCAGTGCTCTCCCTGAAAGGAGCAGACCACAGAGCACAGTGCACCCAAGCTCTGGTGACACACTGCATTTTACCTCTTGCCATTCTCACCACAAGTACTTAATTTGACACTGAAGGACAAAAAAAGGATGGATTTGAAAAATGTATAAGCATGGCTTTCTTTGTTAATATGCACTGAGTGTAAGAATTTGACATGACCTTGGTTTCTCATTTTTCCCATGTACGGTGTTTCATTGCTAAATCCTCCTTTAAAAGCACGCTATTTATTTTCTTGCAGGATAATACTAATCTTAAGCCTCTTTTCCTAATGTTACAGTTGCAATCATGTTGCTACATTCTCCCAACCTTTTGCAGCCTACCTCTGAATTATTTGTTGAACAAATGTTATCTTTAAATCACATGGTCTTGCCCTCTTTCTTTTCATAATTCAAGGTTCAAATGTGTTTATTTCCTTATACAAACCAAACTCCTCCAAGCCTATCCATTACCATCCACTCAGTCTACAATTTTCTCCCTCTTATACAGCAAAAAACTATTTTTGAACCTTTTCTAAAAAATATAACTATCAACATAAATTCTTTCTTGTTCAGAGGCAACATGGCACCTATTCGAACATTTGATTGCATTTTGTTTTTCAGCACAGTTCTTATGTCTTCACTGATTACTTAATTAATTTTTAGAAAGTATTTAAGAATAATGGGTTACAAGAAGTTTGAAACTCAGCCTTCACTTGGTGTCTGTTCCTCTGATTCATGGGACTCTTTTCCTGCTCCTGACAGTGCAGAGATCTGTGAGAATTCTTTGTCACCCAAAGAGGCTGTTCACTGCAGATCCTTCTGGACAGACAATTCCTAGATATCCATGGTAATTTTAGCAAAGATATCTGAGCCTTCTTGTTTAGAAAAGCCTTGTTATTTATTTGCCTGCCTTTAAGATGAAGAAATTTTCATGTGTCACCTTAAGATCTCTAGGGAAAATAACCACCAAAAAACCAAACCAAAACAGAAACCCAACCCAAACAAAAAAACCCAAACAACAAAAAAACCCTGAACAACAAATCAAACCTTGCCCCACTATTTCTGTTCTTGAAGAAACAAACATTGAGTAAACAAAAAAAATCAAAATGTTCTAGAATCTTGGAGCTGCAATTGGACTGTTTTCCCCTGAAAACCCATTAGTAAAGCTATCACCTGAGGTATGTTTCCTGTTGCTAAACAGCTTGGGAATTATCTGAATCTCTTATCCATAAAGTGTTTAGAATTTATAATGAGATTTTTGAAAGGCATGGATTGATCACCTCTTATCCTCACTTAGAAAATGATACCCCCTTCTGGATTTCAGTGTCTGTTTCCACTGTTGTCTGCAGTTCAGAATGCTATAATGTGTTTAACTACGATCCAGCCATGCAATATCTGCAGTGCAGGAAAACACCATTAAATTTTAAACAAGCAGGATTCCAATAAGTTTTCTCAGCTTTATGGCTGCTGCTAATGCTAAAAGGTTGTAATATTTCATGCCTCTATTTCACACAGAATAGATTGAAGCTCTGTAATCCTTGGCTTCTCTCTTTGCCAATTGCCAATAATCCAGCTGTGTCCCATTCCCAGCTTGGGCTGCATGGCTGTTTGGTTTCCCTGCATCCCTACGGAATTCTGGCTCCCAGGAAACAATGGACAGACTCAGTTTGCAAGGGCAAGGTTCAGGCTGAGCTCTGAGTTTTAGGTTCTTGACAGCAGATTTGAAAAACCAAACAACGCAGAGATAAAGAAATAAAAGATTGGGTGAGGAAGGGTAGGAAAAGGGGTGTGAGGATAGAGCCAGAAGAGCAGGGCAAAGAATGTTTTGCTTCAGAGGATGACAAGAGATTCTAGCAATAGGTATGGGTGAAGCAGAAGCAAGGATAAACTTTTGAAATTCCAAGCAGGAATAGGAAATGTAGATCAACCCTGCATTTCACTAATTAGAGGTGGGCAACTTTCTCTCCACTGGCACAGAAAGGGTGGAAGCAGAAAGAAAAGATTAATAAAGTCACTGAGTACTAAGAGCCAAGTACTTTATAGGAACCTTGTTTCCCACAGAAGAAAAATATTACCTACTGTTGGGTTTATAGCAGCAAAGAAGAACTCCAGTGATGGCTGGGGTTTCTGCTTGTAAGAGGAAGGGATACAGGACAAATTCTACTTTTCTGAAGAGAGGTCAAGCAGAAATCCAGTCCTGACACCCACTGACCTGACCTTGAAAGCTTTGTTGTGGGAATGTGTGTGACCCTGTTTGAAACACAAGCAAAATTAAATTTGTATTAGCTGATGGTTTCAGACCTTTATTGTCCAGGCAAGCTAATTAATTTATCACTTTATTAAGGGGCTTGTAGAATGCAAAATCTTGCTTGTTAGCATGTTAACAAGGCTGTAAACTGAGCACTCTTTAGATTGTAATATAACCAGCTTTATGAGAGCAGGGGGATTATAGAAGCTTCCTCCACAGCACATATCTGATTTAAATTAATAAAAGCACTAATGAAAAATCATCTTGGGTATGAGATAATAGATCTGCTCTGAGACCTGCAGTACCCAGTCCCCATGGAATACAGACACTGAAAATCACAGCCTAAATTGATTGCTATTTACTCAAGTCTTTAGCAGCAGAACCTTAATGTTTAAACCAAGGTATTACCAATTCAAGGCCTTAATTTGCATCAGCAGTCCCTGTGAATTTTGGAGATTACTCAAGGTTAGGAAACATACAATATTACCATTATTTCTACTCTAGAATAAAGTTTTGTGCTTTCTTTGATAAGCAGCTTTTTATTTCATATTTGCAATTATTTACTGATGAAAGGCACTCCCCATGCAATTGCCTGGTTTTGCTGCCTGCCATCAAATCACATATTTTTTAAGTAGTTCTCATTTCCATCCCTCAGTTTTCTTCATTATTCTTTACCAGCTTCAAGGAACTGGCCTTGCTAAGCCATTCAGCTTTGGCAAGCATTATTTTTAGTTCTCTAGTTTGAATCTGACTGATAATTTTCTGCATTTCAGACTGGTAGCTTTTCATTTTCAGATACATCCTGGGGATTAGTGACAGTAAAAAAACCAACATTGCATTATTTCAGTTTGTTATGGTTTCTCTTTCTGGAAAAGTTGGTCAAAGGTATTTCTTCTTCACTGTCTAAAGTAGGCAACACTAATGTATCATGATTCTCAAAATAAAATGGATTTGCCTAGGAGATTTAATCATACCAGTCATGGGAGTTTGTAATTTAGCCCAGCTAAAATTATGACCTCATTTAACTTGATTTAAAGTCTATATGAACAGCAACATCCCCATCTCCTCCCCTCAAAGCCAAAATTAAACCTTATCACACAAAACTTCATTGCTAACCAGACCAGTGAGAAAAAGAATGCAGACTAAGATATTACACCTGGTTGGGATTATTTACCTGGATAGGAAAAAAATAAAAATTATTAAAATAACTTGCAGAAATTTAAGAAGTCTGTTAAAAAAAAACCAAAAAAAACCTTTGAATTTCCAGTCCAGGAGTACAAAATTGTCCTTTTTGTTCCTTATTGAAAATAGTGAACTTTGTTGGGGTTAAGTCCAGTTTCTTTCTCTTCCCTTCTAGTCACAGAGTATAAATCACACACAGGTCAAGGAGCCACCAGATTCCTCCTTAGAACCTGAAACTTGAAATAAAATATTCCCAGTGAGTCTGGGGTCATCAGCTGACCTAGCTCTAGCATACAAGAGAGGTGCAGAGGAAAAGATCACAAAGTTAAAATGATGAGGATTCAAAGAAGGACTGGAAAAAGTATAGGGGAAAAAAGGGAATTGGGGTAGAATTTTAGCAGTGGAGAGCAGGAATTGCAATGCTGGGAATGGGTTTTGTAGCCCATAGCATCTAAACTATGATGAATAGAGCCAGGAAATGAACTTTGGTGAAAAACACAGCCTGGAGGCAAGTTTGGTAGTCTCCCTTTTTATCCTTGAAGATCTAGAAGCTATAACTGAAAATAAATTCAGAATCCTGCAGGGAAATACTGAATTTTTATGGGAACAGCTAGGACAGGATCAGACAGTATTTATCATCTGCTCTGAGGAAAATAAATTTGTTTTGAGGATAAAGTCATGGTTCCTCTTTTAAAATTTTGATTTTATTTTGGTGTTCCATCTTCTGGAGGTTTCTCATGTCTCTCAGGAGAGCTGGAAAAACTGGAACAACAACCATTATTTGTATAAGGATTGTTCTTATCCTGCATTTTAAATAGACCTCCATTAAACTCTTTACCCTTTTCATTTAATTTCACATTATTTCCATGTATTTTGCATCTTTTCACTGGATTCTGCTTTATCTAAATTTTGCATGCACTATAAGTCAGATATTATGGGATCTGTGACAAAAAAACAGGAAGAGAGGAGCAGTTTTGCTCCTGAACTGAAAGAGGAAACCAAGAGCAGACATGAAGGAAAAGATAAACTCAGAAATGTCTGCAAACCTGCAGCACCAGCAGCTGGGGGGTGCAAGGTGCTGCCCCAGTGCTCATATCAGCAACCTTGGTCTGATTTTTGTTTCCTTTCTCTTTGTCTGAGTTACCTGTTTTTATTCCATGATCACTGGTATTTACTTTCTCCAGATTCTAAATAGCCTGATGGCTCCTGCAAAGAAGAGTTGGAATGTTTTTGAGTCAGCAGGTTTCTCTGGTTGTATTTGAATGGGAAAAGAATTGCTGTGATATCCTTCTGGTGGTTTGACAGATAAAAACCTTTTTCACAACCAGGAATCTTGAACCTATCCAGGGGCTGCTCCTCTGCTGGAAGCCAGCATGAGGATGCAGGCAGAGGTGCTGCTGATTATACAGTTAGAAAGTTAGTAAATAATGTTTCTTTAGATTTAATTCTCCACTTTTATCAACTCTTATGACATTTTTTAACTAGAATTGCCACATATTTCAGAGAGAAGACAGCAGTGCCAAGATCTGCCTCTGGGCAGCTCCTTCTAGTGAAGATTTCTTGTTGTTCTGAAGCAGACATAGCCCCCACAATGCTGCTGACACCTCTGGGAAAGGAGGAGACAAAAGGAGGGGAAATGTTTAGTTTAGAGACCCAGAGAAAAGCCTTCCACACTCTGTGCATGTTTTCTTGTTATTAAGAGAGGTTTATTAAAGGTCTTATGTTAATGAAAATGCTTGTACAATCAGCCATGGAAGTATTTCTGGAGGAAATGATAATATGCCCTTTACTGTGGCTCAAAAGGGATTCTTATTTTAAACTTCTTGTGCTAATAGAGCAACATGGCTTTGAAGTCAGTGACCACTGAAATGTCGAACATGTTTATAGATAGGTACAAATATGCATTTATGAACTGTCAATTCTCTCTCAGCCTATCCCAGGGTTAAGGGAGGCTGCCTGGAATGTCACCCTATAACTAAAAACACCATGGCAGCTGGCCAGCTTGTAGAGAAAGCACCAAGAGGACAGTGCTTCACTTCACAGCAATAGTTGATGCAGTCTCTTAAGTTTATTTTCTTTCTTTCGGGTTTTATTTTGTTTGTTTGTTTGTTTCTTTCTTTCTTTCTTTTTTTCTGAATTTCATTGTATTCTCTTCAAAATGCCCTACTCCTTACAAATCATCCAGCTTGTTTTATCATTAGGCAGCAGTGAGAAAATAGAAAGAAGCTTCCCTCTAAAACATAATTTAACTCCCATGGGAACAAAACCATGTCTAATTTGCATGCAGAAATTCATTGTAACAAGGAAAATATGATGGAATAAATTCTAAGAAAAGAGGTCTATGCCTATTCATACCACTATTTTCCACACGTTTGTAATTTTATTATCTTTAGTAAAATCTCTTTCTTTATCATTTCAAATGATGTTATTCTAAAATTCTGTCCTAATGGCAAACTATGATAAAAATTCCTTTCTGGTCATCCCTCTTTCTGTCTGAGAGTAGAAGTGCCTGGCCCACAACTTGCTGAAATCGAGAGTTCTTTTCTTTGACTTCAGTGGACTTTGGGAGCAGATTGTTTGGATTTTACTGGATTATCACTGCTCAAAACAGAGCAGTGGGTCAAAAGGGTCAAAAGGAAGACAATTTCAAGACAATGATTACATCTTGGCTTTTACCAGTCCTTACTGAAATATTCACATCTTGTGGACACATACATTGCTGTTTGCAACAAGATTTGTAATACTTGACAAAAATCAGTGAGGGCTTAGGTGAACACATCTCCATCTCAGAGGAAGATGAAAACAGCTCAGACTGTAACCCCAAACCCATGATATTTCTCTCTCTCACCCACCTTTTTTTTTATCTTTGGGTAAATTATGAGTTATATTCAGCAGGGGCTTGTTTCCTGCTTTCTAAGCCACCCAAGCTCAAGTGCAGAAATCAGTGAAGCTGTAAACCTTTGGGAGTGTATAGAACAACACAGACACAAGGTCTGCACTCTATGACTCAGTGAAGGGCACATCTGTGCAATAAATCCACACCTGCTTTGTATGATAGACCTCCAAATTCATGGCAAACATCCTTTGAAATAGCTTGAAGAATTAAATGTTTTCCCCATCTCCTCTTTTCCCCCTACTCTCCAAGATTTTTAGTCAGTCCCTCATTCCCTACATTCATCGCATCTCAAAACACATCCCTGGAATCAGAGCCTGCTTTATCATTCATCCTTTTCAGAACAGCCTGCTGACAAACTCAAAAACAGCACCTCAACCCACACCCAGAGTTTTGAAAAAGAAACAAATTCTTGCAGAGCTGTGGAATCTGTCTCTGTTCCCACAGAAGTAGTAAAGTGGGTTGAATGTACACAACGGGATTCTGAAAAATGAAATGATTTGGAATAAACGAGCGGTGACCTGTGCTAATCAAAGCAGTTTTGTCTCTCTGCCATGACATGTTTACACTTCTAGATGCAGCACAAGTTGGCAGGATTTTTGCTCATCACAGATATGTGGGATTTTTCTGCGTATTTCAGTCATCACAAATTTTTTGACAATAATTAGAAGTCAGCTTCTGTTCCCATTTCTGCTTCAAGTTACACCAGGGTAACTCTAGAGTAGCTCAGTTGAAATTCTTTCCAGTAGTCTTACAGTGTATTTCACAGTTTGTGATACAAGGAGAAAAAAACCTCTCTTTTAATGTAGCCACAACACTTGATGTAGCTTGGACAGGTATTGCCTCCTGCCAGATGCTTTTTAAAGCAGGTTATGAAAAAAATCCTGCTTGTTTTGTTAAATACTCACTGTCACAGCCTTTGGAAAGTAAATATCCAAATCAGCATAATTTTCCCAATTCATCATGTGAATAAGGAATTCAAAGTCCAGAGGCTGTGGATGTTTGCAGCTCAGGAAGGCTGAAGATGTCAAGAGCCTCACTGCAGAATGAGGAGTTTTCTGCCCCCTTCCACCATTTCTGTGCCTGCAAGGAGGAGCCTCTGTGCTCTTGGAACTTCAGCAGTGGGACAGGAGTCTGCATCTCTTTCAAACAATCCACAAGAGAGGAAAAAGGCTCCCCCCAGAGAATGCCAGAAGCTCAGAAAATGCACACAGAACAAAAGCCTTTGTCAAATGTGAACTGTTGGCTGCCCACCAAAACACATTAAGAAATATGTTTTGTGGCTTAAAGCAAATTGAATTTTACTGACTTTGAGGTCCAAGAAGGCTTAGAAATTGATTTTATGAGATTTCAGGGAAGCTATGTCATTGGTTTGTGCCTGCCTCTGAGCTAAAAATACTCTTCTGACAAGAAAACATGCAAATCTAAGTTTGCATCCAGGATCTAAACCGCAGCCTATTCTACCTTCATCAGGAGTTTCTGATGGAAGGCTCCAGTTTTCAGAATTCTTTTATTTAGTTCTAAACAATTTGGCTCAGTTCTTCCAAAATATCACAAACAAACAAACCCCCCAAAACAAACAAAAAGAACTTCCAGAAGTGCTGTAACTAAAACAAGTGTTCTGCGCAGGACACAGAGCCGCAGTGTAGTAAGAGCTTTTCTTTACAAATAATCTTTACCAACACAACAGTTACAGAGGCTTTTTATTTTAAACAGCTGCTAGAATGATATCTTTATGTGAGTGTATAAAGAAGAGCGATAAATATATATGTGTACACCCTCACACAGATTGCAGCCTTTCAAGAGGGTGAACTATTCACTGGGAAAACAAACCTCCTCTGGGTTTCTATCCATTCCTTGAGCCAAATTCCCATTAGCACTCTTTCAGGTGCATCCTTCTGCCAGCACAAATCCACACAAATCCATCTTGGTAAAGATGCCTGCCTGTTTTTTTTTCAGTAATTTACATTTGAGTCTTTGTTTCCTTCAGAAGAGCTGAGGAAGAGGCACTGCAATAACCTGAGAGGAGTCTAAAAGCCCTGGGAACAGAAATACTGATACAAATAATAGCTAAAGACTGGTAGGATTACAGGAGGGAGGGAGGGTGGCAGGGGAGGGATTGTTTTGCTGAACCTGTTTTTCTATTACATGGTAAAAGACAGCCCCTGTCCCTAAGGACTGCCAGTGTAAGCTCCCAAGGGAACAGAAGTCAGACAAGGAGCAATCATTTGCTCAAGGAGCGCTTCTGTTGGCAGGGCTTGGAGCTCCTGACTCCCCATCCAACATCCAAGTCCCCCAGATTGCTGGCTGAAGTTCAGAATAGTTGTCACTTCTTTTAGAGGAGAAAACACTATTTTAGCAAAATATTTCAAAGTATATCTCTCAGTATTGGAAAGCAGTAGTTCATGTTAGGCTATATTATTACATTATTTTAATTATACAGTCATGTTATATATTATGCTTGTGCTGATTCTTTCTGGCCTGTAGAAACCCTCCCTACACCCACGGCACTTGCACACATTACTTCAGAAGACAGGAACATGTGCAGCATCTGCCTTTTTTTGCTTGACTGATTGTGTTTACTTCATTTCACTCCATGCCACTTCTGCTTCTAATTTCCTACAGCACACACCTTCCCAGGAAGGTCAGATTGGCAGCAGATGCTAAAGATGACTTATATTTCCTGCAACTAGCAAGCACTTTCCACTTCAGCTCAGTGCTAAGCCATGCATGGACCAAACAAACCATCCAGCTGCTTTTGAAGAAAACCCATATTGCTCTATTACCAAAATAAAAGAAAATGGATATTTATGGATAAACAGCTATGTTTCTGGCACACGCTTCAGCAGTGGCTGTTGCAGCATCACAGTGAAATTACCCTGTTAATGAACTCCTGTTAAGTGCTAATGACAGGTGATGTGCAGCAGAGCACATCACAAGCCCTGGTGGCTTGCAGCAAATGACACACACAGAGAATCTGCTTTACTGTGGGGCAAGGGGGAAGCTCTGACCTTTACCTAATTATGGCATTACAAAACCCCTTAGAGCCTTAAAAAATGAAAACCTACTCATAACATGCCTAGTTCTTCTGATCAGAAATTCAGCACTGTTTCTCAAGTGTTACTGACCATTGCCAGCAGATTTCCATCGGTTGGATCTATCACTGTCATGCAGCTTTTCCTTATATTTATGCTTCACACCCTTAGCCAAGCACAGGTTTTCACTGTGACACAGTGTTAGCAATAAAACCCATAAAAGATTAATATATTTTATGCCAGTTTATGTGGGATAATGAAGCAGTGCCTTTCAGTACCACAGAGGAGTGCATTTTCACGTTGTCGAATAAACCTTGTGAACGGCAGAAGGGATTGCAAGGGGATCACGTTTGTGACAGCTTGAGATTGTGCTCCTGAGCTTGCAACAGGTCCTGCCAGATCAGTGCTTCAGCTGCAGAGATTTGTTCCAAATTGCTACTTGTTGATCAGGACCTTTCCCAGGAACAAAACTCCCAAGGGAAGCCAGTAGCATCAGGACATTTTGTTAGTCCCGATAAACAATGGGCTCTGAAGCAGCAGCTGGGCACAAGAGGTTTCCCCGACCAAACAAACCATCTAAAGGACACTGTCAGGGGGGAGACTGTGCTCTGACCACCACAGAATCCTGCTTGGGCTGCAGTTTGAAATCTCTCCTCTCTGGTACAGCCTGTCAGGTCGTTAAGCACTAGGAGAGTGTGGAGAGCTGGACGGGACAAGAGCTGTTTGCATGATGTGGGTGTCATGGCAGGGACACTGCGGCTCTGCTTGGAGCCTCCCTTTGCAGAGGATTATCAGCAGGGAGTGGGAAGACAAGGACTAAGGATTAATTTTTTTCCTGACAGTCTCTGACAGGTTTCCTTCTGTGCTACCATGGCGCTGAGGTAGTTTTTGCATCCTTTGGTGATCAAGCCTGACTGAGGTGCCATCAGGGCAGGGTTAGCAAGGCTGCTGTTTGAACTGAACTGAATTCATGACTGAATTCACCCTGATGAGGATTCTTCTCATTTTAGCTTCTCTGTCTCATATTTGTTACTTCTTTCCTTCAGTGTGGCTTTTTTCCTCTTCTTTCTAAACTTCAGTAGTATGTTTAATTCTCTTTTTTCTTTACTAATTTGTTAAACACAAAAGAAGTAAAAATGCATCTCTAATAGTCCTCAGGCTAATTTCTGTTGCCAAGCTTTCCTAAACCCCTCAAATACACTAAAAGGCAATTTTTCATTTGTGAAATGGATGAACTGAGAGAGGGAAGGCAAACAGAAGTACTTGGGAGTACACCTGACTCTTGACTGCATTTGCTGCCTAAAACACCTAGCAAACAACTCAACTGGTATTTCCTATTTCTCCTGTGAATTTTCCCTGCAGAACACTTTTTCGGAAAAGTATATTTTTTTAGAATCTATTCTCACTGAAGTAGTAGAAAACTTAGCTTTTATTTTATATTTATAGTATATATATCTATTTATTAACACACACATTTTGTAAGAGTAAGATACATGGGCAGGTATTTGTTTTGAAATAAGTAGCAGAGAAAAGTCTTGAAAAGACAATTTGGTTTATTGACCTGCTCTGGAGGAGGCATGAAGCCTTCTCCATGATAATATTGGGAACCATTATCAACACAAGTACTGGACAAAAACACTGATTGCAATTTTCCCCACCATTGTAGTTTAAGTGATATTAGAGTACAAGAGAAAGCAGTGAAAGCTGAGGTCTTCCTCTTGGGTATTTTGAAGACCAACTGTTCAGCTAGAGGTAGGTGAATTGCTTTTCCTTTCCTCATTGTTTTGTTTGCCACAACACAGAGTTTAAAAGCCTTGTTTTGTCGTTTGGAAAGTGCTTTAAGATCCTTTCACAGGGCTGGCTATAAAAATGCAAAGTATTGGGAAACAAAATCTCATGAACAATTAAAAATTAATCACCTTCAAGACAGACGTCTCAGAAAAGTGTTCAGTGGAAATAAAAAGACAATCTGGGCTTGCAGGAGGGGCATTATTACCAGGAAAACTGAAGAAAAACAACCACTTCCAAAGTTTGCTGTCCCTTCCTTTCTTGTGTGTGTTCACACTGCCATGGGAAGCAGGAGAATGGAGGACAAAAATGTTCTCTGAAGAACAGACATGTGGAGGTGCCCAGTGGGGAGTGGTGGGGGAGCATTTAGGAGGGGGTTTTTGGAGCTGAGGAGAAAGAACAGAGGCTGCCAGAGACAGGGGCAGAAGTGCCTGGAGGAAGGTGTGGATGGAAAGGGATTGATCTGTAGAGGTAGGGATGGGGAGGAGTTGGCATTTGGGACTCAATTACCTGGAGGCCAGTCATGGGAAGTGGAGTAGGAAATTGTTGTTCCTTGGGACAGGAGGAACAATGTGAGGATGTCACACTTGTGTCAGTCCTGAGGTAACTCCATACTCTACTTTGTTGGCATAAACAGGGTAGTTTTCCTAGGAAGTCACTGAATAAGAACAGAACAAGCACCAGGAGGTCCCAGAGGGGATGCAGAGGGGATCCTCTCTCATCACAGAGCCTTTTTGGTCTGTCCATGAACGTCTCCAGCTCAGCCTTCTTGGAGAGTCTTTCCCGGAGCTTTGCTGGCCATATCTTCATGAAGCTTTTACTGAGCTGGACCAGCTGCATTTTAAGGCAAATCTTGTCCTACAGAGCTTGTAGCAGCTACTCTGAGTAGTAAATTGACAGAAGTACAGCACTGGCCATTAAAGGGAGGAGTGAGATCGTGTGTATGAATCAAGGATTATACCGTGACCCAACGCTGTACACAAAGGACAAAGAAGTGATGTAGAAGAGTTTATTGTTTGGTAATTGAATCTACAGACACAGGAGAAAATTTGAAGTAAAATAATCTGAAGGCAGAGAGTCGGCAGTGTAATTGAGTTAATATTCAATATTATCCATTTTTTTGGTATATAGATGAGTAATAAAAATCCCAAGGAAAACTGACTTGGAGCACAGAATCTCACTGTAGTTGCTCCAAACTAAAGGTGTTTGTGCATGTGGTCTGGTTATCTGCTGAACTGCAGGACACTTGCCCTAAACTCTCAAGAAATTTTATGTTTAAAAGGTTTCCATTGGCTTTTGTCATGCAATGTCCTTCTTGGTTTTTTCCTATGGATGTGAAAAACTAGTAATTTTTTGTTCACATTTTTTTCCCCAGCTTCAATTATTTTTAATGGATGTTTCAAGCTTTCCTTTTACAATGTTCTGAGAGCTACTCATACACAAGGAAAAAACCAAACATTCAGCAAGTGAGCTATAAATGCCACATTTTTAATGGTGAAAAAGACTAACTTTCTGAATCTTGATAGCAGTACTTTGGGAACCACTTCACAGAATGCTGTTTTTTTTTTTTTTTAAACAAAAGTCAAGCAGTCCACATGCTGCCAGCCCGACAGTGTAAACAAATCTGTTTTTCCGGATTCCCTTTGTCAAATCAGCCTCCAGCTGAAATGCATTATCTCAGATGAAATGTACCAGGCACATAAAGCAATAATTACAGCTGCCTGGCTGTATGTTGAGAATAAAGAGCCGGCCTTAGATCAAGGTCAGCAAGAGAGGGTGCAGACGATACACACAATTTTTGTGTAGGACCTGGGAGCATGCTTTCTCCGCAGACACAAAACCCAGGGAATACTGCGCTGACAGGATGTTAGGAGGAGCACAGAGATCAACAGGCTGTAGAAATTACTCTTTGCACATCTAGCAACTCCTTTTTCTGGCTTCATGTCGTTCTTGGGCACTGTGAACCAGACATCACCGAGACCCACCCTGCTCAGCCTCCTTACTGGTGTTCAAGCAGGGATCTGCAGACCCAGGGAGAAGCTGCCTCAGTGGGCTGGTGCCTGAACCAGCCTCCCACAGGACATGGAAATGCTTGGATTAACTTTCATACCTTGCAGGAGGACTAACTTCTTTGCACTGGCTGTTCCCAAAGGACCATAGTAGATAAAAATCTCGGGTGGGTTTGTATGGAAAAAAAAAAATCTGTTTATAAAATCCTGAGCACCAAGTCCTCTGAGCTGACACTATGGAGAATTTGCTCTTTCTGAACACCTCTGTCATTCAGGTTTCCTGCACTGAGCTGGTGTCATGGAAAATTTCTGAGTGAAGCAGTTGGTGAAAGTTGTTCTTGCCTTGGCCAAGGGTCAGGTTTTGGAGAAACATGGGAAAGCTCCTTAATAGGAGCTGATTAGTTCTTAAGAGCCACCCTAGCCCATCACAAAGGGCACCACAGCAGTGACTGCCAGGCTCCACCCTGTCATTTCAAACCCTCTGGAGATCCCCAGGCAGAGAAACTCCCAGCAGAATTTCTGTCAGCCCAGTGCTGCCACCAGATCCACGGTCCAGGGACAATCCTGAGGACCCTAAACAGCCCAGTGAGCATGGCCTGGTGCATAATTCCCTATTCTGGAAGGGGAAGGCCTGGCAGGAAATCCGAGCTAGGTCCTGATGCAGTCAAAGGCTGCAGAAGAAATCAAATTCCCTTTTGTGCTCTCAAATGGATAAGGCCATGCTCACCAGGAGAAAAGGAAAGCAGAGAGCAAGGATGAGGTCCTACACAAAGACTGTTCCTTAAGAGCTCATCCTGACCATTCAGTTCCTCCCAGCCATTCACTTAGGGACAGCAAATACCAATAGTTTGTACATTTCTCTTCAGAAAACAGTATTATGAAAACAAATAAAAACTGGTGAACCCTGATAGTGTCTTGTTTGAAGGCCGCAATTCTAAGAGATATTAAGATACTGCACTCAGCACTGCTCCACAGAATAACTTAACAGCGTTAAAAATTATATTCTTTGTTTGGATTAGCTTTTTGCTCACCAAGGTTTAAACTTACTCTGAAAATCTGTGGAGCAATAGGGAAAAAGCAAACACCAAAGAGCAGAAATATCCCCATTTTATCTTCAGTAGCTTTGTTTCACACAGTTTTTTACTGCAGTGTTGAAGAAAGTTTTGAGCTTGAATATTTATTTGGGCATTACTTAGAACATTGCTTATTCAGACTATCACTGTTTGAGAAAAACAGCACTGAACAAAACAGAGAACAAACAAACCAAACCTCAAGCCCATATTATTTGGTGTTTTCAGCCGTCTTTCCCCAAACAATGATGTCATCAATGTACTGCAGATGTTCTGGAGCCTCACCCTTTTCCAGGGCAGCCTGGATCAGTCCATGGCAGATGGTGGGGCTGTGCTTCCACCCCTGGGGCAGTCGGTTCCAGGTGTACTGCACTCTCCTCCAGGTGAAGGCAAACTGAGGCCTGCATTCTGCTGCCAGAGGAATGGAGAAAAATGCATTGGCAATGTCAATAGTGGCGTACCACTTCGCTGCCTTGGACTCCAGCTCGTACTGGAGCTCCAGCATGTCCAGCACGGAAGCGCTCAGAGGTGGAGTCACTTCATTCAATGCACGATAGTCCACAGTCAGTCTCCATTCTCCTTCAGATTTACGCACAGGCCAGATGGGGCTGTTGAAGGGTGAGTGGGTTTTGCTGACCACCCCTTGGCTCTCCAGCTCTCGGATCATCTTGTGGACGGGAATCACAGCATCTCGAGTTGTTCTATATTGTCGGCGGTGCACTGTTGAGGTGGCAATTGGTACTCGCTGTTCTTCCACTTTTAGGAGTCCTACTGCAGATGGGTTCTCTGACAGTCCAGGCAAAGTGTTCAATTGCTTGATGCTCTCTGTCTCTACAGCTGCTATCCCAAATGCCCACCTAAGCCCCTTTGGGTCCTTAAAATACCCACTTCGGAGGTAGTCTATGCCCAAAATGCATGGGGCCTCTGGGCCAGTCACAATGGGGTGTTTCTTCCACTCATTCCCAGTCAGGCTCACATCAGCTTCCACTAAAGTAAAGTCCTGTGATCCCCCTGTCACACTAGCAATAGAAACAGACCCTGCCCCTACATACCTTGATGGGATTAGGGTGCCACTGTGCACCAGTGTCAACCAAGGCCTCATATTTTCGTGGTTCTGATGTGCCAGGCCAACGAATCCACACAGTCCAAAAGACACGGTTTTCCCTAGCCTCTACCTGGCTAGAGGCAGGGCCCCTCTAAGCCTGGTTATCCTTCTTTTCTTGGGTATATGTCTTGGAGGTTCCTTCAAGGGAGTCAGACATGTCATCATCGTACTTGTCAGTTTGACTACAGGCTACTGGAGCGGCTTTCTTTTTGGTAGAGTATCCCCCCTGAGTCTTGCTGTCTTCCAATTCAAGCACCCGTTTTGCCAGAGCAGCAGTAGATTTTCCATCCCATCTTTTCATGTTTTCTCCACAGTCACGTAGGAAAAACCACAGCTCAGCTCGTAGCTTTTTCTCTCTATTTGGGGAACTTCTGCGTTGAGTACCAGGGCTCCTGGTCTGTACTGCCGAGACTGGAAGAAGGTCCTCCCTGAGTTTCTTGAGATTCTCCTCTATTTTGTTTTGGAAGTTTTGCATATCTGTTCTCACAGTTGCAATTGTTGCCTGCATGGGGCCATGCACGGTATCTGCATATGCTCGAAGCTTCTTCGCCATATCCAGCACAGTCTCCTCCCGGTCATCCCGCTTCATTGTTGCTAAAAGCAGAAGCGTATTCTTGTGGCCCAAGTCGAACAAGTTTTCACCACATCACAGATGTACATGGCACCAAGTCTGGATTTCTAGTACCTAAGTCACCCACAAAGACAATCTCTACTATTGCCATTTCTCTCAAACGCTGAATGCCTTGTTCTATGGTTTTCCAACGAGTTTGCTGTATATAGAGATCGTCTGCACACAGATATCTTTGTGCCACGCTTCTTAGGACCCGTTCCCAGAGACTATAAGGGTCAGCCCCCCTCATCATCTCCTGGTCAATAACCGGATCGTGTGACAGGGACCCCAGATGCCTCGCTTCAGTGCCATCAAAAACGTTACCCTCACCTGCAGCATCCCACAGACGGACTAACCAACTAATTATAGATTCATCAGCTCATCGAGTGTAATCTTTTCTCAGGCCACGAAGGTCCTTCAGGGAGAAAGGTTCACCAGTGCCTCCTGATTTTTGATCAGTTGCTGGTCTTGAGGGTCCTTCCCCCGCATCACCATTATCATCATCTACTGGCCGATCGGTTTTGGTTTTGAATTTCATGCCTCTCGTGGTAGGAGCAACAGACACTGGCTTAGGTTCACTGTCTGGTTTGGCTGCTGGCTTGGCTGCAGCCTGAGTGACTGGGGTAGCTGCTGATTTATCTGCCTGCCCTACAGTATCTAGCAGCGTGCGATAAGCATACGCTAGGGCCCAGCTTATTGCAATGATATTTTTCTTCTTAGAATCATCACAGCAATTCTCTTCCAGATATTTCCCTACTTCATCTGGGTTCTGAATTTGTTCACGTGAAAATTCCCAGGCTGGGGGATCAGAAAATTCCTTCAGAGTTCGGCCAATTCTCTCCCATTCTCTACACCACTCAGGATTTCCCACACCTGAGTCTACTTCTGGGGCAGGGGTCTCGTTGGCTCCTCTGGATATCTCAGCCCTCACTCTAGAGAAGTTGCAGACCATATAGAGGAAGCTCAACAGCTGAACTACCAGGAAAGTGACCAGGAATGTGGTATCCTTAACACTGAGGGGAAACTGGATATTCTCAAAGAGGGACATAACAGATTCAAAGGAGAAGAAGGAAAGAAAAGGCTGAAAAGCCTCATCCCCTGGTCTTCCTCTAACAAACTGTGTGCAATTACCAATAAACTCCCAAAATGTGCTACTGGGACTGGGAGGCAGGGTCGGGCGAAGAAACCATAAACCAAACATACCTGACAGAAACTTCAGTAGTTCTATAAACTTCCTATAAATCATTATCACCGAGCCCAGCACAATAACCATTCTATCCGTGCCCCTCTATTGTGAAAGAGGGCAAAGACAGATATTAAAACCTCAAAAACTTTTAGGGACCAGGTCCACATGAAGGCCTCCACCCCAAGAGACATTATGTATCCAAACAACATGGCTACTGACTGCTTTATCCCAATACAGAATAAATACAACCAACACTCAGTACAGGTTTTTCCACTTTCTCTTGCCCCTGTTCAGGCGCCAAAAGAACTGTATTTGTCTTAGTTTAGGGCAAATTAGGAAGGAAAACTCTAAATGGGGATTTCCCCAGGGAAATGCCCCTCCCCACTAACTGGTCCGGGAAAAGAAAAAAAAATTCCTTAGAGAGAAGTGGAAAAAATTACAGAAATTGAGTAATATTAAATAATAAAACCTCTTGCTGTTCGATGGGATGGCAAGTCTAGGAAGAAAAGTCCTTTTCATGTGGTGTAGCTCAGCTCGCTCAGGTTCTTATCAGTCCCTCCGGCGCTGGAAAGTGCCGAGGCCCAGGCCCCGGTGGGCCACAGGCGTGAGCTCCCGGGGTTTGGCTGGGTGTTCAGTCCAGAGCAGGCTTGCACAGATCCAAGAAAATTGGGAAAAAAAACAAACAAAGGTCCAGAGAACTCTTCTGCCTCAGCTAGCTAGAACTAACTAAAAGCCAGAGAGAAGCTCTGTCCCGCTGTCTGTCCGTGCTGCAGACACCACAGTCCAGGAGCGGGATGTGTGGGAGTGATGTTTTTCCTTAACACAAACTGCGCGCTTCTTCTTCCCCCTCTCTTGCTCTCAAAGCCAGTCTTAAAGGTGCAGAACTTAATATATAACATAAACCAGACGACTGGGGATACCAGTATCATAAAGTCACCCCAGGACATTTGGTTTAAAAGTAATAAGTTTTTTATTTGGTAAATAGGATTTGTTTTGTATTAATCTGAAATTAACCCTGCAGTTTTTAAGTTGTCAACACTGTCAGCTTTTGATTGTCAACAGCTTCATTTTTCTACAGCATTAATGTGCAATAGCATGACAAATTTATATCAGTTCAGAGACAAACTTGTTTGCTGCAGTAGACTCAGAGAGGAAAAGTTATGGACTCCCTAGAAACAAGGGGGCTTAGACTTAACAATATAATTAAAATGATTTTTAAAAAGCATTAAACTTTCTTTTTCTCATAACTGAGGTGTGAGCGGGTTTGTATTGCTTAGTTGATTTTTGTGAAGTTATTATTCACTTACAGACAAAATAGAATTTTTACTTAGGTCATATGAAGTAAAAAAAATTATCTGAAGAAACAAATTGTCTCCTCATCTAAAGCATTCTTAACTAAGGGGAGAAAACAGCTGATGTTCTGTACCAAAAGATTTGTGCTGTTCTGTGCAAAAGGAACTGTCACAGCTGGCTGTGCAATGACATCCCTCTCAGCTGGAAGATTGGTATCAGGGCACCTCTCTCATGCATTATTCTCACTACTGTGCAAAACTGGAATTTGTGTCCAGGTACTCTGGCAGGGAAAGAAATAGTTTTGCCTATTGAATGTGGGAATTTAATTTTCAAACTAACCATTCTCCTGCACTGTTTTAGTCCATGCTCCTGTTCACAGAATCACAGGATATCCTGGGCTGGAAGGTCAAGTCCAACTCCTGGTCCTACACAGGACACCCCAAAAAATGGCCCTCCCTTTGGGAGCAGTGTTTGAAAAAATGCTGTGTTTGAAATCTTACCTATGAAATTAGGGTCCAAAGTGTTTTGGTGGAATTTTCATTGTAGGAAAGAAGAAGCACTGAGCACTTGGCTGGTTTTGACTGTTCCTCTTCAAGTCTGAATTTGAATGTAATGAGATGCACTCTCTGTATTTTCAGTGGCATTGTTATTCAACTGTTGGGTTTTGTTATGTTCAATTGGAAGGACCTTTTCTCCTATTTTCCCAACACTCTACCAGAAAGTTACTTGTGCCATTTATTTTTTATTTGAAACTGTATTTTGTCTGTCAAAACACTAAAGAACGATGCTCTCCTTTGACTTACAGTTTTTATCGGGCTAGACAAGTCTGCATTTAAGCATCTCAAATCATCTGTTTTTCCCAAAATAAAAAAACACGTCAAAAATAATTTGATGGGAATAAGAAACATGAAAAATACTTCTCAAAATTAATGAGCAGGTTTGAAAATTCTCTTCTTAGTCAATAATTTAAGTCATAAAAGGCCATGAAGCTCTAATTTTGTTAGAATTTATTAGAGCTTTTCCCTTTTTGTTCAAGATGCTGCCCTCGGTTTTCAAATCATCACAAATTAATTAGAATAAAGTAGATAGTGTTTTCTTTTCCAAACATTCTCATGGATGTACTGCCTACAGGCAGGAGTTTACACAGGCTGTGTTTGTGTGTAAGATCTGCTTTTTATTTCTTTATTTAAGTCAGCTAACAAACACGGTTTGTGTTATTAATGATGGGAAGAGCATTCCAGATGGATTTGTTGTTTTGTTCTCTATAAGCAGAATTAAAGAGTTGGGAGGGTGCAAGCTCCTGGTGACATGTATTTTTATCTAATTAAAGAAACGCACCAGCAGTTTGTACAAAATAATTTTCTGAGTGCACTAATAAATGTGTAGAAGACTTTGAAGATAGATTGGGTTTTTTTTTTTTTGTCTGGATCCAAGCTTATTGGGTTTTTTTTCTTTTTTTTTTTTAAACTGTCTCAATAGTCAGCAAACATTTACTTACAATTATTTTTTCCTCCAACTGATGGCATAAATAATTAATATGATAAAAGATTCCAACACATCAAATCAGTAAACAACCTTCAAGAGGAATTGGCACACATACAATCCCTCAGACAATCAGCAGGAATAACTTATGCCAATTAGACCTGTGAAATGGATTGATATTTTTGGCCTACAATAGTTAGCCAAGCTCTGTGGGTTCAGTTGCCCCTAAAATGATCAGGAAGATAACTCAAAGGCCTTGTGTGGTTGGAGCTAATTAAATGCAGGGTTAGGAGGTGGCATCATTGGGCTCTGCTTTTTGCTCAACAGCTTAGGGGTGGGGATGTTCCCTGAGATGGAGGCAATCCCAATTCTGTCACTTCAAATCTGCCTCTCCTCCCTCCTGTGAAATGCCCCCATGGCGAGGTGATTCTGAGGAGGAGCTCTGCTTGTCAACGCTGCCAGACTTTGGTGTCCACTGGAGAATGGCCCAGGGGAGTGTCCCAAACACTGCTCCTCCCCACTCTGGGGGGAAATTTTGATCCAAGTGTTGCTCACTCAGTGTCTACTCCTCGCTCTGATTAATAGTCATTCTCACACAGCAAAATAGTGTCAGTAGAAGAGGTTCAGAGGTGTCCCTTCAAATACTTCTTTTGCTTCATGGTTAGTATATCCTATCAGATATTTTACTCTGCAGGTTTTAATTTTTTTCTTTTTCATATGTTAGTCTGTGCACTTTTGGTCAAATTGTTTTCCTTTCTTTTTGATAAAAAAAAGTATATTTTTTTTAAACTGAGGTTAAAGAAGGTTTTCTAAACATTGCAATGGATACATAACTTAATATTCATCAGAAAGGCCACTGTGGCTGAAACTTTATGAGGAAGAAATGCTCAGCTGGCATTTTAATTTTTATTATACCAAAATTTTTATTTGCAAGTTGCTTTAATTTAATACCTGTCTGAGAATGTCTGAGTTTCTTTGGGCTCTGGCAGGACAAAGATAAGGGCAGTGTTGTGGGGTGGGTGAGCCCTGTCCCATTGCATCCTGCATCCCCTCACCTCATCTCTCTGCCCTGGCAGTGTCACAATGCCACCCCCTTTTAGGTCTGCCTTCCAAATATTTTTATTACACATGAGCATTCAAATAACAGAGGACACTATAATGAATTTAATTTAATTTAATATTTCTCTTTTTTTGCCTTTTTTTTTATTTTTCCTCTTGAAATGCTTACAGGAAACTACATTGGAATCCCAAAGTACTGGAAGACTTAAAAACCAGCTGGGGAGCTAAACCTAAAGAGTCAGAGTAGCACTGATGCATGACCAAAAGGACAGATATGATTCATTGTAATTGTGGCGGATAACTTGCTGGTGTAGTGAGGAACATAAAATTCTGATTAAAAAAATAAATAAATCTTGGGCTATCTATGTAATCACAGAATGAAAATGCTAGAAATTAATCTTTGGGTGCATAAATATAGCAAGAGCTTATTTAGTGAATCTTGTTCTGTGGGGGTTATACACACAGAAACACCTAAACTTGTGCAAAACAATTGGGCTTGGCTTGATGGGAGTGTTGTGTGCAAGTATATAAACCAAAAATACATTTTATGCCACATATATCTATGGCTTTTTCCAAACCATAGCTTGTTCCAGGTTGCTATTTGAATTTTAGCAATTAATTTCAGGATTTATTTTTAGGTGTTGGTACCTTAAAAATGCTTTCTAGAGACAAATAACATGATGTGAAGAGACAAAACATTACTTCCCATGGAAACATGCTGGAGCCATAGAGCCTTTTTGTCTTCAGTTTCTTCACAGAAGAGCAGCAGTCTGTTTAAAGAGAGTTAGGAATCCTCAATATTTTTCATGCTCAATTATTTTCTAGACTATGTTATCTATATCTATATCTATATCTATATCTATATCTATATCTATATCTATATCTATATCTATATCTATATCTATATCTAATCTATATCTATATCTAATCTATATCTATATCTATATCTATATCTATATCTATATCTATATCTATATCTATATCTATATCTATATCTATCTATATATCTATATGGGTTTATTTTTGGACAATTTAGTTGCAATGGAAAGGCAGTTTGTAGCCATTTGGGTTCTTATCTCTAGAAACACAGCAATATGAAAGCATAAAAATAACTGAAGAAAATGTATTAGAAAAAGAGGAAGAAAGGATAAGAATAGAAAGATATCATCACACATGGAATTAGGGATGGGATTTGATTATTCTAATTTTGATGTCCACTGGTTGACGGCACCACCTTGATCCATCTGAAGTGGGGGAAAGCCATGAAACCCAAAGTTAATAAATGTTAATAAATTAATTATAAATTACTAAATGTTCAGGTTTCCATGGGAACACCCAGGTGGCTCCTTTGGGGAGATTTATACACTGTCTGGGGAGTTTTACACTGTCTGACGGAACACTGGGGGTCACATGCACTCCTCTGGTGGAATGCCCCAGAAATTAATTTGGGGCTCTTTGGGGCCTTTGATGGCCTTCTAAGCCACAAGAGCTGTCTCCTTGAGTGGATTATGCCCCACCAGAAGGGGACAATTCCCTCAAGCCTACTTGTCAATATCCCCGTACCTGCCCAGTGCAGAGTTTTATGCCTGACCAGCTGTGTATGGGAGGGCATTGGCACCATGAAAAGCACTGATGCCTCAAGATTTTTAGTTTTCATATATTTTTCACATATTTGTAACTTTGTAGACTGTTAATACACAGTTATAATTCTACTACTTTTCCTGCCCTCTCCCATAATTTAACAAACCCTTACTAATACTTCCTTGGAATTCTGTTTAGCCTTGCCTTTAATCTGGCAAGGACACTGTATTTTGCACTGTACATCAGAAACACAATAAAGTGTAGGGCTTTACAGAGGGGGAGGGCTCCAGCGGGGCAGAACCTGAGGAAAAATCACCTCACTAACTGCTCTTCTAACTGGGCAGTATTTGATAGATGTACTAATCAACTAGCCTTGTAAAATTGAAGAAATACTCTATCACGTGTGCATATCACCATTTTGTGAACCTTGAAGGTTTTCAATTAAATATTTGCTTTCATATTATCATTTTAGCACTATTTGGAAAAAAGTTTTGTGTTTTATTCCAACAACACTATCCCCCCTCCACGGGGTCAGCTTCTTATCAGCCCTTATCTGGCTCAAACCCCAGCCTGTAGCTTCTGGTTGTGGGGGGTTACCCTGCAAGCCTCAGCAAAGCACCCCTGCTTTTGAAAATTACCCAGAATTTCCCAATTGTTTGGGTCATTTGCCATAAACATTTCCCACCTGGGTTGCACCCAGCTGCTGTGAATGGATGGCACCACAAACTCAGCCAGCCCAGGCCATCGTGTCTGCTGTGGTGCTCTGCTGCCTTCATCCTGCAAGATTAATGTGATCCATGTCACAGCCAGCAGACTTAAAATCAATATGAAATGGTCTCCAGTGAAGATCCTGAGACCCCATCTCCTGGGGTA
The DNA here is from genome assembly GCF_049639895.1 of Pseudopodoces humilis. Lineage (NCBI taxonomy): Eukaryota > Metazoa > Chordata > Aves > Passeriformes > Paridae > Pseudopodoces > Pseudopodoces humilis. The sequence goes on from NC_142201.1 coordinate 111,148,496, forward strand.
ATAAGGGAGGTCAGAATCCTTCAATATCAAGCTCTGTGTCAGGGAGATTCCTGCCAGAATCAATGGAGCTGAAGCAGTAACTGTTTCAGTAGGGCTGTCCCCGCATGACACGCATCCAACACATCCTTTCGCTGCATCCAACACATCCTTTTGCAGCTGACAGAAACTGCCAGGAGGGAATCTCAGTCTCCTTCACCCACTGCATATGAGCACTGCTCAGCATCTCCACAAAAAAAATCTCCTTAGGAGCGTAGCATTTGCGGCGTTTTCAAAGGATGCGTTTATATTTTTTCACTTGTATGGTTTCACTTTTTATGGAAAAGTCATTTAGGCTGAAGATAAGCCTCAAATTAAAGCTATTTTTTTTTAGGTTTACAGTAAATGCTTAAATTTATTTAGGTTCAACAGATTTTTAGTGAGGTGCCATGCTATTGGCATTGTGACACGGCCTGAATAATTCACCAGTAATTCAGAGATGCTTGGAAGTGGCAGTACTTTATGGGCACAAATAGTAGAATTCTTGTTGGAAAAGGAAATGAAAATAAGGTGGATTTATCCAAGTATCTACCACACAGTGAGACAGCAAAGTATTATCATATTCAGTGCTACTTTAATTATTGATGGACAGTTCAAATATCTTTCATCTCTTCTGCAAAGAATATAAATCTATTTTTTTCTTGTTCAAACTGATCCAATTTATAAGGCTGGTAATGTTTTCTACTCCAGGTTTGTGTTGGCTAAAAAGGAACTTAAATTCTCTTAATATTTAATACTATTTCTGAACTACCTGATACAAAAGGAGGATCTTATCAAAAAAGATGACACAGCATTGTTTTTCAAAACACTCATCAATTCTCCGTGTTTCTAAAATACATAACCTTTCCCAGACAGAAATTCTCCTATTTAAAATGTACTAAAATTTGGTCCACTAACAAGATTTTTGCTTGTTTTATTCCAGAAGGAACTCAAGTAGTATTTGTGTGAGAGCTTTTCTATTTGTATGTTCATCTTCCTTGCTTCCTTCTCCAACAGGAGATAAAAACGCAAACTCAGGATCTCCAGAATGCTTTTTTTTTGGAAAGATATTTGGTAAGAGAGGGGGAAAAGTGAACAAACTTGAGTTTCCTTCAACACACACTTGAAAATTCCTGCAGGGTACTGCTTCCACTTTGATTTGAGAGTTAATGGACATCTCAGACTGCCTAATGCAATGGGAAGCAAGGAATTCCAAGCATTCCCATGCTAGCAGGTTCAGGGAAAGTGAGTGCTGTGGCTTGATTTTAGAGCAACAAGACTCAGGACTGTGGTGGTCGTTATCACTGTCAGAAAGTCTCCAGGAACATTTTTTCCTGCTTCCCGCTAGGAGAACTGTTGAAATCATGGAATCAAAGAATGGTTTGTGTTGGGAGGGGACCTTAGAAATCATCCAGTTCCAACCCCTCTACCATGGACAGGGGAACCCTCCACTAAACCAGCTTGTCCAGGGCCCCATCCAACCTATTCATACCCAGACCTTTAACCAAAGAGTGTTATTTGTTGTGTATTGTACTGCTGGCAAAAATCCCAGCCTACAAAACATTCTCCTGTGGGAAATCTCTCAGTAAAAACTTTCTTGCCTCTTTTGTTTTCAGCAGCAGGAGGTGCAGGAACTCATCAATGCGGAGAGGCAGCAAAGCTGTGCCTTTGCTTTGTTCAAACTGGGCTTTCTAGAGCCCTGAATTGAGCTCTAGAGAAAGCAAAGGCAACAAGTCTGGTTCTAAATCCTCATCAAATGGCTTCGCAGAGATGGTAAGAACTGCACAATTTGGATGTCTGCAGCTAATTTTTTGGATTAAAGCGCTAAACTATGCAGAAATAAAGGCAGAAAACTCATTTAGGCTGTAATTCTGTCCTTAGTACACTCTGAATTACTGTGCATAGAGTATATTTTGAGAAATTACTTGCTGTTTGGAGACCTTTTAGATCCTCACACTTTACATTGAGCTACAGAATAAATTTTAATCATGGCCTCTAAATTTTTCATGGTACAGTTGCATAAACTCGCTAACAAAATATGGAGTGATTCCTTTGATTGTTCCTTTTTTTATTTTCCTAAATAAAATGAGCGTGTGCAGGGAGGAGAAAGGAAATACAGGAAACAGTGCAAACCTTTGGAAATATTTGAGAGTTCTCTCCTAATAAATCAGTGTAAATCAGTGAGGTTGAAGGAGGCAGGCTTGATTTCAGGTTTAGGTGGGCCCAGACCAGAAGAAGCCTTGAGATCACCATGAGAAAAGACTTAGCTCTGCCGCCAGGAATCACTTCAGAGCTGTTTCCAGAGAGCTCAGGTGTGGAAATATCCTAACTTATCATATTTGGGTCTGAAGAGAAAGACAGACTGCCAAATGCAGCCTAGAGGGGATCTGGCTGGAAAGAAGCTGGGCTAAAGATGCCCTCAGAAGCTCTCAGATCATGGGAGTGTGGGAGAATAACAGAGGGCATGACTGAGGTTTAAAAAGCATTAAACTTGAAAGAAATAAGGCCTAGTCCCTGAAGAACGGACTCTGAAATAGAATGGCTGGGAGGTATTGCTTGATGCCTCAGTTAGCAATTTGGTCTGGAGGCACACAAGGTTTATCAAACAATTTAACAAAGTTTTCAGCATTCTCAAGTTTCACGAGAAGCAAAAACTCCTAATAAAAATACCACTGTAACCCCAAATGAAATAACCCAGATTTTGAGAACTGGCAAGGACCAAAGTTTTAAATACTTCATGCTGTGAAATTTGCCAGAGGATTTTGTAGGCAGTCAGTGTCACACCAGTGAGGTGCCATTTTAAACACCTCAGACTTTCCAACAGGTTTAATCATGGTGGAGAGCAAGACCTGCTGAGAAGAAGGAAAGAGATTGGGAGAAAAAATTAGCAGGAAAGTGTGAGATATCCGCTAAGATTTCACGGGTGTTTTTTCAAGGCAGAAAGAGAAGTCTTCAAAGCTAATGCTGAGAAAGAAAGGGTAAAATTAGGGGCAGCAAAATTAAAATATTACTCAAGGTTACTCAAGATTAGCTGTATGATGAATGGTCCACAGAACACTGCATAAATCAAGATAACTAAGATAAATGGAAGCCTAATTTAAAGATTGTGCTGTCTCTGGATCAGAGCTGGAAGGAACCAGAGGCATGACTGCCAATTTAGAAGGTGCTAGAGCAATACCAAAATCAGGGCAGATCTGTACAAGAGACTATTTCCTAATGTCTTTACCAAAGATGGTAGAGAAAACTCATCCAGGAACTGAAGCCAGGCGCTGGCATCAATTTTTTAAGGTTATTTCCCCTCTCACAGAAGGAAACTGCTGGCTTTCTTTAGACTGGAACTTCTCTCCCCTGTGACAAGACCTGACTCTTTGCCTTCCTTTCCTATGCCTAACTGCACATTAGTCATTGTACTCCTTCTCACTGCACACTCAAACTTCTTTTCATCTTTTATCCCATTCCTTTCCTCATCCCCTTTTTGAACAGCTGGGAAATACAATCAGAGAGACCAGGACTCCTCTGCTTATGTTCTGCAAGATTTGGGGTATTTTTAAAGGAAAAAAAACCAATAAAACCTTCTACAGAAATGTATTTTTAAAGATGAGATGCCTTTAACACTTGGATTTATGTTCAAAAATGCCTCTTTCAGGGAACTATTTTTCATTGTGCATGCAGAAAGCAGCTCCCTGACCACCAGTGAGCGGGCACAGAGCCTTGTGAGACCAGGAAGGAGAGAAATACCCTCTTGCTGGTAGAATCTCAGTGAAAATATCCATCAAAGGAGTTTTATAATGCATTGACTTTGTTTAAAAGACCAAAGATGATGCTGGATCTACTGAAGGAGGTGATCCAATGAAGAATGGAAGTGCTGACAGCATTTGACAAGTGATGGAGGTGGCAGATGTAAAGGCTGGGACCATCACCTGCACCAGCCTTGAGGAGCCATGTGAGTTGTGGTCCAGGTACAGCAGGGGTAATAACTCTGCATCCTTTAGGAGTGATGGCTGGAGATGCCTCAAATCTGGGGTTCCTGAGTATGGATGCAAACTGTGATTAGCTGACAGGTGCTGGAAGAAGGAGGCAGCTAAGCCTGAGCATCTGTCAAGTGGATGAAGATTGATTTTGGATTACAGCCAATGTACTCTGGCACAGGGAAGGAAAGGTCCCATTCCCAAGAGCCTTAAGGAACAGCCACTTCCCAAAGAGCAGGAATTCTGGCCTCACCTGCCTGTTCCAAGATGCTCTCCCTTTCCCTCACATCATACACAGAAATGTTGTTTCTTCAACTGATGTTAATTAAAAAATCAAGAATCACCCTGATATTCTCAGAGCCAGATGAATAATTTAGTTTAATGAAAAAACTTTAATCAGAAATTAAAACTTGTTTGCAGGAGTTTTCAGTGTTTCTTCAGCTTAATAACTACCTTCCCTTTGTGTTCCTTCCACTTACTGTTCCTCCTCCTACAGCTTCCTCCAGCCAGCCACTACTGTTCTTTTTCTTTTTCCCATCCATGAGCTTGTGGGATTTCAGGGTGAGTCAAACTGCAGAAATGATTGTGATAAAAATGAAATAAAATAAAATAAAATAAAATAAAATAAAATAAAATAAAATAAAATAAAATAAAATAAAATAAAATAAAATAAAATAAAATAAAATAAAATAAAATAAAATATTGAACAGCAGCTTTAAATTTTTACTTTTAGCCTGGATTCTTGCAGGGGTCCAGTTTGCAGAGCAAAAGATCCTAGGGTACTTTATCTGTCTGGAAACCACTGAAGAACAAATTCAACAAAAAAAATAGTATGAATAATACAGAAAGTGGTGTTGTATTAATGATAGTCTCATCACAAATATTCTCATTTGTCCTCCTTATAAAACCTATAAATAGACACAGGTCCAAGGGCACAGAGGGACTTTTGCTCTTTATTTAGGGGAATTATTTCTGACTAAAAGTCTGCTCTTTCCCCAGCATTATGTAACAGGGAAATTTGTTCTTTTTGAGAGTTACTACCTGTCTCCCAGCATCTGCACCCACCTACGTACATTAAATAAGTCATTTAATTCTCTGGCTCGGTGCAGCAATTGCATGCCTGCAATTTGGGGGCTGGTTTGTATTTTCAGCTTGAAAAAGGACAGACAAGGGGGTGTATCTACAATCTCATACACGTGTATGTACCTGCTCCTCCCTCTGGTAGATTGTTTAGGGGTTAATGCATTATAATGGAACTGTTTATATTTGTTAGTTATAGATTAATGCACATTGCATGAAAGAAATCTGGCACCGCTCATAAATCATACTTTTATTTTGTGTTCTGCTTAGCCAAAAATATGCACATATGTACAGACACATTTTATTACACAGAGCCACTGCTGAATATAAATAGAATATTTGTCAAACTTCAGATTAACATAAAAATAACATTGTGCAAATACCTGATTCTGCCAACCCACTGGCACATCCTCCACATTTTTAAGTGTTCTGCCTAAAGCAGCATAGCTAATGGATTGCATTAGTGGAAAGAAATAGGTGAAAATAGACCACAGGTTAAACAAATACAAGGGAGAGAGGCAGCAGATGTCACTAATATGAGAAAACATTGCTGACACGCCAGGGGACCTTCCACTTAAATGATATCAGAGAATTAATGATCAAGCACTGACAAGCTGAGGTAGAACTGAGACAATGTCTCACAAACATCGTGGTGTCTGCTAGAATCAAGAAAATTTCAACTTCCCTGATCGAATTCATGGTTTAAAACAGAGGATTGAGCAAAAATCATGTAGAATATTTAAAAATTTACTTCTCTGTTTGATGAATTTTGTATAACCAATCAATATCAGTTGCCTACACATGGAAGCAATGTTATAAATGCTTCCCAAATCCTTTGCAAACTGTGTCAACCTAAAGAGAGTGAGGCTGAGGGATTTGCAAGAGATAAGGTGCTGCCAGGTGCTTTTCTTTTTTACCTGAGCATTTACAAAGGTCTGAATTCCACTGACTACACAATTTTTTTTTACAAAAAAGTGTGTTTTTAACTGCAGGCTAACAACACCTGCACTTGACACTGACCCCTTCTTGGGGAAGGGCTGCAGTGACATTTTAATGGAGAGCATGAGTTCTGTCAGAGGACACAAAACTTCTCCATGGTGCTGCAGCAGAGCTTGATAGAAATAGAAGCTAAACCCTCTTTTTCACACTTTTTTGAACAATACAGAAGTTTTTAACCCATAAGGAAGACACTTAATGCAGAGAGGACATTTAGTCTTTCTCTGCTCCGATCTTCTACTCCCATCTACATTTGTGAACAGTGAAAGAGGAGCAAGAGAAGAGTCAATTCCTTGGGTTTTGGTTGGTTATGTTAGTAGGCATTATTCTAGAAAATAGTGGTTGCAGGGGGTGAAGTGGAGTGGGACAGTGAAAGCTCTGAAGGCCAAAAATAGTTAATTTGACTGAGATTTATGGGCTAAAATGTTATTAATTATAGCCCAAACAACTGTTGCACTCCAGGGCTTCTTTCCAGGTTCCATCAGATTCAGATCACTTGAAATAGATTTCACACTATTGTGTCAGTAAGCATAAAAGGGAAAAAAATGTGTAAAATTATATATATATATTTAAAATAGTGTAAATAAGGGCAGAGAAAAAGTTATAAAACCCTACTTACTGTATTAAAATGTCAAACTGCCAGTTTCATTGTTTCATAAATTGGTTGGCATTAGCACAGGAATTTCTGTGAATGAAAGGGAATAGATTTTGGAACTTTTTTCTGAAATATAGGGACCCCCACATGATTGCTTTGCTTTATAGGTCCTGGTGTAGTAAGACCACATCTCAGTCCCATGAAACACAGTCCTGTCAAAGCTGAATAAGGAACTAGGAGTATTTCATACACATTGCAGCTGGAGTCAATTCTTCATTAGAACACAGCTCATAATTTTAGCAAGTGCACCTACTGTCAGAACTCAGCCTTAAAACATAATGAATATGTCGACGCTAATCAGAAAAATAAATCTAAAAGGGAAATCCTCTCTTGAGCCTGGTCCCCTAATGATTTGAAAGGGGGTAGTGTGTGATAAAAATGGAAACTGTTATACTAGTAGGGGTTTCCTCTGTTTTCTTTGAGGTCTGAAAGCATTTATAAAAAATAAACCCCACAACTTTTAGCCTGATCTCTCAGCTAAGAACGTTCTTAGCAACTGACAGTGAAAACAATTCAGTCTTCTTTATCAACATCCCACAAAATAGGGAGGTTTATGTATTATACAGAAGAATTCCAAATCAAAGCTGGGAGTTTTAAATTGCTTTACAATATTAGATAAAGGGAGTCTGGAGCAGAATTTACAAATGTGGAAGCCAGTGGCCTTGACAGCAGTTTATTTGAATTCTGTTTTTTTGTAGGTTCTGTGCTCTTTTTCAATAAAGAGCAACCATAAACCTGCAGGACTTTTATCTTTGCTTTGCTATGGCTGTGAGAGCTCAGCAGTTGTTAAAGCAGGGACTCAGAGAGCCTGGGTTCATCTCCTGACTTGGGAACCGGTTTGGTGTGCAGCCTTAGAAGAGATTCTCTAATTACTGATGAGGTGGCAATCCGGAGGTAGCGTTTTATTTCCTGTCTTGCCAAAATAATGTAAGAATTAATTAAAGTTTGCAAAACACTATGAGATCCTGAGGCTAAATATTCTATAGAAGCACTAATGATCTGTCTTGTTGGGTTTTGACCATATGCACACAGTCGATTTGATGTTTTTCCAGAAAAAATTCCTCTTGTCAGAATAAAAAGCTCTTCCTTATTGCTCCATGCCATGATTTTAAAAATAGAGCAAAACAAGCAGTAATTGATGAAGATTTCCTGCAAATAGTTTCCTGATATTTCTCCATGATTTAATAATAATGCATATCAATTTATCCCTACACTTATGAAATATCATTTGGTCAATACTCAGTGTTTCCTGGTGCTCCAAAGAGTGTCTTCTAAAAAAATTGTAAAGCAAACCATTTGTCTTACACCTTATTTTCAGTAACCCCACCACTCCCTCCTTTGAAATACAAAATTATCATTTGAGAAAACTCACATCTAAACCCACATCCTTGTGAATGGCCAATGTCTTTCTCTACACAGCCTATTTAAAGCCTACTGTGGTCAAAAGAAAGAAGCTATCTTGGAATGTTGCCTGGAAAACTGGATCACTATCCTTCTGCCCAGGACTGATGCAGATCAAAAAACTCTTTGCAGGTACAGTCTATTTGTGTGCTAATCCAAGCCCTGGAAGACAATAAGACTTTTAGTTATCTAAGACTTTCATTCAGTTGTTTCACTGCAATTGGAAATTTCAATTAAATCTTGAAAAATTAAGGGGGAAAGAAAACCATTTTTATTTATTGTCTATCAATACTTTAATTTTATTTATCAAAACAGGGATTTATGGCTAAAAAGTACGTTATTTTGGAAATGATCTGTGTGAATATTGAAGTCTGAAGGGCACTGGTCCCTGATTGTTGGATAAAAAAGTCAAAGCCAAAGGACTGTAGATGGATCAATTCCTGTGCTGAGGCAAGTCACAAGTGGCCAGGTCTTTTCCAGATGTAATTTTCTTAGAGAATGAGCAGAAACCTCACACAATTTCATGCACAATTTCTATTCTCCAATTGTTTGCTAAAATGCTTTACTCCTCAACTTTAGGGTGCATTATACACTTACAATGTCTTTATATTTAGCTAGAAATATCAGTTATCTTACTTTCCTTCATTGCTCCAATGTAGCAAGGAAAATTTTGGAGAAAGTCTCACTCACAGCTGCAAGAAGTTAATTGTGCATGCGATAACAGAACCTGGTCTTGACTGAAGGATGGAAAATCATGCTGCACTCCAGATGAGTAATTTTTGCACTGAATAGTTATTAGTCAGATTTTGGTTTGGTCTCAGGAGCCAAAGCTTCTGCTTTTGTATGTTAGTGAAAAGCTTAGGCCAGTCTTTCCACTTTATGTTTAAAAAAAAAAAGAGATTTTTATGGTCTTCTCCTCTAAAAGAAAATGACTTGAGATGTGTGGATGAAGGTATATTGGAGTAGAGCTGACTGAATTGCTTTGGCTGAAAACTTCTCAATTCTACTTGACAAATAGTTTTTCTCAAAATGTGCTTCTACTGCCTGTTTCTTTGTGGATGAGAGAAAACCCCCTTGTTCTCTTGAAGTTATTTAATATAAGAGCAATTTAACAGTTTTTATTACATGGATTATTTCTGGTTTATTTTTATTAATAGAAAGATAAAAAGGAACAAGATTGGTGGTCCTTTTGGTGGATTTTGAGCTTGCTGTAATAACTTGCAGTCTAAAGTTATGCAGCCTTTTTTAATTTTTTTAATTTTTTTTTTTTACCTAGCCATACCTCAAAGTAATGTCAGCACAAAGCTGGATGCCATGAAGTACTTGAGGTGACTCTGTTTAGTGAGTCAGAATTTACTTTAAATGACAGCACAGGTGTCAGAAAATACACAGATCTGCACCAGCCCTGAAAATCTTTCCTGAGTTCTAGGCACAATAACTGATTTTTAAATTATGTTTTTCCAGATCTGCTTGCTGTAGCTGTTGAATATAAAATTAGGTAACATTATCCAGCCTGCTTAGTGACTTTAAAATGAAGAAGGTGATGTTTGCAGAGCCACATGGGAGCTGCAAGGCTCAGTGCCTGTCTGTTAACACCCTCCCAAGGAAGGAGTTGAGACTCATAGGCAATCAGTAGGCTACAATCAGACTTATCATTGCACACAAGAAATCTGGTTGGGAACTTTATCTTTGTGAATCATTGTCAGTACCGGGGTTATGGACACAACAGTTTTATCATTATACCCGCTGGGATTTTACTAGCAGCAGCACACATCAGTCTGTGGATGGCTGTGCTGTATTACTGCTATGCCAGCTTGTTTCCTTGGATCCAGATCCAAACCCATTAAAATATTACAGCTAGGCACGCTGGATTTCCCCAGCTCAAGGTTGTAGCATGCATGTTAATCATGCAGGAGATGATTTTTACATAACAGGGACAAGCCAAAAAAATGAGCCCAGCATCCAGCTCAATTTTCTCAGCATAAGTGACTCATTTTTTCGATGCCCAGCACCACTGCAGGCATCCCAGGCTTGGTGCTGAGCCCCCTGCCAAGCTCTGATGTGGGCACAGGCACCCCAGACAGTTTGGGTTGCACATCGGGGGAATTTCGGAGTAATAGAACCCACAGGAAGGGTGATGAGATATTGAAATGAGCTGCTCAGGGAGGTGTTGGAGTCACCATCCCTGGAGGTGTTTAAGGTGCCATGGCAGAGTTCAGTCACAGGCTGGACCCGAGGATGGGTTTTCCAGCTTAATTGATTGTGCTGGTGTGTGAGGTGAGGTTATGCTGAGTCTGAAGACTCAGAACCCCACCCATGGCCTGGCTGTCCCTGAGGTCCCTCACAGCCCTGCAGGGCACACGTGTCACCAAAACTGTAGGAAAAAGAAAACCCCTCCAACTGCATTTTTAGTGTTGGAGAATAAAGACATTTCTTTATTCTAGCCAGGATGCTGTTTTGGCCAGGATGTGCGACAGAAATCCTTTCATCCTGACATAGCCCACGTGTGCAAAGGAAATCATTCCATGACCCATGAATTTTACTAGGTTTTCAGATACTTATATAGTCAAAACTCATAGAAATTCATCGGTTCAGTGTTCATTGGTCCCAAGTTACACAGTTCTCAGTATTTGGTTTCCTACTGGATATGAATTTCTTGGTCTCCAATGCTAATTACATCCTCATTCCATGGTTCTCTTGTCTCTCCAGGTGTCTCTGACCATGCCAGAGGTGATGTTTGGAGTTAGGATCTATTAATGGACGTTGATGGTTGTTATCTTTTGTGTTTCTTCTGTGCTACTCCCAGTCTGTTGAGGTGTTAAGGCCTCATTAGGCCTCACCTGGAAAGAAACTTCTACTCCCTTCCGCCAGGGCAAACCCCCAACAGGGGTTGGACTTGAGGGTCTCAAAGGTCTTTTCCAACCGAGTTTATCCTGCAATTCTGAGAAAACTGACTGAAGTTACATAAAAATAATCTTAAATTTTGTATCATGTCTTACACCTGGGGCAGTTCCAGGGCTGAGGGTTGGGGGTGGCCCAGCCCCGCGGAGCCCTTGAAGTTCTTGGGCGGTGCTGTGGGTGCCCATTGTGCCCCTTCCCAGCTCTTCCTCCTGGCTCTGCCAGGTGGAATTTCGCTCTTTGAGCATCCCCTCAAACGTCTGTGTGGAGGTGGGTGCAATACCACCCAGCCCTGGGCGCTGGGGGATGGCTCCATCTTCTGAGCACCCATTAATGCTTTAGGATGTGCAGCAGCGATGCGGTTTTGTGCTGGCACTTGTAATGCATTAGGGAGAATTTTCAGGAACTGAGCTCATTTCTCAGGAGCTTACCCTGTACTCAGCACTGATGAGGGGCACCTCAAGTGCTGTGCCCAGTTCTGGGTCCCTCAGTTCAGGAAGGACAGTGAGGGGCTGGAGCGTGACCAGACATGGACAATGGAGCTGCGGAAGGGTCGGGAACACGAGTCCCATGAGGGAGCTGGGGATGTTCAGCCTGCAGAAAAGGAGGCTCAGGGATGACCATATTATTCTCTACAACCATCTGCAAGGAGCCAGGTGGGGTTTGGCCTCTTCTCCCAGGGAACCAGCCACAGGACAAGGAGGATATGGCCTCAAGCTGCATCAGGGGAGGTTCAGGTTGGACATTCGGGGAAATTTCTTCACAGAGAGGTTGATGAGACACTGGGATGGGCTACCCAGGGAGGTGCTGGAGGCCCCATCCCTGAAGGAGTTTAAGGAAAGACTGGACATGGCAGTCAGGGCATTGACAAGGCTGTGTTCAGTCACAGGTCAGTCTCAGTGACCTCAGAGGCTCTTTCCAATCTCACTGGTTCCATGGTTCTAAGGATGAGAAGGATGAAGAGATGAGTTTGCTGAGGGGCTGTGCCAGAGACCCAGGCTCTGACATTTCACCCCAAGTGCTTCATCTGGTCTTTCTCCACTTTCCTGGTGAGCACTGGAATGCCACTGAAAAGTGTAACTGATGTTAAAAAAAAAGGAAATTGAGTTGAGTCTGCTGCTTATCAGGTGATGTGATTTACAACTCATGTCCCTCCAGAATTCCTGGGGTTTGTACTGAGCTCTCTTTAATGTGGTGTGCATAGCCATAGCATAACCTCACTTATATTTTCCTTGTGTAGAAAGTATTTATTGAAGACATGCAAAACATTGGAGTAAATACTTGTAGAAATTCTGGGGGACAAGAACAGAAGGCACTTTACTACTAGTTTATTTAAGAGTATTTATCTAGTGCCAGTTTTTTTGTAGATGTTGTGTTATTAAAAACTATTTTCCTTAAAGTTTCTGATGATTTGAAAGTTAATGTGTAATCTGAAAAGTTAAGGAATTATCTGTGTTTATGCATACATGGAATTGAAAAGAAATGTGGGATAAGGGGGAGGATCTGGTGCCTCAAAAGAGACCAAATGTCACTTTCTCACTGTATTACATACACAGTCAAGAGAAAGGATCAAATAATATTTTTAATACATTTCACATTCTTGCAAAATAGCAGCTTTTTAAGCAGGCGTTTTCTGAATATATGTCTGTGTGCAGATAAACAAAAAATTACTGAGAGTGTAGAGATGCTACTTCAACTCCAGAGCTGCAGTATTGCCAGCCTCACAGACTCAGTAATTTAAGAAACCAGAGGAGTGATCTTGCAGATGAAACTGTGGGTGCAGAAAACTGTTCCTCCTATGCCACCTTTTTTGCCCAGGATTGATATTTCAAACAGATGATCTTGGTGCCCTAGGAAAGAGAACATCCAACACTAAAAATGTCCTGATTTTGCCAGAACAGCTTTTTTTCAAAAAATAACTTTGAAATTCACAGTCTTTATGGCAGGTGACCAAGCATATCCTTACAGAAGAGAGGCTACAAAGGAATAAAAGTGTTTCTGCTAAGGGTGACCAAGCGTTCAAGAACTGAACAGGAAATTAACCAGGCACCAGAAATTAAACCCAGAATGCTTATTCCATTTACCTTTCCCTGATTGATTTGCCTTTGGCTGATGCCTGTCAGCTTCTCCAAAACCTCTCTGCATTTTGCCTTGCTGTTCTGAGCTTGGGCAGTGCAAAATTCCCAATCTGCAGTTAAATCATCATCGAAAGTGATAGTATTCTAATGCCCAGGATGTTTTTTTTTTCTGAAGTTATTGCTCAGATCTGGCTTTGAAAACCTTCCACATCACCCACAGGTCAAGAAATGCTAAAGTTTGGCTCTTAGGTCCTGTTTGTACTCAGCTAAATTCCAGGTGGCAGCGATTTTAGATGCTCATCTACTGTATTTTAGGCTCTTGGGGTAAGGCAGCCATCTCAAAGGTCCAGGTTAGAGAACAGGAAAAATAAATACCAACAACGAATTAAAAAATACATAATGCTCCTGCTAAGCTAAGACTGAGAGCGTTTTACAAAAGAATATGGCATCAAAAGGAGGGAACAAGCAGTGCTGGGAATTTTCTGTTTTTAGAACTGGCAGATTACAGCACACAAGGAACTGGTGGTGAGTAATACCCGTTGTATTCTTACTGGCACCTGGATGGCTGCCAACATCTTCATTTCAGTAATTGTGCTCTCATTGCTGTGCTGTGTGAGAAGCAGATCCTGGGGACAATGAGATAGAAGTTGTGGTTTGGGGTTTTTTTTAGGTAGTTATAAATGACTGAGCTTTTTACCGAGAATAATAACAAAATTTAATGATGCTAGTGGGATCTGGGTTAGTATTGTACAATGAAATGGATGTAAACAGCCTTTACTCTTAACTTAAATATTTAAACTTCATTGCTTAATATTTTATTAATTTTTGGATTTCACAAACAGCCAGAAAATGTGACTTTTATGAGAAAGGTCTTCCTTCGGCATGCGGTAATACGTGCTGGTTTTGATGTAGTTGAATTTGTATGGTAAACTTAACTATTGGTGTGTGAGGGAATCCTACTCATATTTACTAAATTCCCCTTTTTTTATCTCTCACTGAACATGTCACTTAGCCGGTTCCTCACGGAAATCAATTTTTAAATACTTGTGCATGTCTGTTTTCAGAAGTGGGTTACATTTGTTCATCCAGTCAGGAAAGGGAAAAATACCAGATTGTCTTTTTCGAACACAGCTCAGCAACCCTCCGAGTCTCGGCAGCAGAGCTCTGCGCGGGGAAACGCTGCGGAGACATTGGGCTACATCTGAATAAGGCAGTTCCACTGACAGCATTCGAGGAACACGAGGAGAAGAGAGAGGCTAAGTTTGTCAAACGTATTGTTTGTGGTGAATTATCCAGCCGGCTTTAACAAGCGCTCAGCAGCTGCTGCGCTTTGCGCGCTGCCAAAGCTGGCCTTGGAAAGCGGCAGGTACTGGGTGTCTCCACCCTCGCCACCCTGCACCTTCTGAAGTGTTTCCCCATCCCTCCAGGACATATCAGCCGTCCCTAGCTCATCCTCAGCTCAATTAAGACGTGATGTGCTTTTCTTCCTCGCTGCTTTCCTTTTATCTCCTCTTCTTCTATTGCTATGACATTTTTCTTCTCCCCATTAGGGTTGGTCCTGAATACTGATAAGGTTAAATTTGCTGTAAATTGCGGGAGAAATAGGCCAGCTCCATGGTGACTGGTATCTTGCAAACATCAAACCTTTCATGTTCAGGGGGTTCCAAGAATTATCTGAGTTTTCAACCTTTGTTTTTTATAAGGTTTACACCTAAATCCTTTCTTTAAAAACTGCTTTCATACTTCTCCACTAGCTAAGTTTCTCTGTGAAGGCTCAAAGCAAAATCAAGTAAAATTTTCTCTCAGGCCTATTTTAATGATGAAGGTTTAGAAAACCTCAGAGACTGGGAAGTTGGGCTTTTTGCTGTATGGTAGAAGTGGAGCTTGGATTGCTCCATTTTTTAAAAGAAATTGGTTCTTTCATCCCTAATGCTGGCATTTCTACTCCTTTACCTTATGCCTGTTAACTTAAAACACTTTTTTATGTCTACATATTATAAAGCTAGTGATGTTGTTTATAAAGAGTTAATTAGAAATATTTTGCAGGATTTTTTAAAAAATAGTTTTAAATCTGTCCATGTCATCTTCATATGACACCAACATAATTAATTTTTAATACTTACATTAGAAATTTCTCAAAGAAACAGAAGAGATTGTCAGATTCTCAAATTTGGCAGAGAGGCTGAGAGTAGAGATGAGCTTGTTTGTCTTTGCCATTTGACACACCAAGTCTCAACATCAAATTGTGTCAGAGCATTAAGGTTGTTTACATTTGGGTTATTTTTTTAATGCATATGGTTTCATGTTTTTTTGTTTTTTCAATTCAAGAGCACTTTATGGCTGGGCAAGGTTATATGATGATTGTCTGGTACTTCAGGGACAACTGATATATCCCATTAATTTGATTATAATTTGATGATTATTATTATTTAGTTTGGATTTTTGATATAAGATAGCAACAGCAAAAGCAACTTGGTCAAAATCAGGATGGCATTTGATCTTTTCCAGATATTGTTCATTTTGGTGTTGTTTTTTCGTTTAAATACTTCAGCACCTGGGTATTGCTTTCCAGGAAATGCACTTTTGTCTCTTGTGGCTTTTAATGCTGTTGAGCTCATGTGTACCCCTGCATATATAACAAATTAACTTGCTGGTTTATTGAGTCTTAGATTTCTGTAATCTGTAGGCTCACCCTATTCAGCCTGTGTAAAATGTAACCCTGTGTCGAGGCTTGTATAATGTTGGAATGCAAATTATTTAGTAGCATTTTGTCATTGGAGTGTTGCATTTTTATTAAACAGCCCTTCAAGGTAAGGTTTGGGCCTCAACAGAAATTGAAAATTCTGCCTATCAGCTATAAATGAATTTTCAAAGCACCATAAGAAATAAGAAGGATATGAGAAGTTTCTGCAGGTACTCCATCCTTTCTAACAAAGCTGAAAAAACCCATACAAATTAGGTAGACATTGTCGACAAAAGTCTTATAAATTTTGGTGCAGTTTTAATCAAAAAGTCAATAATAGTCACACAATTTATTTGAGTGATTGGTCTGTTTCAGTGCATGAAATCTTTGGGAAGTTTTCTGGGGGGGATTCACTCAGTTTATTTGTGTTTCCTGAATCATTTGGCTGGACAGCATTTTTGTGTTGCTGCTCCTATGTTCTACTCCCTACTCCAGCAATTTTAAGTACCTGCTTCTCTCCTGTTGCTTTTTGGAGACAGAACAAGAGGCCACACTTACCAGAAAGCAGAGATTCAGCAGTTTATGAAAAACTGACATCCTGTAGAATTTCCAGGCCTGCCATTTGTCATCATTAGTGATTCCTGAGGCTGCTGGCGTTTCTGTAGCTGTTTCTACAGAGCAGACCTAGTGCTGTTTTGTGATTTGGGAAGCTGCTTGTGTGAATGATGATGCACCTAAGTGTTGGTTTGTATGGATTAGCCGTGGATTTTATTTGTTCCAAGGTAAACTGCTGACCCTGACAATGCCTTAACCAATTGCTCTGCAAATACCATAGGCTGCAGGTGCCAGTTTAGAGAAGAGTGGGGTTTTCATTTTAGGTTTCATTTTAGCACAGATTTGATTCACAATTTTAATTTTAATTTCAACTTTCCTTACCTGAATGTGTAAAAGAGAAAATTTGACACAGTAGCCCTTCAAATCATGCCTCAGATAATTAAGGGTCAAGATCTTGCTCTGGCACAGAAGGTTTATGGTTTCCATGAACTCTGCAACTGTGGCAAGCAAATCCTCACCTGGTGTGCTCAGCAAAGTGTACACTTATCCCAGTTTCCACTGTTTTTTGAGGACTGAGGGGCGGGTGAATAAGGGCTCCCAGTTCTTTTACCTGAAAGCATTAGCTGAAAATACAGAGAGAACTAAATGACACTTTATATATGGAGTGTAGTGAAATCTGCATGTGGCTGGGAGCAAGTACATGTAGCTTTATTTCTTCTTTTGGGGGCATAATAGGATTCTCATAATTTCTGTATGTAGACAACTATAATCCATATATTGTAAACTTAATCTATAATACTGGAAGTTAGGAAAGTACAAGGAATACTATGGGTTCTTCATCTTGGAGTTTCCTGTGCACCAGTGTTTTAAAATGCTTTTAAGCAAAGCACTGGATGTCTGCTATAATTTCCTTAATTTAGCCCTGTATAGTTCAATTTCCCCCATCATCCTTGCTGGTCCAATTAGGAAAATAAAATTGCTGGTTGGACTCCTAGGAAGTTAGAGTATCTCTCGTGTGTAACTTGCAGCATCCTGTCACCTCGGTTTAAATAGAAGCTAAATGGAAAACTGGAGTTGTGTCTGGGGCCTGTGGTGCAGAGAAAAGGAGTTCCATGAGCAGCATGGTGGGTTCCTACCCCTTGCTGTCCTTTTTTAGTACCATGCTGATGAACTTGCTCATGGGGGTTGAAGCCTTCCAAGCTCAACACTAGCCTTTGATAGTTTTAAAACATTTCTAATGGTCTGAAGCGGATTGTGAGACATCCTGCTTCTGAACCAGCTTGATGTGGAAGATAGCTCATCTCCAGGAACTGATATGCTTCTCTGTTTGGTTTTCTTAACACAAGCCCACACAGAGAACAGAAGCTTATTGGCTACTCTGAATTTTCCCATTCAGTGACAATTATAGAATCCTCTTGTGCTAAATAACTGCTGCCAATGTACTGTGAACATTCTGTGTCTGATAGACCTCGGAATTTCTCCTTGCTGCGCCTGTGAATTTGTGTAGAGACTTTTAATTTGTCCCCAGTGCAGCCAGTATTGACATACATACCAAGATTGAACTAGGGAGGGTAATGCTGTGCTTTTTAAGTGGATGAACAGTTAGCCCTTCATATTAAGGCAGAATGCTTGCTGCAGAGCTTCAAATATTTTCAAAATCCAATCTGTCTAAGTCAGAGCTGTGTCCAAACTGCTGTTGGTCAAGGCAGCTGATCAGACAGGCAAACAAAAGTAGTTTTTGTGAGTACCAGCCCTTTTTTATCTCTGTTCCAGCTACATTACTCAGTCCAATAAAGTGTTTTTTCCTGCAAAATTTACTTGCTTCCATTAGATTCACTTCACTGCTATGGTATAGAAGTAATATGGGAATGCTACCATAAGGGAATTTTTAAAAATAGATGGATATTAAAACTATGCAACCTCATTATTATTGAGAGTTGCGATTGCTTGGGTAGTGAGGAGATGTATTTAGGAGAAAAATTTTTAGGAGTGATGCAGCCACATTTTAAATCAGCGTAAGTTCTCATTAGAAGATCATCATTATGCCTAATATGGTAGCATGAGTTTCAGTGAAATGCTTCCAGCTTTTCATGGATAAAAGAGTTGATGTCTTATTTGTTCAGACATTCCTTCAGTTAAACCTCTGTTGTTTTAGGTTTTTTTCACAGTTAATTCCTACTAATTTTGCCTTTTGACCTTCACATTTGTGTTTAAATTTGGAGTTCTACTTTGCAATGCTTTTTATGAAATTAGGATTTAGGCTCCAGCATTTTCTTTTAAGCAAGGAATCTCAGACCTGATAGAGACTCTGCACAGTAACCCTTGCAAGTGTCAGACTCCTCTTTTTCCTTTTTTCCGTGACTGCTGCATGGAATCTGGGCTGACGCTAATCTGGAAGGACAGTCACACCTCATGAAAGAATCATCACTGCTAATCAAATCAGAGTGAAAACCCAGCACTCCGCATCAGTGGAGACATTTAATGTGCTGAATATTTCATGCACTGGGGGCTGTGGCTGTAGACAAAACCCTCTCAACAGCTCCTCGTTGCGTGCAAATATTTACTCAGACACTCTGGAGTGGTTGAACTGGTGTGCAGCAACACCGGGAAGCCTTGAGTGATCCTTCTAAGTAATGGTAATTACAAGTGACTCCACACATGCTGGGTCACGGTGGCTTGCAGACAGCCCCTTGCTTTGTCAAAGCTCCCCTTGCCTGCGTGATTGAGTGGGCAGCGTGCCACAGGAAATTTGATGCATACAGGATGACAAATGTCTGTTTTGGCTGCTGAGAATTGAACTCAATCGTAGATCTGCAGAAACATCAAAACACAATCAAGGGCTGACATCAAACCCGCGAGCCAAGAGAATTCCTCAGGCAAAAAGGGCTGAACTTGGAAGTACAAGAGAGGAGTGCTTTAGTTTGTATGGTGGTACAGCAGTTTGTGTTGCTGATTCCTTGCAAGGAGGGATAGAGGAAGTAACAACCCAGAAAAATGTCTCTCTGTAGTCCCAGTTATTCTTTATGTTTAAACTGTAGAGGTGGAGGGGCAAAAGAACAGAGCAATGCAAGCCAGTAAGTTTCCTCTCAGTTTTTATATTTAGACATTTAATTTTTTCTCTGCAGTATAGAATAGTTGCTCTTGGCCATCCATAGTGGAAATCTTCTTGTTTACCCTCGCAGTATCTCCTTCTGACACCAGGAAGAGCTCACTGTTGAAAATAGTGCTGCAAATTCTTCATTCACCTGCTGCTTTTGCAATTGCTTGGTCTTATAGGACTGTTTTAAAAAGCTGTCCTGTCCTGTTGCCTGCAGTGTGATAAGTGATGACATGAAGGGTCAGACTGTAGAATTAGATTCATCCTGTACCTCCCAGCAGAGGTAAGAACTGACTGAATGTTATTTTCAGGCCCTAGGTCTGTACAACCTAAGCAGTCCTGTAGGCTGATGTGTGTGGTGAAATCCACTTCCAGGCTGGGAACAGGCTGTAAGTTTGCAGCACAAGCACATTATCTTTGAGTGGAGAATTAGTGACTGTGTTCCTTTGCTCTGTGTGAGAGATGGCAGAGGGTTAGTGCTACATCAATCTTCCTTTTAACCATAACTCTTCTGCATCAGGAATTCTGGTATTTACCTTACAAGGTTTATAGCCCTTCCTGAATCTCCCCTAGAGAAACTGCCACGTGTCCTCTTTCCTCTGCTTTTGTAGTGCCTCTACATTGAAGGTGGAGACAAAATACACCTTGACAGGTGTGCTTGTCCAACAATAAAAATCATTATTCCTAAGCCGGTGCTCAGGAGCTGTGAAAAAAACTGTTGAAAGAGTTATTTGCTGGATGTGGAACTGGTCAAACAATGAACTGCTGAAAGGAATCTTGAGTAAATATCAGTATTTGTTGGATAAATTGCTTACAACAAATAATGTTTTTTTCAGGCTCTATCCATTTGTCAGGGGACTTGATGAGGGTGGCTCTAAAGCAAAGACCTTCACAAGGAGCGCAGATCACTGCGTGTAGGGATGCTTCTGGAGGCAGTCTGTAGAGGGGTAAAATTCCTCCCAAGGGGAAGAGGATTGTCCTGCCCTGTCCCACTTGTCCATTCTGCTGTGCAGCTCTGCTTGAAGGAAGGAAGGAAAAGTAGTTACTTCTATCCCAGTCTGTTTAATTTTTGTCAGACTTCTCTGTGTGTTGAGGCTGTTAAATACAGAACAGTAAAAGCAAGACAATTTTACACTCCATGTGCCCTGTTTCACCAGCAGAGCCAAGATAAAACCCACAAACCCCAGGGGATATCCCCACAAACACACAAAGCAAACTGTGAAAGCAACTTAGCTTTCTTCCAAGAGCAGCAGTTTTAACTTCTGAATGCACCTGGCTAAGTTTGTCACACTCCTACGTGCTGCCTCCTTCCAGTGTGCCAGCTGCTTGTGCATGCAGCACCACAAACTCTACTTGCCCCAGGCTCCTTCTCTTGAGTATCTCCTCTCAGTGCCTGCATCCACAGTGGTGCAGTGAGGCTGTTGGCATTGGATAGGTCCTTTCTCAGGTGTAATCGGTTTGGAGGTTTATCATTTCATGATGAGTTTACCTGTAGGAATTGAAATTGCTCGTTACAAGCTGGAGATTGAGATGGCAATTTTTCCTAGGAAAAACTGATTTGTAAATGACAGAACTTGCATTTTTTTTTTTCCCACAAAAGTTTTCTATGCAAAGCATGATTGTGTCCCACTGTAAGGAAAAGGGCATTCATCAAACACTTATCTCAGTGTGTATTGCGTATACTTATGTACAATATTTTATAAGATCACAATGTTAGTTCATGTGGCTTTACTGTATCCCTTTCTGGATTTGCATGATGTCAGCCTCTTCAGAATAGATTCAGTCTGAGAGAACCAAAGATTTATTGAATTTTTTATTTATTTTCAATTTTATTTTCAATGTTCTCCTTGCTGCTCAGTTAGAAAGAAGCATTTTGAGAGCGGTGTATTGTATCCTTTTGAAGAATCCTATGAACAACCTTACATACTGTTAGGCCTTTCAGAGAATTTCTTACACTGTGACCTTTTTCAGGAACTGTTCCTCCCCTCTCAAGGGGGACACAAAATCCTCTTCTTCCCATCAAGAAACATTATAACAGTTGTGCTATATGTTGTAATGAATCTCTGTGGAGAAGAACTTTACTGTTTTGGATTTAGTGAAAGCAAATCTGGGTACTCACTGTAAGCATTCATAACATTTCCTTGCATGGAAGAAATTAAGAGTGCTGCTGTGAATGCTGAGTGGCTCCACAGTGTCACTGAATACAACTTTCTTTAGAATTTGGCTCCTTGCAGTTTGCTTAGAACCTGGGAAGCAGTGAGTGGTGGTTGAAGTAAAGGTATGGTTCTACACAAAATATTCACAGCTGGTCTTTTTCTTTTCAAGCTTTCTTCTTCCATGTTTTTCTGTTTCATTAAAGGGCCTTAAAAACGTTTCAGCCTGAAGGATTTCTGCTGAGCTTATCTGCATTTTTCTTACATAATATAGCAGGGATATAACTAAGAATTACATCATGCCATGAGGTGCAGGGAGAGAAGCCAGCGTATATATTAAAGGTATTTTTTAATGTGGAAAGGTGTATTCTCTAGTCCTTTGAAAATGAAAACCTATGAGATACAAGGAACTGAAGTTTCCGTGGCTTTCCAGGTATTTCCTGGTTGTCTAAAACAATATTTTGTGCCTGCACCAAGTTTTCTGAAACAGTGTAGCTGTTGGAAAATGCTTCTTCATGAAATCTTATTTATGCCAAAGTCGTATAACCAGGAAAAAAACCCCATTGTAACATGCTTGCATTATAGGTGTTTGTTCTGATCTCAGTGCAAGGTCTCTGAGAGTGACACTGGTTGTTATATGAAGAGTTACTACAACTTTGATAATGGCTTGTGCACCACATCTAGGCTCTTGTGTTCTAAACTTCAGCTAATTTTGAGAACTGGGAATTACAACAGTTGTCAAATAATTTCAAAAGGACATGGAGTAAAAGCTGGTGATGTTTATTTTTTTCTCTTCTCACTTAACTGGCCTAAAACCACCTTCAGCTGCTCTGATCTTAAAGTGTAGTGTGTAGAGCAGTATTTGCTCACTGGAAATCCAGGAAACACTGTCAGTTCTTTTAGCATCTGCCTGCCTTTATGTGCTTTAAAAAATTGGATAAGAAAATGGGAATCTATTTTGCTGCTCTTGCTTCTTAATGAGAATATCTCGGAAAATAAATCACTTCCTCCACCCTTTTTCTATGAGGAACCCAAGGATAATTCAGGCAGAATCAGAGTAGAAGCTTCAAGTTACTGAAGTTCTGCTTTATCTGCTTTTGATTCCTTAATGAACCTTCATCTCCAAAAAGATGAGATGGTTATGTTCTGATTAATGTGGACTATTTACCATTTCTGCTGATAAGCTGGAAGGATGCATTAAATCTGCCTCAGCAAGTGGCAGTGAAGTTTCAAATGGTAACGAGGACAGCTGCATCTTTCTTTGACTCCTGAAGGTCAAGCGTTTCTAAATCCTTTCCCAGCTTATAAATAAGACTGCTGATGTGATTCAGTTAGTTATGGAAACTGTAACCTCAAGGATATTTTCAGCCTTTTGTGTTGGTGGAAATACTTCTGGCTGTATTTATAATGATACTCCAGATAGTGCTTTTCAGTGTTTTTTTGGGCAGTGGCTCATATCAAGCCACAGATGTATTTTGAATGAGTAGTGAGATTGCCTAAATCTTAAACTGGAAGTTGGAGTTAGAGCCAGTCTTGGAGATGACAAATTCATGAGGAATATGTGTGCCCAAAGCCCTCAGCTTCCCTAGGCTTGTGTATTTCAGTCTGTGGTTCAGTGCTGCTTGTGCTTGGGGTCTGAGATGGAAGAAGAAATGATTACTTGCAAGATTACAAGCCCTTGCTTGTCAAGGTTAAGATTTTTGGCTTTTTTTCCCCCAGTAGTATTGAATTGCTGCACAAAGTTGAGATCTGAAACACATATGCATATGTATGTATATAACCCTCATTTGAGAAAACAGGGGAGGGAAATGCCTACTGGTTAAAAAGGGGAAGAGCAAGGGCAGGGGCAGGGTTGTGCATAAATCCTGCATCTTCTTCTGGCATGACCTTTGGCAGAGTCAGGGCCTGGAATGGCAGTCTGCTGCTTAGGGCTGCTGCTGCTGCTGCTGGGGACAGCAGTGTGTGCAGCAGGGGTCACTACACCCCCAGGGTCTTCATATTTTCAGCAGCAGTCTTGTATTTTGCAGCTTTTGTTTCCAGTCTTGTACTCTTTCTTCTGGCTTCAGCTACTTCCAATTGCTCAGTGGTCCCTGAAGGTTGCCAGCCCTCTCTGACTTTCCCCCTTTTTCTGTTGCAAAGCTCCTCAAGGATGAAGTTTCCTCAGAAGGACGCAGCTGCCTCCAGAAGCCTTGTGCTGATCCTGAGTAATGGGCTGTTTATTGAGCCTACAGATGTTGGCTGTATTTAGAGAAGTGTGTACTATAAAATTACTGTTGCAAGTTCAGTGCTCATAAAATATTGCTATACTTGGTCTCTTGTGAAGTATTTTGATGCCAACCCTTCAGAGGGCTTAATCTGATCAGTAAAACTTACCCCACTGCAGCTCCCTTCTGTAGAAATTTGCTCCAGTGCCATGTTCCTCTTGTGAAGGTACTCTAGCATTTGATGGTTTAATAAAAAAATCAAATATGTGATTGTGCAAAGGTGTACAGAGCTACTGACAGGGCTGTCAGTTCTTCCTGGGCAACTTCCTCACCTTTTGGGGGAGATACCTTCTGATCTGATTTGCATATTTGCAAATACTTTGAGGATGTCACTGAACTTCAGACCATAATTATTTGCATTTGAGTAACAGTCAGACTTAGTTTAGTACAGTGGTTGGTTTTGCTAGTGGAATTACACTTTTGAAGAATGATTTAAAGAAATCAGAAATGCATGAGATAAAGGTACCTCTGTGGTTATGACTCATTTGGATCTTTAATAAGTAGACATGAATTTGTTATGTGACATGGGAAGCATTTACTAATCCATCCACAAAAAGATATTTAACATCAGTTATGGCTCTGGATAGTTGAGTTATTTCTTCTGTGTGTTGTTACCTTTTTAAAGTAGCCTTCTAATGTACCTGTAAAGGTACCTTCTTGTTTCTGTTTCAAACTATGTGTTGAGTTTTGCCGTTTACAAAACTGTCAGTTTATCACATGCAAGGCCTTTTTTGTAGAGAGAAAATATATATTTTTAAGTGGTGCCTTTACAGAGACACCAAATTTATCAGACTAAGGCGTGGATAGACAATTGTGTAAGTAAAAGAACTTGGAGTTAGAGCATGAATCATATGCATGAAGCATAGGTTTGCTTCTGGGATTTTGGTATTGCTTTGGGACTGAGAATACCATGGCTCCTTTTGCTGGAAGTGTTGTTATTGTAAAGCTGCAGAGATGAAATGTGTCATTATTTTTTTAATGCCAATTCCAAATAACTCCTTTTTATGCACAGTAGTTTCAGTCAGATATTCCAAACTCTAATGGGGATGGTGGTGTGCATATTGCTGGTATTTTTAAAATCATGCTGCCCTAAAAGTGACTCTTTTTCAGTAATGCACTGCTATGAACAAGAAATTTGTGCAACTGAATTTCCTTGCAGTTCACTGAAGAACTGCATTTTCTGTGTTGGTGCATGTCAAATGCTGCGGAATTTAATGTAAATTAAATTTTGAATTATTTTGAATATTGAATATTTCTATTTTGAATAGAAAGGCAGTGTCACAGCCTTTCACAGCAAATCTTCAGTAAACTCCAGGAATGATGTGAAATGCCATGACTCCTCTTCACAGTCAGGTATTTACCCTGAGCCTTTCAGCAAATCTGACAAACTGCATGTTAGAAGAATGTGAGAGAAGTATATCAGCAGTTTGCTTCTCTGAAAGCACACCAGAATCAAATCTCTGTTTTTCAGAGGCCCAGTGACAGTTTGCAGCAAGAGCTGGCTGCTATGGCAGCACTCCTCTGATCCTTCACTTGTTAAACGGGGAGGAAAAGCCAAAAATCAAACTGGGTTGCAATTGCCTCATCAAAGCCAACTCAAATGAGTACATTCCTCTTGTCTTTGATTTTGTTAATTTTTGAGAGGTCTCCCGAGGAGGTACCTGAATTTGAAGCATGTGGGGAGCTGCTGCTTCTGAGAGCTTAAAATGCTTGCA
Source organism: Pseudopodoces humilis (assembly GCF_049639895.1). Classification (NCBI taxonomy): domain Eukaryota; kingdom Metazoa; phylum Chordata; class Aves; order Passeriformes; family Paridae; genus Pseudopodoces; species Pseudopodoces humilis. Next base: position 111,174,054 of record NC_142201.1, read on the forward strand.
TCTTGCATTAGGAAATCCTGACACGCCGATGTCTGACCAAACTGATGTGCATCCAGCTCCTGTGAATCACAGGGCTTCACGGAAAGCTCTTCAAAGCACACTGAAAAGACACCTGCTGGTCACAGCTCAGATTGAATCAATTGACCAAGTCATTGTTGCAGAGCTCCTGCTGTGTGTGCATTCCGTACACCGTCCCAGCCTAAACTGGGATTGTCTTTGCTCAGCAGAGCTGAATGGCAAATATCCCCCCCAGTAGGTCATGGATGCCCTAGAGTCAATAATATATCATGTGTGGATATGGTTAATTAATAGATATGGTTAGTTAATAAATAATATGGATATGGTTAGTTAATGGACTTCAACTGAGTTACTGAAAATGTGGTTTTGAAAAAAGACTCCTTCATCTTTCTTCTCTTACCTCCTAAGTCTGGGGTAGCTGAGGGACACCCTCAGCAAAGACTGAGGCAAAGAAGGTGTGCAGAAATTCCACTTTCTCTGTGTCTTTTGTTACCAGGACCAGTCCTCTTGGATCCCCTCCTCTCCTGGAGCCCTAAAGCTCAGGATTCCTATAAACAGGCCTTTGAAGAGGTCAGAGTTACCTCTCCGGGGCCAGAGAGAGGCACCCTGCAGGGGTACCCTGTCATACCATGGAAGAAGGTTTGGCAGGTGTAAAGGACTGCTAATGATAGGTGGAGAGCTGGGGAAGCTAAAGCCCTTACAAGTCACTGGCTCTGAATTCAGTGTAGAGACCAGTGCATCACATCCACAGGTTTATAAAGAAGCCAAGTTCAAGGTGAAGGCATTTTTTTTTATGAAACTCAGTGTTTCACAACAAAATTGGCAAGGTGCCTGTGGTCCACTAGGGAAATACAAAATCAGTCTTATATAAATTAGTTCAAGATTCCTTTTTTTAGTGACCTGCTGCATTTAACTTTTGAGTAGATGGGATGCTTGGGAGCAGAACTGGATGATTAGTCCTTGAGCCTGATTTCTTCCTGATCTTGGTGACTGTGATACTTGAAGTAAGAGAGGCAGGTGATGATGTTCGGTTTTCCTGCTGGATGGTTTGTATTCACCTCTTTTGCTAAACTTGCCAGGGAGGCAGGAATGTGCACAAAACATTCTTGAGATCTGTCTACCAAATTGCTAATTGAGTCCTCTCTAAACTTCTCTCTAAAAATGCAAGTAGGGATGCAACCCATAGAGATAAAACCTGATGTTTTGGTCATTGTTAGTTGTGTACTGTTTTAAATGTTCTGTGGACAACAGCAATGCATACAGTTCCCCATTTGTTGCATGAATTTTGGTGTCATTAAATGTTGATATAACTGAAAGAGCTGACAGTCATTTCTGTGAATACTTGAACACTGTCCCTGGGTGTCCATGTGGATGAGATCTTCCCTTTATCCCCCAGAATTAATTCTGTGACACCTCACTGTAGCAGATGATTATGGATGCTGCAGCAGATGTTTTCCCCCAGCTGGCAAAGGGGAACGTGTACATGACCTGGGGCTGCAATGTGCCAGGAGAATTGCAGACCAAGATCCAGCAAGATGGACTCGTGGATTGTGTGCATGCCATGTCTTTAAAGTACAGGACAGCTGTTCTTTATGGGGAATGAAGGTTAGTTCAACCTCCTGTCCTAGGTGTTGATGTTCTCCTACACCCTTGCACAGAGGAGTGAATTTATGGGTGGGTGCATGTCGTAGGGTACACGGTTAAGAGCTTTGTTTTCAGTGTCTGTAGTGCCTGTTATTAGAATGTGTTCTTTAGCTGTCAAGTGACTTCCTCATTTTGTAACTGAGTTGGCTCCTGTCAGAACTGTCACACAGCTGTATTTTATGTCAGGTACAAAGACAGATGGGTAAAAATTGAGCCATGCAATTATTTTGTGCCTTTTTAACTTTCCCTTTTTCATCTTCAAGTGATCTAAGCTCTGTAGCTGTTAGCTGTTAAGTACCATATTACTCTGTACTAGGTGGTACAAGATATCAGGTGTTGTTTTTTTATACAATTATTTTGATATTACAAACTTGCAATGTTTCTTCAAATTCATCCTTTCCTGCCTGCTGTAGACTGCACAATATGAAGCTAATTTGATGTACTTTCAAATTCAAGTGAAGTGGGAGGTTCTTCCTGCCATCTCCAAGAGTTTGCATCTCTTTATTTTTCCCAGACTGAAATTGTGATTGCAGGTAGATGTAGACATATGACCAATGTTAATTTATCCTGATCTGTGAAATTTACCTCAGAAGTAATTTGAATGAATGTCACTTAGCATTTTAAATTTTATGGGAAAGAGATGATGCCAGCATTGCACCAGAGAAAGCTTCCTAATGACAGAGGAGCAGTATCTGTGCCTCCAGCTGTGAATTTCCTGATGGTATTAATGGAAGCTGAACAATAATATTAACTCTTTGTCTTAATTTAGGTGTGTAACTTATTTTGGATTTGATACTCTATTTATAGCTTTGGCACAAGGTTGAACACACCTATCACGCCTCATTGGTTGCACATTTTACCCTCAGAAAGATTAAGAGTCTCTTTTTTATTGATCCCCAAGCTGAGCAATTTGATTTTTGGTTTTTGTACCTTGACCTCTAACCCTTGGGTCCATTAGGACCCCACACCAGCAAGGTGTAGACACATTAGCTACAGAGGGAAAGAAGAAAAAACACTGTCTACAGCAAGGGATGCATTAATAGATTGAATTCAAACATAGAAAAGGCAATTTTTTTCCTGCTGGGAAGCAGAATTCACAGGAGAATCATCTCAGGCTAAAGAACATGATATGAAAATCAATAAAGGCCCTGTTGTGCTGGTGATATGTCCAGAAAGTGTCATTTTATATCTTGTTAGTGGATATCTAAAGGAAGTTAAATCTACTTTGCTTATAATAATTGGATAAATTCTCTTTCATCAGTGGACTATTTTGCTATTCAAAGTAAAAGTGAAAAATGGTAGAGAGGCTGCTTTGGATATGATGAGACTGATTGAAGAAAATGGCTGTTAAGGGTGTTTGGTTGTTTTATTAGGCTGATGCTGTTTCCAGAAGGATTTTCTGCTCTGTTTTCAAATCAGAGATACAAAAGAGTAATTAAAAATAGAAGGCTTTTTTTTTCTGTCTATTTGATTGGAAGAAAACTCTGCACTTGACATTTTTACTGTATTAGTGCTCCAGACAAACTGTAAACACCATTTGCTTTAGTGCAGTGGATGAAGGAATTATGGTTCTTGGTTAAGTTTATCTCCATTATTAATGCTGTAGGCTGGATAAACTCAAATGATGGCAGTGATAACTGCACACAGCCCTTGATATAGTTGTGGCCTTGCAAAATTAGCATGGAATGTGGTAATATTATTATAGGAGATTCAATTAAGTTATTGATTAAAACCCCCATATAGCTGGCAGAAGGAAGAACACGAGTGAGGGAAGAAAAAGGAAGAGTTATTGTGTGTACTGCAACTCAGTTTTTCAGTTTCTTTCTGGGAGGAATTCTGTTTTTTTTTTTTTGCTACTCTCTCTCCTACTAAGTGATCTTTTGCTTTTCTTGGTCCTTTCCTTTAACTGGTTAGCTTACTTATTTCTCAATGAAACCACAGTTTTCCTAATTGGTTTGGGGTTTTGGACAATTTTCTCATAAAATTTAGCATCTCCATCTCTCCAGTGTATGCTCATTTCTAGCTGTGGGATAATCTGTCCCAGCACCCACATTATTTATTTTCTTACCATTAAAGTATCCTTAATAATCTGAAGGGAAATCCTGCTAAAGAAAATGACATGCCACAAGTGCAAGGCTTGGTTGCTACAGAAGGTTTTGCTTTACCTCAAGGTAAAGGATTTAGTTTACCTCAAGGATTTGACCTCATCTTGTTGATTGGGGTGAAATATAAAGACAATTAGGACCTCCTTTGTTTCTGGGGTTTTTTAGAGGCCTACAGGACCAGCTGGCTTGATAATGAAACCAAGGCTTGAGTAATAGTGATTGGTGTATTAAACACACAAAAGTTCAAAATATAAACCTCCCCCTAACAGGTCTGAACATATTTTTTCAGCCTTTAGGAGTGATATCATCAGTGCACCATGGATGGCTTTTGCTACCTACCTCTGGTCTTGTGAGACTTGTGGTTCCATGACTACCCTGGCAGCATGAAACTGCTGTAACCTCCAGATGTGACCTCCCCAAAATGTGCTTACCCTGTTCTGTAACTCCTGCTAGTTTGCTCTCTCTGTAAATATCAAACTGAGGAGCTTGTTAGGTCTGTGGGAAAGATAAGACATTTCCTTGCATGTTCCTCTTCATTACAGCTGCAGGCCTGTATGTGTGTATTTTTCACCTGTGTCCACACATGTGTGAAATGTTTGGTTTCTTACTGAATAGGTCAGAAGTTACCTCTATGGTACAAAATACTTTTCTCATTTTTGCTCTTCGCTCTCTCATCTCTTTCACACAAACTCATTTCAACAATAGTGTTCATTGAACATCTGCTATTAAATTTCTCTTCTTGAATTTAAATGGCCGTCTTAAATCTCATTAATTTGAATAATACATTTTATTAAAATTGGACTCTAAATCCAGCACTATCTGTGCTATGTCAGCTTCCTTATTTCCTCCTTAAACTTACTTATTAGAAGAAAATAGCTGCAATGGTACTTTGGATACTGCTTTAAAGAATACTTTCTGTTATAGTTGATTGTGCTTGGTTGACCCCAGCCATCAGCTAAGCCATCATCACCGAGTTGCTCACTCACTTCCCCCTCTCAGCAGGATGTGGGAGAGAATAAGACAACATTTAGGAAATTGTCAGGCTAAAGATAATAAGTAAGTCAGAGAAAGAGAAACAAACAAGAAAAGCCCAGAAGTGATGCAAAGGCCATCAGCACCTCCCACAAGCAGCCTGATGTCCAGCCAGTCTCTGAGGAATCATGACCTCCCAAAACTGCTTTCTGCTTAGGTATTCTATTATTTACTATGACATTATATGGCATGGAATATTCCTTTGGCCAGCTGAGGTCAGAAGTCTTGGCTGTGTCACATCCCAACTTCTTTCCCACCTTGGCCTGATCGCTGGGAGAGAGAGTGGAGTAAAAAAACCTTCATACTGTGCAAATACTTCTCAGCAGCAGCCAAAACATTGGTGTGTTCTCAATCTCAATCAGAAATTCAAAACACAGCACCACATGCACTGCTATGAAGAAAATTAACCCCATCTCAGGTAGACTCAGTAAATTGATGTGATTGGAGGATTACATTTGGACTTTCTGAACTTCTTGTTTCTTTTTTCCACCAGCACACCTTCCCCCACGATAGTGGTGTTCACAGTCTTTACCTGTGGAAGCCAAATTTGTGTAAGTCTATTTTAGGAATGGGTTGTGTCCCCTTCTCACTCCCTTCCTTCATCATCTGGACCTGTGAAGGAAAGAATGTCCTAGCCCAAGCTACTGGGCTAAAGGTCAGGTGTGCTTGCAAGGTTTTAGGGTAGGTAGATGAAATGAAGTACAGGACTTCTTTTCTATTAACCTTATGAAAGTTGGGGGATGGTATCTGCCTGTGGAGCTTCACAATGCAGATTTTAATGTAGATTAGGTCTGAAAATTTCAGACTCAAAAAAGTAGTTCATTACATTTCATCTGGACAAATTGCTATACTAATCTTTCTTCTAATGTGAGCTGAAGTACTTTATATTGGTTCCCAGTAATTTTAAAAGTGGTTTGAACACCTTTGTCAGAAAAAAATAAACAAAAAAAGCACACACACACACACAAAAAGGCTCACTGTGAAGAAAACCTGACCAGAAAGGATGTTAAACACAGTACCAGTTTTGTAGTGCCTCACATGCTTCTGGTGGCCTGGTGTTTGAGAGGGTTATAAAATACAGCATTGCTGAAGTTATTTATGAGAAGATTCTATCTTGAAGTCAGAGAATCTCTCAACTGTAATGCTTAATAAGGAACTGAGCATGGTTTTAACAGACAGATTTAGACTAGAATGCTTCTTTTTTTTTCAAATTCATGATATTTGTACTCCAGATGTAAGAGTGGTGGTAGTGGTTGTTCCCTTAAAATTTTGGTAGAACTCTCAACTGTAAGATAAAATTCTTTTAAGTGTGCCTCTGTGCTATTTGCACATTTGTGATAGGAAACATTTGGAGACAACTGTCTTGTTTAATAAAACAAAATGGACCCCTCATGGCCTTGGGTAGGAAGCACTAGTCCAGCATATTGTCCTGGTACTGAAACAGTGCAAAATGCATCTTAGAGCACTAATCTTCATTAGTGACAGAAGGCTGTCCTTGTGGTCTACAAAAACAAGGGATTTTACTGCAGCTCTGAGATTGTAACATGTTCATAGTGGTTCTTTTAAATGTACATCATGTAGCCCTAAGTGAGTTTGAAAAGAAAAGTAGTATGAGAACAGGTATCTTCTTTGTGTCCTGGTGTGACTAACAGCTGTACAACTTTCCCTCCTCATTATAAAATTTTAGCAGAGGTCAGGGTATTTCGAGGGACCAGTGGGACAGGCAGCCTTTCCCATTTTACCCCTAGGACTCGAAGCCAGCCAAATCATTAGCAGTTGCAAGTTGTTACCACCCGGTGGCTGAGCGCTCCATGTAAAATTAATTTGGTAGTCTCAGCCCGGTTCTGAGTAAACACATTTCCACCTTACAAATATGATGAAACCTGGTGCTAATTGGCACCCTTGCTAGCAGCCTCATCAGAGATGCCAAAATAACTGAAATGTTTCTTTGCTTCTGCTGGTGGTCCCTCCAGGTCAGCAGAGAAAAAGAGTTGATGGGGCAGTACGGAGGAGATGGCACAGCTGTTGTCCTCGCTGTTTTGTGGACTAGGTCTGCAAAGCTGTCAGTCTGGTGCACTTCTCATGCCAATCTCCGTGGAGTTATTAGGATTTTTCCACCACTGTTGGGGCAGTCATCTCCAGAATCCTTTTTACCATCTGTGTAGTTGATGCAGTGATAGCAGAATAGCTAAGTTGTTCAAATGTGGGTTTCTATGGTATATTTAGGAGCTCAGAGGTGCAGCCAGTGTAGGCAGAGCACGCTGCTGACAGGTAGCTATTAATCACTTCTAGCCACTCTTTTCACTGCCAGCTGCTTTCTAAATGAGGATTGGCACACAGTAGATGAGTACCTCCTCATTGTCCAAAATGACAGGAGTTTGTACCTTGTTCTTTGTGGTAGTAACCCTGTAAATGTCAGCAACCCCCAGTGGAGATCACAGATTTCAAAGTGAGACAGTCTTTAAGTGTGTAGCAGTACCAAGAAGTCTACAGGTTTCAGGAAAATAATTAGAGGGAGTTATAAAGGAAAATTCTTTCTTGTTACTCATTTTTGTGAGTGACTATGTGGTGAGTAATTAGTTTTTCTTTTTTGGCTATGAAGATTGGAGAAGGAGACACTAACTTTCAAGATTAAAATAAATTAATAAACCCAGGTCCCATTTGTTTCTGATTTTCTAAGAGCCCTCATATTCTCATAACAGGCCTTTCCTCTTCTTGCTCCTCCTCTGACCTGCTCAATGTCCACTGAGGCACAAGCCATATAAATGTAGCAATTAACAAAGCCAGAAAGCACTGCAGTGGGATGGGACTTCTTATGACAGAGAAAATAATAGCTTCTTAACTGACTTTCTGTAATGCAAGAGACAGCAATGAAAAACCAGCAGTATGCTAGTGTTGCCAAAAAAATGGTACTTTGGTTGCCACAGTTATAATCCTTTCTAATTATAAAGATAGAGGTCAAATTCAAAGCACACTGAGCACTCTCAGCTCTCTCAATGAAGAGTGTGACTTTGTTTATTATTATTGGCATGATATCAATTAATACCAATTAAATGTTAAGTACTTATCTCAGACAGCAAATGGTGCATCATGTTTCCATTCTTGTCAAAGCCTAGGGCTAGATCCTCAGAGGAACAAAATATCTATTCATTAAAGATCAAGTAGTACAACAAGAAGAATTCTTCTGACCTTTTCTTGTATTCAAGAAAAAGTAATCTAGCACTGCAATGCTAATTCACTTAGCTGTATGTATTACAAATACTAAAAGATTGTGTTTGCATTTTATGCTGAGAACAGAAGGGCACAGCACTGGCATCATTCATCTGCCATTCTCAAAGGAGATAGGGTTTTTTTTTTAGGCAAACAGTGAGAATTGGCTTTCTTTTGTTTCAAATCCTCCAGGTCTACAGAACTCAGCAAACATACCTACACCTGTGAGAACTGTGGCCCCTAAATGTCATTATCTGTAAAATTAATAAACCAAAGTAAGTGGAAAAACTTTACAGTGCTGATGTGTGAAGTAATAAGAAACGCCTCTTCTCATCCAAAGCATCATTTGTCTTTGTTAAATATTGCACTGGTATCTCAGGCTGAAGCCTCAGTTCCATGCTCTGCTAAATCAAAGGCATGATGACTCCATAAAGGTTATTGTTTTTGGCAATAACTTTTTAATAGCAGAATTACTCTTTTTTGCTCCTTGCAGCTCTCCTGTTGTAAAATATTTCCATCCTGATTTAGCTCACCTCAAATCACGACTTATTTCATCCTTAGAGTATGCCTTCTGCCAAAGTAATGAATTGTAGCAGTTTTTCATACCAAAAAAATGAGCAAAATGCAAAAGAAAATTCAGAATGATGCAGTTCTATTTATACCTGGCACTATTTTAACCTTTCAGAGCTGGATGAATCTGGAAACATTATACTTCATTTAATGTGCACCTATCAATCCCACACTACACAGCTCAGAAATCAATCAATTTCTTATCTCATTTTTCTAGTTGAGGGTTATTAAACAAGTACCCAGAATGTGCTGATTTTATGTTGATTAGGGTAAAAAGCAATGCAGGGGGATTGTCATGATGGACAAAGTGAGTGCTGGTGAACTCCTGGTGACGTGCATGGGACAGGCCTGTGGTTTGTCCCAGGGCTTTGTCCCTATCATGAATTCACCTGTCTTAACCAGGCTTTTCCTTTTCACTCAGGTAAGTCTCTGTGGTCTTACTGACTCAGAAAACTGCATGTTGAGTGAAAAGTAGGTCAGAGAGAGACAGAGGCTTTTAAGCCCTGGGCTACTGCTAAAGCCTACGGTATTACTTGGTGCACCTGCAGTGCTTGGATCTTCTTCACTATGAAAGGAGCTTCTTTTGAGAGAATGGAAATGCAGCTCACATTGATCTTAAAAGAGAGGGGAACCTGACATGGTAAAAACATGAGTGTTTTCAAGAATGCTCCGAGAGAAAGCATTGGCTTACAGTCTAGGCTTAGGGAACTTCGAAGTGAAAAGGTGAATTGAAAAGTTGGACACAGTTAACATTGAAAGTGTTGATAAAGTGGTCTTTTAGAAGGGTGAAAGCTTGGACAGCTGATAAAGTGGAATACTAGAATTTCCTTTTTTTCTCCCCCCCTAAATCAGCAACTTCAGGCTACTGGAAATTTTCCTTTCCTCCCAAATATTTTTTAACAGTGACAAGTTAATGATTTTGAAAATGAGTCAACTATTGGGGTACAGTCAGTGATGGAAAATTTAATAGAGAAGCAAAATGAGGAGTGTTAATCTCTGCATTTCCTTCTTTGTGAGAGGCTGAGCAGATATTATCCCCAGGCTCGGATTCCCAGTACAGAAAGCTGCTAAGAGAGACAAGTTAATTAATCATACATTGCAATGTAAATTGCAGTTTCAAGTTTTGGGGTTTTCTTATTTAAAATCCTGTAGTATATTTTATACAGCAGGACTTACAAAAGCAAGCTGAGAAATATGCAGGAGTTTTGTCCCAGTTTGCTGGGGCTGCTTCATGAGACAAAGAAGAAAAAGGAAAGCTTTCCAAGGTTGTGAGAATGGAAACTGTAGTTCTCTCAATTGGCATCGAACAGTCCAGCTTTGCTACACACTTTCAACAAGGATCTCAGAAGATGCCTTTTATGGCTCAGTTCTTTCATTCTTCTGCCTCTGAGGGATGGAAAGAATATTTGGGTTGTAATGGTATGGCAGGACTGTGGTAGAAGTTACATGGAGGTGAAAATTTGGGGCATAAAGTAACAAATATATTATTCTTTAAACTTGCAGCACCTTCTTCACTTAAGTGGCAGATGCTGTTCCTAGTTAACATCGTAGCCTGCAGTTAACACTGGCACTGAGTTCAGAATATGTCAGGTTGTGGAGAAGTGCACTTTTGCAGAAAATTCACAGAGAATGGGGGATTTGTTGGCCTACATTTTTAGCAAACCCGTTCTTTCATCACTCACTTGAATAGATTCTGTTGCATTTCTGTTATGTACAGAGCTGCAAAGAATGTTCAAATTGAATTTGGATAATGGGCACAGCTTCTATTTGCTGAAACCTTTAGCTGTAATGGAGAGAGCTGTATAATGAAGAGACAAGGATGTGGTTCACTGAAGACTTTTATCTGGTATCATTGTGCAGGTCTTCTGAACAAAAATGCATTTTTTCAGTGATACTTAATAAAGATTATTTTAAAAGGTGCAAAATACCTCAGAAAAAATGGATTTGAACTGTACCCACATCACTGTCTACACATAGTCTCTTCCTTCCATGAAGTAATAGATTTGTTGCCAGAAAAATATTCCATGTTATTTCAGTTTAGGATGTTTGAGTATGATGTCCAAAGCACAGGTATGCTGGTGGGGGTTCTTGAAACCTCCCACCTCTTTTGGAATTTGTTCCTTCTGGGTACTATAAAACCATCTGTAGGGATGTCTGGGTGCCATAAAATATCTGAAAAGCAATATATGGCAAATTTCAGACCACAGGATGCAGGTGGATATACCCTGGTGTTTCTATAAGCTTTTCATACAGGTGCCAGCAACAAGTGCAAACAAAGAAAACAGAAGAGCTGCTAACAGCTGAGACTATTGGCTGAGCTGTAAAACCAGTATGAGCTGTAAGCAGGCTGAGGAATAAAGTACAGCCCTCTGCATGAACAGCTTGCTTGTCCTCATCCTGTTTCCACAGCAAATTTGTGTGTGGAAGAGGGAGCTTTTGCTGAGTGTCTTCTCTCCTTTGTCCTTGTAGAGTGAGCCATGGTGACTGTGTATATCTGAGTTCTTCATTTAAAAGTCTTATGAAGCAGTGCAGTGGTTTATAGTTGAGGGTTTTGTGACAGAGGTGCACTTTTAAATTTTTTAAAATTTTTAAACCGGGATGACGCCTGATGCAAGAGATTGGTCTGTCTTCTTCAGCACCTTGATTTGGAGTAGAGCTGGGCTTCTGAGAGAACATACCAGTTCCATCTAGGAAAATATTTTTTCCTTCTTACTGTCAGATCAGGCTGTGAATCTGTTTTTATTGTTGCTTTTGTTTTGCTTATTTTCCACGTTTCTCTTAACGCTTGGAAACCTGGCAGAGGTGGCTGATAAAATGCATAGAATCTGAGCAAGTACAGTAATGTTCCCTGCAAAACAGAGTCCACTGTCCCAGAGCTGGCAGCAATCCTAGATATAAAACCAGGAGAACTTGCAGGGAGCAGCCCTGTGCAGAAAGACTTGGTGGTTCTAGTGGATAAAAAGCTTGTGGTTTATAAAAAAGAGGGAAAGTGACTTTTTACGTGGACAGATAATGAAAGAACAAGGGGCAATGGTTTTAAACTAAAACAGGAGATTTAGAGGTTGGGAATAAATTCTTTACTGAGAGTCTGGTGAGGCACTGCTATAGGCTGCCCAGAGAAGCTGTGGATGTCCCACCACTCATCCCTGGATGTGTTCAAGGCCAGGTTAGATGAGGCCCTGGGCAACCTGATGCAGTGGGTGGCACCCTGGAGGGGAGTAGAGATGGTGGTGTGGTGTTGGAACTGGATGATCTCTAAGGTCTCTTCCAACCCAAACCATTCTGTGATTCCATGGTTTGTTGGAGCCAGGCTGGAAGATTTGATGAAAGGATGGGGTAGGGTCAGCAGACGAATCAGATTGGTGCAGGTTACATCCTGCATGGCCTGCAGCAATGGAATTTCAGGGTGATGTCCTGTAAGTTATATGTGGAGCCTGAGGCAGCTGTGTCTGTAGTGAGTGACTCCTCAGTGGTGATGGTTTGCAGTGTGTTAGCTTTGTATTTCCTACCAGGACACCCTGTCACAGCAACAAAGTAAGCTCTGTAAGGATGGAAAGATGGAAAGATGACAATAAGATGAAGATTAATTCCTATATAAGCTGAGAGAGATGAGTATGAAATATTAAAATTACTCAGACAAGTGTGTTTCCTTACTAATTCAGTCCCTTGCTATGAAAATGTAGGATTTTTTTTTTTCTCTGAAGCAAATGAAAAGTGTATCAAAGCTGTCTCTGTCTCTCAGTTTGAGATATAACTTACTTTTCTTCTCTCAGAGTCCACCACCTGGTTTCATTGTCAGCTATCTGATAACTTCTATTCTCTCCAGCCTCCAGTCCCCTGGCGTATCACGCTATCTGTTTTTGACGAACAAGCCTGCTGACCGGGCTGTGATCCTGCCACCTTCAGTTCATGGAGTTTCCAGGTGACAGTCCTGTGAGCAGTAGAGCAAACTGATTATCTTTAAAGGACAGCTCTCTGAGAGTACCCAAAGGTCACTCCTTTCGCCATGTAGAAGACGCTGGGAAGTGATGCGTGCTTAGAATTAATGCCAGGCTATTAAAAAAAAGTGGATGTGGAAAGGCAAAACCCAAGGAATATGTATCTTATAAAGCACAGCAATTTGGATCACAGCAGGGCTTGTATTATGATTAAAGTGTTTCAGAAGGCTGATAGGACTGCAAAGACTAATTGATATTTTAATTAGACAAACCCAAATGAACTACAGGTGTCATCCTAGATATAAGAAGTTTACGGAAGATTTCTTTTATTCTTTACCGTTTAGAGATTTCAAAGATGTATGAATCCTGGCAGTTATCCCCAGGGAGACATTCTCATTTTCAAGCTTTTTTTTTTTTTAAATACTCTCTAGTCACCCTGCTTATTTGTCTTGAATATTAAACAAATGCCTCTTAGGGATTATCACTCAGCAGCCTTAGCTGGATCAAAACTGTCTAGACTATGACAATGCACTGTATCTATCTTTGGAGATTTATTCTTTGTTTTTTTCTGCTTTTTTTTTTTCTTTTCTGTTGCAGTTTCAAAGCAGTGCCTTTTTATTCTGGTAGATTGCTTAGGAACAAGGAAAAACAATATAGACCTGCCATAAAATTCCCAACTTGTTTGTTGTTTTTTTTTCCTCTTTTATGATTTTGTCTAAGCCAGTGAGGTGGCTTTAGTCACAACCTTTGACACAATTGTCCTCGAGTGTAAAGGAACACCAGCAAGTAGTGTTCACAAGGGAATCCATTCATTTCTTACTGCTCTTTCTGATGCCTTCTGACTCAAGCAGTATATCACATAAAGCTGGGAGTTGCTGCCCTCCAGACTAATCAGCCTAAAGACTTACCAGGAGTGCTACAAAGTTCAGTGCAGGGCTGCTCTGAACATCCATCCCTTATTGATATCACGTTTGCTTTGGGTAGGTTTGGAACCACAGTGAATACTCAGCATCTGCTTTAGAAGAGGGAAAATCAGCAGCAAGATGCAAACAAGCATGCTGGTCTTGTACTCAGAAAAGCTGCCTCAGTCATATTAGGCTCTGAATGCAATAGTTTATGTTTTTCAATTAAGTTGGACCAATGTGTTTAAGCAAAATGTACACTTTTCCCCCAAAGGTGTAGCCTTATGCCATGTATCTGGAAAGGTACGGAGACTTGTTGGTAACATGTGCACAAATATCACTGAAACCTGACCTTGATGAATAAATTATGTTCTTCTGTTTGTCTGTTCCATCTTCAACTTGTTTCCTCAGGAATGCTGTGTGCATCATAGAGGCATGGAAAGGCTTGACTTGGAAGGCACTTTTAAAGACCATTTAATTCCAACCTCCCACCTTCCAGTACTCCAGGCTGCTTGAAGCCTTCTCCAGCTCTCTTGTAGGTGTCCTTTAGGAACTAGAAGGCTGTTCTAAGGTTTCCTCAGAGCCTTTTCCTCAGGCTGAAGAAACCCAATTCTTTTAGGCTGGAGAGGTGCCCTCACAAGAGGAGCTCCAGCCCCCAAAGCTTCTTCTGGCCTTTCTCTGGCTTAGCCACTTCCACTTCTGGGATCAGAATGAACAACTTTGGTATTTCCTTCAGTTTCTGCGCAACTGTGTGAGCTATTTGCTCAGTGTACTTTTTTCTGTCCCTTATTGCACATTATCTGTTGTTACAGCTTAATATGTTTGTTGATTATTAAAAATAGCGTGACTAACACTTGGCATCCTCACACATTGTTGTCTTCAGCTATTCTGTGTTTGTGCTCCTGTGTGATTTGTCTTCTTGGTCATATAATACTGGATCCTATTGCCAACTTCACAATTAAAATTGTGTAAATTGAAAAAAAAAAAAAAAGGTAAAATTCCAAATAGCTTTGGCAGATTTTCTTAATGGATGTTTTTTTTATATATGAATGGTCCTAAAACATGCAAGAATTTTTTTTCTACCTACCCTAAAAACTGAAAAAACCCAAACAACAAATAAAAACACCAAACAAAAAGTTTGGATCAAGAATCTACTACTAGATTTTGTGTATGTTGATTTCTCATCTACAGTTTTTCAAATCTCTATCAGATCTTTTGCATACTGGTAGAAACATCTAATTCAGAACTAAGTACAGAAGTGATCAGAGTGTGTGTGTGTTTTCAGGCACTTCTTTATTTTTGGACAACTCAGTTTTGGGAGAGGAAAAAAAGGAAAGGTATCTTTTCAAAATCATGTGTGTTCTGTGTCCCAGTGTCCGGAGTGCCCACCCAAAAAGATTAAGAGGGCAATTTACAGAGTAACCCTACAGAGGGTTTTCCCTGTCCTTTTGTCTTGGATAAAATGAAAAGACAACCCCCAAAAAAGCTTCATCAGAGACCTTCGGTTTTACTTGGGTTTCCCCCTTGTCCAGTCCTCTTAGTAATCAAGTGCCCTTCTTATCTGAAGTTTCTCTCAGGAAAAAGTCATGGTAATGTTTAGTCTTGAGAGCAGAAAAAGCAGTAGAATTTTTTTGTGCAGCACGACATGTTCTGAGTGAAATACCTTGAAATGGCTTAATTTTTTAAAGGGCTAAGCACCCACTGTTTGGGAAGCAGGGTGCCTTTTAAGATCTAACAATGGGCAAGCAAAAGAAATTTATTTGCAGGGATCTCAAAAGGAAAACAATGTGTACTGAGGAAAGATTAACACAGTAATAACCAGATCTTGATTGTGATGTAACAGTGTGAGGTTTGATGTTCCTGCATGGTGATACACTTCATCTCTGGTCTTCAGCAGGGAATTTTTAATCAAAAATTACCCCTGTGAATTCTTAACAGGAAAGAAATGTCATTTGCTGTAGGCTGATGGTGCTTCTTTAGTAGTGGAGAGTGGCTCTAATTCCAAGGACACAGAATAAACTCTTTTGAACGAGGAACAAATTAAGAAAGAATCACCTGAAAAACTGTAATAGTGACAGTAACATATACCTGCACGAGTAGACTTATATGAAATGTATATGTAAGCAGTTTTGTGGACACAGAAAATAAATAATTGTAATATTAGCTTCAATCAACTTGATTATAATGGGGGTAGCATGTGAAGTGAAGCAGTAAGTGCTTATTCATTACCACTGGACTGAAAACGTTCATGCACAGGACTTGAGAGATCAAGAGGGCCTTTGAATTTTGGTTAATACCTCCTTGCAATCATATGTTACATAAAAATGCCTTCTATATCTATTAAAATAGTATAAAATTAAATACTGTGTAATGAAAATTGTTTGTGTAATAACACAAAAACTTATGTATAAGTACAATAAAGAGTGTAACTTAACCCTTCTCTTATTTCCAGGACTCAATCAGGATAAGTAAAACCACAAAAAATAGTCCTTAATACACAGAAATTTAAATTTTTGTTTTCCCAGAACACTGAGTTATCTAAACATATAATTAAATTACACCCTTACATTGTTAGTAACTGAAAAAAGGGGTAGATTTAGATTGCAGAAAGATGAAAATACTATAAAGATAATGCATGACACCAAAAGATATTGCCCTGAGAATTTGTGGGTGCTTCTCGGTTGGAAGAGTTCAAGCTCTGTTTGTATGGGACTTTTAGCAACCTGATCCATGGCAAGTTGTCCCTGCCCATGGCAGGGAGATGGGAGAGATAATCCTAAGGGTCTCTTCCAACCCAACCCCCTACATAGCTCTATAATATGAAGAGAAAAAATACCCTTTGAAATGCAATCTTTAAATATTTTTCATTTTTAATGCTGAAGTGTAAGTTATAAATAACAGGTTATGATAAAGTTAATAATCTATAGGGTAGATGTTTATTACAAAAAACATTTCTTTCAAAATTACTTTTGAATTTGATGTTGCTAATATCAAATGTAATGCTGTGCTATTGTGTTACTCAGTGATTGCCAGTGCTTAAACAGAGCTCTTGCACCCTGCCATTTAGACTGCTGTTTTGTAGCAGTGCACCTGAATGTTTATCCATTTCTTTCTGAAACCTTAATACATCTTCGTGATTATTGTTGGTGGCATTACCATCACTGAGTGCAGACAAATCTATTCAGCACCTGCCATAGTAAAAGAGTAAAAGTCTGTTTTCAGTTCTTTGGATCTTTGCCAGGCTGCAGCCATTTCCACTTCAGTCTTGCCTGCCAGGCATAAGTCTCAGGTAGTTTCTAAGACAGGGGGAAAAAGCAGGAGGGAAAAAGGCAATAAAGGGTGTTTGAGAATGCAATGAACACTTGGGCAGCTCTCTTTCGATCTAGGAAATGCATGCTGTCCTAAATTAAATATATATCCATCTATCCATATGTGTTTGGGTGGCTGTGGATCTATATGTGTATAAATATCTCTGTAATCTTCTGTTGAGTTGATGGGCAAATCTGAATGGCTGTTCCAATCTGCTGTGTGAATAGCAGCTATTCTTGGAGCTTAGTAATTAAGTAATAATTTTGTCATTATCCGGGTACATTACCTACGGGTGTTGGGGATTTCTGCTTTGTGTGTTCCCCTAGTTTTGGTTTGTTTTTTTCCTTCCTGCAGGGCTAAATTAGGAATAAATGAGCAGAGATCTACTCTCAGGCCTTTAGTGCAAGATCCAATACCTATGTATTAAGCAACCCATGCGTTATAATGTCTGAGTCAGAGTTTTCTAGATCCTGTTATATTGTCTGGTAACAAATGCATATTTTCTGTTAGCTCTCACCATCTTCATTGCAGTAGCCTGTGCTTTTTCCAAGTTCTACTTCAGGTCTGTCAGTAAGGGGGGAAAATAAATACAGAGTTCTAAAAGTCTGGCAGCTGTGAGCCCACAAGAAATCTTTTGGGAACAAAAAGGTGATGTGGAGATAAATCAGGTGATGAGATGTGCTTAGCACACCCAGAGATGTCCTGGACTTCCAGATGCCTGCAGTCAGAGCAAATGTGTCCTCATTTGGGAAATATCGTCAATACCAAAAGGTCAAGTGCTATGAAAAGACAGGACCAGAGAAGTGCTGGAGACAGAGACCCCAGAGTTGGAGTTCATGCTGTTTCTACTTTGCCACGGGACACCTGGGTAGAAAATACTGCCGTGAAGGAGGTGTCATCCCTTAGGTAATGCTGACCTAGAAACGAGAGCGGCTCATTTCTGAGGTAATAGAACAAGCACTGCTTGTGCCTAGGATTTCAAGGTTTTACATGTGTTGAATATAATGCTGAAGTAGACAATGAGAACAGCAGCCTGGAGGGGGAAAAAAAAAGGCTGAAAAAGGTTTTAAAGAGAAGTCAACAGTGAGGAGAAAGCAAATACAGAGGAAGAGGTTATGTGCAGGTCAATTCTAATACATAACTGACATTTAATTCCTATTGTTGTTGTTAAAGTAGAATTTTATATTGGACTTTTAAGGTGGTTGTTTTACCATGTTCTTCTCTCTCTAGCAATAAATAGATTGTTTTTTATTGTTTTAAAGCAAGGTGTTTGTGAAGTGATAGTCCTTCTGTGAATTTTTTTAGGCACTCTAATAAGAGATCACTATCTAATTAATTTTCTGCTCTGAGACTGGATATTTTTTGCATTCAGTTATTAGTATTCTGCTGTCTAAACAGGCTTTACTCACAATTACAATATTCCTCAAAGATATTGCTTCCAGTCACCACTTATGTGCCAAATATCCAGTGTTATTTCGGAGCCTGAGGTGCAGTAAAATACAGTTGTCATATGTTCTTTGTTGTAGTTGTGCAGATGCTGTCCTACCTTGCTCTAATTAGGGATGCACAAAGTGAGACAGTGAATGTTCACAAGACTAACTGAGTTTTAAAGCTTTTACATGCTTGACAAGTTTGTGGTGGTTTTTGGTTTCCGTTTCCTTGAGGAAGAAAAATTTCCCAACCCTCTCATTGATGGTTGTTGCTCGGAATAGGTGTTGTCACCATCATTCAGGACTGGGGCTTTATTGCCTCTGTGTGTCTTGCATCCTGGAAGCATTGAGCCATCTTATTTTAGACTCTCAGGTCAAAATTACAAAAAAAGGCACTCCTCTGTCCCCATTCTGTTCTATTATTGCATCAAAAGGCTTTGAGGTCTGTATACTGCCCTGATATTTTCCCATTTAATTCCAAAGAGTAATTGATCTGTAGCTGTCTAATTTGCAGATTTTCTGCAGGTCATACTACATCTGTCTTGATTCATTTTATGTATATTCTAGGTCCTAAACATTAGGTTCCTTCTGAATTCTCTTTTGAGTATGTAATGGCTGGGTGAGTGTGTTTAATAGTTATGCTTAAGGGCTTGAGCTCTGTTGCTCACTGGCTATAGTTGGAGTGTAATAAATAAATCTCTAGTACCATTGCGCAGTTAGGGATGATGTTATTGCTTTAACTGTACCACTCTTTTTGTGGTAACAACACAGTCATGTTCATAACATGATTAAACAAATACATCTTCATCCTGTGTCTGCATACATTCACTATTTTATTTTTCCTCCTTGCAAAATTATTTGCTGCCAGTTTTTTCTGGCCACTCTGTTGCCAGAGCTACACATGACTCAGTATCATGAACCCTTTGCTTTTGACTTCTCAGCCATTCTGCCTGCACAAATTTTCTCATTATTTATAAGGAAACGAGTAACTTTCAGCTTTTTATCCTAACTTGAATGTATTACATTGGCTAAGTCAACTTTTCACTGAGTTTTTGGGTGTTAAGACCTCCAGAGTAGGATGAGTCTCAAGAATCTCTGCTATCTTTTATTCATTCTCTTTAGGTTTTTAGTGGAGCTGTGGGGAGGGTGCCAGTGGAAAGAGAAAAGATTAGTAACTTCAGTTTTAGTAACTGAAACTGGTGCTGGTGGAGAAACTGGTCAAGTTTTAAGTAATGTGGGGATTTTTATTTTCTGCACCAAAAGAAAGGAGCAAGCCAGAGTCATTCAAACACTTTCTTTTGCAAATAGCACCTGTTGTGCTGTAAAAGTAACTTGAAAAGTTCAGACCTGTGTGACAGTGTCTCATGTTGTTGGTCTAATTTTATAGCAAAATCAGTGGCATCATTGCTTACCCTTGGGAATGATAAAAGATTATTAACCTAGGATATCTTTTGTTTTAAATCTGAAAGCCTCTAGGGAAAGAGAAAAAGGAAAGGCTATAAAGGAATAAAATTGGCACCAATTTTCACTTAGTGGCTTTCCATAACTCAGTAGCCAAATCAAAGAAGAAACAAAGATACTCAGTACATTAGAATTGAACAAGGTGATACAAGCAGAAGGCTGAGGAAGATGTTATAAGGTCACTCCCTGCAGCCATGGAGATGAGCTGTTCTGTGGTAAAACTTGAATTCATGGTACCTTATATATCTAAAATATGATATTATCCCCCCTCCCCCAAGACAGTGCATGCCAAGTACTTAAAAAGCCTTAATTGCATCTGAGAGTACAGAATGGTTGGTACTGACATTACTGATAATAAAGTACCTACGTGTTTATTCTGAACTACAGGCTCAGACTCAGGTGGAAAAAGCCCACTGTGCATTTTCATGGCCCTGGTGTGATGATCACACCCTCTAGCAACCACATTTTCAGTTCAAGCTGTGACACTGAGGCTTCCACTCTTAATATTTATGGTGGAATCTTCATATAGAAGTGAAAGCAAAGAAAGGATGTAAATGATTTGCCAGAAAGATCATCTTCCTGGGAATTTAATCTAGGAGGCTGTTGCAGGGAGGTAACAAACTTAACGTCATTATTCATTTCCATTTTAGTTGCTAATGATTTTCATTGTTTGTAAGCACCTGTTTAGGAGATAATGAGAAAAATAGTTGATGTGTCTAAATATCTGAAGATCCATTACAGTTTTGTCACTCCTTATCAGCATTCCTCTGCAGCTTTTGTCAGGCCTGTCAAGCTCTTTCTGGGAAGCTGATGTGAAGTGAGGCATGGGCTGCTGTGATTCTCTGGAACAAAATTTGGCTCTGCCCACTTTGTTTCACTGATGAAACAAACCTTATTGTAAACTCAGAGTAGATTATTGGTTTAGAAAACTAATACATTACTAGAACTTTCATGGCAAATAACTTGTACCTGCACAGGTTTTTATCTCCTCTGCTAATAGAGTTTACAAGGAGATATTGAATCATAAAATGGAGCTTTCTCTGTAGCTGCTTTCTCTTTTTTTGATACCAGTTTCCACACTGACAGTACTACAATAATATCTTTAACAAAGGGAAACAAAAGCCTCACTCTGTTCCTTTTTATTCTTCTTGCCCTGTGGCTTTTGCTTTTTAGTGTGGATACAAATGTGTGATGAGGTATTTAAGAAACACACTGATATCTTAAGCATTATTTTCTTTAAGTATTCTAATCTTTCAAACAATCTCAGCTCTTGAAACCTTATCTTTTGGTCAGTTTTCCATGCAGTTTCCCTGCTTGGATTGTATGCATGTGCAAAGCTTTACCCAGACAGATTGGATGCACACGACATTGCAACCAAATGGGAATAACTCGCTTGCTAAATTTGCCTGCATCATTGTTTTTCACAGGAAAATGTGTGTGCAAATATCTTGATTAAATTCAGGTTTCTCATGCAAATTTTGGAAAATCTGGTGCTAGGAAAAAAGTAAATTTACATTTAAATGCTCTTATGTTACAAGTTAAATTCCAATTTAGCCCTGTCAACAAAAATTAATCTTATATATACAAAGGGGTAGCTGGATAGATTTACAGGCAGGTATGATGCATATGACTTTGAATGTGATGGTAGTTAATGCTGTCTGAATAGCAGATAATTTTTAGTTACAGACTGAAGCCTTAGGAACCTGACTGATGTTATTTAGAAGTTGCTAAAGTGAATTTCCCAAGTTAGATACAAAAAAGTTGCCTTTGATTAGTGAGCATATCATTTTATAGGAAAAATAAATGATATTTACAACATGTAAAACAGAGGATCTGTTTTACAAGAGTTTCTGTGGAAAGCAAGTTACTAAAGTTACTAAAGTTATTAAAGCAGGTTGATATCTGGAGGTGAATTTAAGTGACTGGAACTGAAATATGTCCCTCTACAGGACAATTCAGGTCACCTATTTTGTTTAGGTTTTTGGTATAAATATCTCTTCACTTATACCTCAAATGACTTTTTCTGAAGGGATCTGCCAGGTCCTGTCCCTTAAGTGATGAGAAATAACAAAAAAAAGGCCACTGAGACAGTATATTCACAGAAATAATGGTAGAAGGGTACCCATCTATACTCATCTGTTTGGCTGCCCTGGTTCTGGCTGGGGTAGAATTAATTTCCTTCCCAGTGGCTGAAATGGGGCTGGGTTTGGGATTTGTACTAGAAACAATATTAATGATAAAGAAAAGATTTCATTTTCTCTGAGCAGTGCATGGTAATAACTATTAGTCAGTGCAAACTTGGGCTGAATTCAATGTGTTCATGTTTTACTCTTCTAAACAAGCAGGCAAATGATAATTTGCTTTGATTATCAACCAAAATTAATTTCTCTTTGAAAACACTAAAGAAAACAAATACATTCTTATTAACTTCTGTACAGCTAATAAGAGTCCAAAGTTTGGGACAAGGTTACAGAAGGGAACCAAGTTTTTTTTTCCTAAAATACTTCATTTATTCTGGGTATTACACTTTGTCTTGTAATTACATTAGGGCCAGTTGTGGCATGTTTTATGTTCTGCTTTGCAAACTCAATAGTTCATTTTGCAATAAACCCCTGGATATTTCCATGACAGACAAGAAGCAGCTTGTATGCTGCTGTCTCATTCACTTCAGTCAGATCAAACCCATTAAAGTGGTGGTTATGTTAATATAAATTAGAAAATAGTATATTCTTGTACTTTAAAATAAGCACATAAATAAAGTGATTAAATCCCAGGAAAAAAAAATAAATGCTGAGATGAGATGATACTATTTGATGAATGAGAAATTAGGTAGTTGCAAATAGTGTTCAAGCTTTTCTAATGTACTATATATGCAGATTAATTACACATTTACAGATTGAAAGCACAGTTATTACATGGACAGAGATTGTCAAGATATAATTAATATTGAATTTTGCTTTATCTTTCTCAGACTTATCAGTAAACCAAATGTAAAAATCTTAATGATGTGCTTTTGCTTGGTAACTGTATCCCTGCATTTTAAATACTGTGAATATACTTTTAAAATTTGAAATTCATTCTTCCTGCAGGCACAAACCTTTTGGAACTGCTTATTTTCCTGAGGTGAAAAGATAAGTGACACAGTGTACTCTATATAGCACAGGCTGATTATTACCATCTAGTTTGGTAAATGCATTTGAAGCATTGTGAAGGAAGTGTTTCCTGGGGAAAAAAAGTCCCTGGGGGTGTCAGTTGCACCTTATGAAGCCCTCAGTGCTGGTGGTTGGTTTATGTTGGATGCCTGTCATGTTCTGTTGGCTAAGTTATTGAATTGAGATTTTTTTTTTTTTTTTAATGTGGAAAAACATGGATTGATGATATTCCTGTTTATCTTTTACCTTGTATTCCTTTTTTGTACTGGAAGAATTGAGGGTGAATCAAACAGTTCATTTAAGGTAGGAGGTACTGAAAATTTTCTATGAAGTCCTTCTGAAAACACTAAGGAAAAGCACATGAATTGTGGATTGGTGTGCATGGTTACCTTGTGACTGCATAGCTATTTGAGCACTGGGAATTTCAACTAAACTGAAAAAAACCTAAAATTATGATTTTGAATGACAGAGACAGATCAATATAATGCACTTGTGGTTTGACAACAGCAAGGAGTGATGAAAGTGAGGTCTTGTTTACATCCAAAGGAAAAAAAAAGAGGATCAGCACATGAACCCAACAATTTGAGTACTTACAGAAATTTATTTCTTAAGAACATAGTAGGGTACAGAAATGATGCCCTCTGTCTTTTGGTGTTGTTTTCCTTGGGACTGGTGCTGGCACAGCTGGCAGAAGGCACCAAGTGCAGAGCAGAGCATGGGATACTTCCAGTCTACTTTAGACTTTCTTTTTTCTCCCCAGTATCAGTGTTTGGCTTGAGAGAGTAAGGATTGGAAAGGCTTGATGATGAAAGATAAAAGCGTGTTTTCATATGTACACATTTACAACAATACTAAAAAGTGCTGTAGATATAAAAATGCTTATGCACCCAAGAAAATCTTAATATATTCTTCTCCTTCCTTGAATTTTCATTGCATTATCAAATAGCTGCATATTTTCTACTCCCTTTTGATCAATTTTGCCAAAACAAAATTAATATAAAGAAATCCTTTGAACTCAAAAAGATCTGACAGAGGCTTAGTCTTTCAAATGTTGAATTTTTAATCTATTAATTCTAACACAAAAAGGACTCAAGGAAGACTTTCGTTATAAAACCAGAAGTTTGTTTTGGTCTTTCTCTTCTTTCTGGTGTTGTACCAGCAAACACTTTATTCCTTGACAAATGTTTTCTAAGATAATATTACTTGTAACACCCTGCTGCCAGTTCTGCCTCCTCTATTTTTATAGGACGAAGGAGAGATAAGGATGTTTAGAGCAAGCAAATTTGGCCCTAGCAGTTAATTCAAACTTCTGAATCTGCTCCATGACAAGTTTTCTTAAAGCTGGCATTGTGGTCTAGTGTTGGTGTACCCCTTTGGGTTTTGGTGGAGTAGTGGCTTTATTTGTTTACTCTTTGGTTGGGAATGATTAATGTGATGAGATTATTCATTCTGAAAATTCACCTGAGTTGAGATTGCACAGTAGTTTGAATTTAGAACTGAAACTGGATGTATTTCTCAATGAGTAGGTGTTTTGCAACTTTAAAAATTTGTTAGCCTTTATGGTATGGGTGTAAAAAGTAGAGGCATTTTTCATTATCTCTGTCTATTCACAGGTGGAAAAATAACAGAATTTCCAGTTCTTTTTTGTGTGCAGGTTTTTTTTTTTAGATAAACCCCACACTGTTTATAAAGGCAAAACAACATCCTGTGGTGAGTTTTTCTCGGTCATCTTATCTTTTGAGATCAAAGTTCCACAACCTGTTAGAAGAAAATTCAGTGTTGTACTGCACAATAGCATAGCCCTGATGTGTTTCAGGTTGAGGACATCTTAGTTGTTCTTAAGAGATCCTTTCCTATGAATAAGACCTCTGGAATTTGTAAAATGTGATCCACTGAAGCTGGCTGTAGGAATCCCTGAATCCTGGAGCCTTTCTGATGCTGCCTGAGTTGCTCTGTCAGCAGGTTGAATGTGGGCACACATTTATCTTGGGCTCAGCCCCATTATGTTTGGGTGTGCAGAAGACACTGTAATGTACCTTTAGGGTCAGTGAGTTTTAGCCAGTGATGATTTGCAGCTCTGAACCCCTTGGGAGCTGTGGGTTTACCCCTGGTCATGCCAGGGGTGGATAACTCTGAAAAACAGGTGTAGGCATTAAACAGCATGAAAGAAAACAGCCTAAAAAGGTGGAATGGAGCAAGGTTTCATAGCAAACCTGGTGTGTCCCAGTCAGGTTCCTGGCAGCAGAGCAGATCCAACTTCTGTGACAGGAAAGGTGGGGGAAAGTTTCCTCCCTCAGGCAGCTCTTTGGCAATACCAGAAGTTTTTGGGAGCAGAGCTATTAAAATTAATGGCCATTGGAGGGCCACAGGATTAACCAGTATTTAGAGCAGAGTACAAACTTTGTTTTTTTTTTTTCTTCCACTTCACAAAGAACTGGCATATTCATAGTTCATTGAGTAGGAATTATGTTGGGTCAGGTGGGAAGATGGAGAGGAAGATCCTGTTTGACAAAAGGAATTTCTTTTTGGCAGATACTGTGGAGGATGTGAGGAAAAATTTGGGTAAAACCAGTAATAAGAATGTTTTACAACACTGAATTAAGTAATATTTCATGGGTTAGGTGAATATCACTGAAAAGAGAAAAGGAATGAAACTCAATATCACATTACGTTACTAAATGTGAAGTCCTATGAGTAACTTTTGAGGCTCTTTCCTATTTACAAATAGCTATGAGTCCTGGCTCCAAAATAACACCCCCCAACTACCACCAGCAAAACACTAAAACAAAAAAACCTTCAGGTATGCCAATGGCAAAAAGTCTGTCACACGGATTTGTGTGCTGGAGTTCCTATATTCATACAGGAACAAGGTGTGAGAAGGGAACATATATGATTAACTGTGAACAGAACAGCAACAATGAGCAGCTGATAATTATTAGCAAGCTGATAATTTAGACTGGTTTCATAGCTACTTACTAAGCCCACAATAATATTAGTTTTGTAAATAAAAATGCTGTTTACAAAAAAGGGGATTTAGAGTATGCCTAGCACATATCACATTAGTGATGTGATAATGGGACATATAAAACTTCAGACTTCATTTGTTATCCAAACTGAAGTCAGATAATGCTTATAGTGTTGGAGAGTGACTAGATGTTTAAAGCAGGTTATTATAACACTTATATTATATAACACAATTAGGTTATTAAAACACTTTCTGAGCCTCATGGACAACCCAGTCATTCTGTGTATGAAATTCAGCTGTTGCTGAGCTGAAATATTGCAGTTAATAGTCGACTGTTAATCTGGTCTCTGATTTAGAGATCACATGAACTCCTAAGAGGGTCAGTGTGACTTCATTTTGAGGGCTTTTAGTAACACTCAGACAATGTCCTCAAGGGGCATTCAGGTGCAATACATAATTAAAACCAGGAGTAAAAGAATGCAAGATCTTCTCTTGGGAACAAAATCTTCCAAACTCTCAATTTTGAACTTAATTTCTAATACTTAGGCACTTGTAGTAGTCTTGGTCTTTTAAACTTAATTCCTAATTGATGTTTCTGTGAAAAAAAATAGCCTTTCATTTCTCTATAAGCTATGATGATTTTAAATTTTATCAAATATATTGCCCTATTTTTACAGAAATTCGTGTTTTCCAAAGTTTCAAGTCAGTGTTGACCTTCTACAGCCAAGATTTAGTACAGTCTTGAAAGTAAACAAACACAACACAATATGAATATCTTGGTGCACTATCAAGGAATACCTTAAAATTTTGCAAATATCTTTTAGTATTCTTCCCCTTCCTACAGCCCCCTGCCATCTCTTTCCTTGCTAAAAAAAAATAAAGCTTCAGGCATAATTAATTTTCCTCTATATTAGAACTAAATTTAAAGAAATAAATCAGCAAAAGAGACCAGATCAAAATGTAGATACATCCAAAAATTAACAAGGGCACAGTTTGTAGTCACTTTCCCTGCTCAGGTAGGAGGACTATTTGTTCTATTAAATGACACTTTATTTCTGGAGATAAGACTTTTAAAGTTTAAATTTTGGTTTCCTATTTTTTCCAGTGCTCTGCTTGTTATTGTGATTAATTATTTTGTTATAAACCCACAATTTTTATTGAAGCTTCGAAGTGCCTCATGAGTTGGAAGGCATTGCAAAGAGAGGTTCCCCCAGAGGCAATGTTAATACTAAATACACAGTGTGAGGAGCATTAGAATGAAACCAGGAATTTAAAAAGTCTGAAGATCTCTGCTCCAAAAGAATCCAAGGATCAGTGGCAGTCACTGCTGGGATTCATAGATATTGACCCAATCCCTGGATATTTCAGTGCTGTTTTATGACAGCCATATGTCTTTACAAATGTTCAAAGTTTAACATGAGTATTTCCAATTTAGTATTAATATTGCTTGTGAATGTCAGAGGATGAAATAATTTTATATGAAACAAGAAGAAGAGTAAAAAATAGATGAAGAGGAAAGAAAATATGTAAGAGTAATGTTTTGGTCTCCTAAGACCAAAAAACCTCCATTTTTTTGTAGTTTCATTAAAGATTATAAAAACTTCTGGAGGAACATTGTGGAAAGAAAGGTGTCTGAGAGATTTGAGGTTGCAATGATTGAAGTGAATAACTATTTCTCTTCATGCCAGTGGTATGTGTGCAGATATATTTGTCTCAGCATGCTGCAACATTTGGTTTTCTGCTCAATAAGGTACTTAGCAGACATAAAATTCAGTCTTCAGGAGTTCTGAAATTATTTGCTTGTCTTAAATATCTTATTTCTAAACTAGGTATTTATGTTCTCTGTGATTAAAACAAGACATGGGACAACTTTAGAGTCCTGACCAAATACAACCTTTCCCATAGTATGTGATGAGTAAATTAGTAGAGAAACTTAATAGATTTTATTTTTTTTTTTCAGTCTGGTATCTATTACATCCTGCAGTTAGAAATAAAGTGGAAAATTGTACCCATGACATGAAGAGAAGGCAGTAGTGAGAATGCTGAGGATAACAGTGACATTAACTTGGCTCTGGTGTCACAGTGAAGCTTGGGTGCCTTTCCAGCATTGTCCAGTGTCACCTATGGGGGACACTTACCCTGATGGCACTGTTTGAAATGAAGTGTCAGAGGTGTTGAATCAGAATGGCTGGATCTGTGTAACTCCTCTGGCTCTACAAGGAATGTTAATTTCCAGAACAAAACTCAGATTCTTAAATACAGGGTTGGGTTTTTTTCCTTTGAACGTGCCTAAAACGGAACCTCATGGACCATTTCTGAAAAGAGGAGTTTTTCCTCCGTGCACTTTCAGTAATTAACAAGATTGGCAGCCGATGATCTCAACAGAAGATCTTTGCTGCACTTCATGCACTTTGCCCTGGGACTCTGAAGAGGACAACAACTGATTTCACAGACAGTTAGGTAACTGCTGTTTCCTAGGTTGAGGGGATTTATTCAGTGTACATGAAAGGATAAATGATTTCTCTTGGCAATGAGCAGGTTTTTTAATAGTTTGAGGACTGAATGTATTAGTGCTGGTTAATTCCCAGCTGAGGAGTGTGTTCCAGTCACTGCCTAAATATATTGCTTTCTGCTTAATTTTTCACTTCCCATTTTACTTCTAATCTCCAAGATCTTTCACGACCTTAGTCCTGCTGAGCTAAACTTTCATTTCCTCCACATGTCATCCCACGCCATGCATTTCATAGATTGTCATTTATTAATCATCTCCAAATGCAAATTGAAGATGTCAGGTGCTGGAGCCCTTGTCACCTATTCCTTGGGGTTCAAAATTCATTGCCCAGGGTACTGGACCAGCAGTTGTGTGGATGAGCTGGAAAACCAGATGAGTGCACAACCAATGTCAGGTGTTGCAGGAAGCTTGGTAAAACTGTGAAGTCTCTTCTGTTGATGGTTCCTATTTTGTTTTTTTTTCCTCTCTTTGTACAAGGCCTTGAGATCCACACCATGAAAGGTACTTTCTAAATGTATGTTGAATATCTAAATACCGAGCCAATTTGTAAAACATCTTGATAATATTTTAAACCTGAATTAGGTTATTACCTTGATTGCATTTGACTAATGTGCCAGCTCATTAGGAAGCCGTGGTACATAAAGCAAGCATATTATGGCAAAGAGTGAATGAGATTTTACTCACATCTTTTAGCAAGACATCATGTGCAAGAAGAAGAAAGAATATAGTCAGAATCAAAGCGTGCAGTTATTGTAAAGTGGTTTTCTTCTGCAATTCAATTTCTGAAGTATAGATTGAAAAATAAAAAGGTTCTTATTCAATAAGATATCTCCAAAGTCTTCCCTTTCTCTTTTGCACTTCTGACACACCTCTTAAAAAAAGGAAACAAAACTTGGGGTTTTTATTACTGTGGCCAAGAGGCTTAGCAGCATGACTTCACTGATATTAAGTACCAAGTTTAATTATGAAATAGCAGATGTAAAGGGTGACAGGATGACTGGAAATTTTAAAAGAATAATGGAGAACTCTGGAGAAACCAGCAGAGGGTTCCATTTGAAATACACAAATCAAAAAAAAAATCCGTTAATTTTTATTCTTACTGTTTTAAAAGTGGCTCTTTGATGGACATTATTTGTGTGAGGGCCAGAAGAAAGTGAAAGAAAGTAGAAGATGGCTGATTAATAAAGAGGTAATAGATATTCATAGCATGTCCTGGAGTGGTTATACTTTGTAGTCTTCAGTCCCCCAACTTTCTTTGGACTGCAAAGGAGTTCCCAGTGCCATGAGGCTGTTCTGCTGTAGCTCCATTTGACACAAGAGAAAGCAATGTGACTGCTTTCAGCTAACTTCATTAAGAAAACACTGATGGTGCCTGTACATGCAGCACACAGGTTTGTATCAGAGTTGAGCAAGTAAATGGGAAAGAGCTGCTCCTTTATCTATACCTTCCTTTCCTTTTGGCTACTGCCAAGAGAGAAGGGCTGAGTGTGTGTTATAGCAGGAAATGTCAGGTTTCACCTTTTTGTGGCTTTGAAAATCTATTGTTGCCTCGTGCAACAGAAAAGAGTGGAAGAATCACAGTTTGAAAACATTAGGAATGGCATGAAAATGGCATATGGTGGTGGTGTCCCTGGTAGCAGGGCCCATCTGCCAAGTGTTTCATTAATCCATGAGTATTCCTGTTATGCCTTCATCACAGGAAGGTGTAGGTTATGTAACAGAGAATTCAGACTGTTTGCATATGGCTTTTTGATGAATGTATCTTCATTTTTACAATGCAGACCTGCATAGCCTCAGCTGCCCTTGCTGTAGTGAGGCGATGCTGCTTCGTTGATGTTGGGCTGGAGCTCAGGTCTGATGAATTGAGAAATGCATGAAAATACCTTCATTTCTGTCAACGTCATTCATTTCTGTCAATGTTGTTCTTGCAGAGGGTGGTATTGCTGGTAGTGGAGGTATAACCTAATGAGTTTAATACTGCATTGCTAAGTATTTAATCATGTCATGCTCTGCTGTTCATCCTTAGTTAATGTATGTCACAGACTAATGAAAGTGTCAAGGTTAAAAATATAGCAGGAGTACATCATACAGAATGATTTCCAGTTCTGGAAATAAGTTCATTTTCTTTTCTGTAATTTTTTTCTCCTCTCCTTCCACCCTCACCTCCCTTCTCCCACCTTTCTAGTGTTTTGAGCAAAGTGTTTGTAGAGTTTCTTTCTTCCCTTTGCTTAAGGTTTTGTGACTCTTGTTTTATTAGACAAGAGAAAATCAGGGTTTACTCCCAAGGGTTTCTCACTGGGCTACACCACCTGGTCCTCATTTGGTGAAAGGGGAAAGGCTGTAACTGTTCTCCACATACCTCTGTCAGCAAACCCTTGATACTTGTAGGAATATTATTAAAAATACTTACTATTATTAAAAAGACACAGCACAGGGAGGAGAATTTGTTTCAGAATTCAGCAGGTAAATGAGGGAAAGCTACTGCTGCTGCTCCTATTTCACCTTCCTTAGTGTGTGAGAGGGTTGGTAGCCATGAGAAAGGTAGATTGAAAAGGAATTTTTAGGACTTTGTTATTTTTATTTAAGTTATGTTACTTAAACTCTAGTCTAAAAAAAAACCATGAAAAGTGATTTTTCATATTTTTAATTCATTTCTAATTTTGAATTTTCGTTATCACAATATTTTGATTTGGGTTTTTTGCAGGCTAAATTTCAAGTACCCTCTGGTATGCTCAAGAAGGTAATTATTTAAGATTATCTTTGCTTCTGTTCTCCTGTGTTTGTATTGTTTTGATACATTTTCTATACATTAAACTTTTTAACATCCACTCAATGCATGTGTAGCAATAAGAATGAATGTATGAAATATGAAAGGCCTGGATGCTGTCAAGAACCTTATCAAGTCTGTAAATTATCTGATGTAATGTTAGATTGTCCATGACTTAATTTTTTTTTACCCTGACATTAAATGAGGGAAAAACAATTACTGTCAGTGTACAAGTCCTCCCTATCCCGTGTCACATCAAAGAGCTTTCTTGATTATATAAAATTATCCCCTCCTCACAGTTCTGGAGTTCTGATGCCACAATTTCTACCTGTTCATTAATCTTTTTTTTTTTTTTTACTTTTCTTTTTTCTTCAGTATTTTTCCTGCAAATGACTTAAATTAAAGTCTGGCAGTGCTTTGTTGCTAAGCTGGGGAATTCACTGGTTGGATTCTGGTATGGACTGTTAAAATACTGTAATTTCTACCGTATGCTTTTTGAGTGATATGAGACTTTACACATTCTTAAATTGACTCAAGTCAGGCCTTTACTGCAGAAACAAGCATAAGGAAGAAAAGCAGAAAAATTCGGAAATTTTTTTGGTGCCCACAAATGTGAGATCTGGGTAAGGATCCCAAACTTTTGCATTATATGAGGGGAATCTGCTGTCAGATGGTCAGGTCATCACTTATAAGTGTCTGGGGATTGTAGGACTCACCCTTTGGAGTTCAGGTAATCTTAGGGAAAGGTTGAAGAGTTTTGTTCTTGTTGCTTTTAATATTTACTATGAATACGATCATCCTGATCTAACACCCTAATGATCAAAAGCTTTTTTTAGCACATTATTTTATATTTGTGCAATTTTCTGTTGATATTTTTTTTTTCTGTATACAAGACAAAATTGTTAGGACAATCGTCCAGTGAGAGGAAGGTTTGACCTTGTCCTTCTCTTCCTTGGTCTTTCAGTCTGACAGCAAATTTGTGTTCACTTTTCACTGTGCTCTCATCTGGTTCCTGTGACCTGAGCTCAGAAGAGTTGCTTTCTGAAAACAAATCACTATTAAAACACCAGTCTGGAAGGCTTCCCACTTAAGGGCACGAGCTCCTAGAGTCTCCAGCCCAGATCATCAAGATCCCTCACTTAATTTTATGGGGTTTTTTAATTCTTTATAGTCTGGTCACTGCTTTTGCATTACTTAATGTAAAGAGTTGCCACCATGTGGAAGGTCACTTGCTCCCTGGCTTGCATTCCACAAAATACAGGGAATCCTGTGACTCATAGGATGCAGCAAGAAAAGCATTGACCAAATAATATAAATGAATGAATACTATATTATTTTTAAAATTGTTAGTGAAACAAACAAGAGGTTCAAAGAGATATCACCCTGACTCCCCATGGGTCCGGTGGAGTTTGGTCTGCATTTGTTTGTCCTCCCAAAGGTCTGAAGGTGGTAGTTGGTGAGGAACTTGATTTTTTTATCTCCCACCACTGCCCAAACCTTTTAGCTTCCTATCACTTGGGCCTTTGATATTTCATTATGCTTTTGCATCAATAATTGCTGACAGTGGCACAGTAGGTTCCTCTTACAGGGCTTCCCAAAGTTATGTATTCTTAATATCAAAGCTAAAATTTCTAATGATGATATTTACTACTAATGAATTTTTGATTCTAGGGTGTATCAACTGCACATTTATTTTCATCATCAGGGACAATGTACAGGAATAAACAGTACACCACTGGTGGAGTTTTGAATAAATGGACCTTTTAGAAATCTAAATTAAATAGTGTTGATATTGAGCAGATAACATGAAATGGAGAAAACTCCAAGAAGATGAGGAACAATAGTTGAAATTTCACAAATGTAGAATATTTTCATTTATATTCCACTTGATACATCCAGGATTCAGAGATTTCATGCAAAAAGTGGTGTTACCATTCTGTGTCTTGAAATCATTGAATTACATTTATAGAATAGGATTTTTTTACATTTTTCTGTCTTTTTTAACCATAAATGCATGCAAATTACATACCTATTGCATAAGTGCCAATTGTTTTCTCCTTCTGATGACTGAGAGGCATTGGTTTAGTCAATGGAAAATTAAAAACTTCAGGAATGTGAGGAAAATATTTAATATGTTCTTCCTGGGGTGTTGTACTGTGCACTGACAGTTTTGTTTTCCTGCCAGTGTTGTCATTTTTATCTGTCTTTAGATTTTGCTGTGTTCCACATTCTGTTCTGAAATACAGGGAATGAAAGAAATATCATTTATCCCTAAGGAAAATAAATTAATTGAGGAGGGGAAAGTAACGTGTGGGTTGTGGTTACATGATCATTGCAACGTGTGTATCACTCTACCCCATGGTGGTGCAGCTTGGACCTTTTGGTACTTTTGGTACTTTTTTGGGACTTGGAACTCCAGAGCTGCGTTTAATTTGCTGTGAAACAAAAGTGTGTGACAAAAAAGCGATGCTGCTGAGCAAAGATTAATCATGTGTAGATACTTCAGATACTGGGAAGGATAACTATGTGCATGTGTTCCCGATTTCAATCTGGAATGATTTCCCCCCTGTACAATTAGCTGAACCAAAAAAAAAGCAGGTAAGTTGATAATGGAGGTGCCAGCTCGCTGAAATGTGGAGCTGCAGTTGCAGTGTCTATAAACAGCAAGTGAAGCGTGAAGGATTGGTTGGAACCCCAGCAGACACTGATTGTAAAGAGATGTCAGAAACAAAGCACTGGGTGAAAGGGTTGAGAAAGATTTACCTGAAGTGTTTTTGTTGCTCTGCTATGATTTTTACAACTTAGCAGGTGTGCCTGTCACATTCTGGATTTTTCTCGCCGGTCTCTCAGAAGGTGAGACTAACTGCGTGTGTGTCTGTGTTCTCCTCCTGTTTTCTCATCCTGCTCCTGTGCAAGGCACTGCCCTGTGGGCACTGCTGGCCTTGTGGAACTGAGCACCAAAAGGAAGCAGAAATTCCTCAGCAGGCACAGTGGGACACAGCTCTGGGCTGCTTGTGTCCCTTTAGGAGGTGGCAGTGAGCCCTGCAAAGCCCAGACCACCTGGGGAGTTTCATGTAAGTTTGACATCGTGCTGGAACGCATGGACACAGCAAAGGGGATGTTCTTTGGAACAGGGAATGATTTTAGCAAGTTTGAATATCACCTTTCATCTTTTTCCCCAATTTTTGGGGAACAAAAGCTTCACATAAACTAGGTGTGATGTGAGAAAACATTTGTATATGTAAGGTTTGCTCTGAATAAGTAGTTTGGTGAATAAATGCTAAAAATGCTGTTCTAAATACTGAATTACATAGAAAAAGAGAGTTTGGGATTTTTATTTTTTAGTAAGGGTGATAAATTTTGATAGCTGTATGTTAAGATATTCTTTCTACTTCAGGTGCTAAAATTGTATGAGTTTTGTCTTCTGTAATACAAGAAAGCCAGAGCTACTTGGTATGTGCCTTTTGAAATGGAAATGAGCAACATCACTTTGAATGGTAAAAAGGATTTTAGATTTAGATTTTTATATATATACTTTGTTCCTTTGTTCTTTCTTTTTTTCTGGTATCTTGTTCCTTTGTTCTTTCTTTTTTTCTGGTGTCTCTTGTATTATAATGTCATCAGATAAACTGTTTTCTGCATCTAATGATAGATAATTAAGATAGTAAGATAGTCCATAGCAGAGCTGATCAATGGTTTCCAAATGTGTTACTTACCAAATTGTAAATTTTAAGGTGCTTGTTATGAAGGTGTCTTAAGATTGACATGGCTTTAATT
The DNA here is from genome assembly GCF_049639895.1 of Pseudopodoces humilis. Taxonomy (NCBI): domain Eukaryota; kingdom Metazoa; phylum Chordata; class Aves; order Passeriformes; family Paridae; genus Pseudopodoces; species Pseudopodoces humilis. The sequence goes on from NC_142201.1 coordinate 111,208,846, forward strand.
GCTCTTTTTTCACCATCTTTCTGCTTGACCAGTCATTGTTTGTACCTGAAAAAGGAGCTTCTCTTTCTTTTTTTTTTTTTTCCCTTCCTTTCTTCTCCTAGGAATAAGGTTAACATGCAACTTTCTAGAAAATTGACATTGCGTGGTTTTGGAGTGTTGAAGACCTGGAAGTTGCACTGAGCACAAGGAAAAATCTCTCTCTTTTGTGAACATCCCTCTCTTGAGTGACATTGTCTAAGATCTGAATGTGATATTCAGAATCAGATACCACTTCTGACACTGGCAGAGGTTGCATGTATTCCTTGGCAGTGGCAATAAGGACAAGAAATGGAGGAGTCTGCTGGATTTTTTCAGCCTGACAATTTATTTTCTTTGACATAAAAGGTGTTTGATAATAAGAGGTGGCTCTAAAACTTAAGGGAAAGATCTAAGCTTTCTCACCTCAAGAGCAGGGTCTGTACAGATTTTGGAAAGGAAGTAGCTGCTTATAGATTCTTCAAATCTATGAAAATGTCAGTTCTGTGGTGTTACCTTCTCTGAAGAGTGTCTCTTTCTCCCCAGACTGCCATATAAATTAATAACTTTGTTACCTTCCTTTTTCCTGCTGGAAAAGAACACGAAAAAAAGCAGAAAACAGGACATGAGGAAAAAAATTAGTAATTCTGGTTGAATTAAAAACAATTTCACAACTTCTGAAGCTATTACCACAAGACACAATGTATGTCTAGGTATTTCGTATTATTACTAATTTAACTGAAATTCTTGCTCTTTGCTTTAATTTTCACTTTGTTTGCTTCCTGGCTCCAATTTGGTTTAGCAGTAGCTGTGCAAAGATTCTACAGAAGTTTTCCCTTAAATCTGAGCTGAAAATTAAATAAAAATTGTACTGGAGTGGGTGAGAGCTATTCTATATTCTGGAAACTGGTCAGCTAGAAGAGGTGTAGTATTGGAAGGAATCCCATGGTTGTGAGATCAATTTCAGAAACTTTCTCTGGAACCTTCTTCAAGATTCTCAAGCTTTATGTCATAGCCCTTATTATCTTTAGGTGACTTTTATCTGCTTTCTCTGTATTTGTGCTAAAGCTCCTTGGGATGAAGTTTGTATTCTGCTGTGTCCACGCACAGAGCCCAGCACTGAAGTGTTTCCCCTTGCACATGGCCTACAGTTTTTTGGTATAGTTACAAATTTTTGAGGTCTTTTGATCTACTTCAGAGACTTTTAGAATTGCCCACAAACCTCTGGGACTGCAGAAAGATCTTGGAGAAGAAAACCCTTAAGGGAGAGCAGCATTTTAAATTGTGAACAGTTTGGCTTTTCAGTTTTCAATGTGCTTTTTTAAACTGAAGTTCACAAATCGAGAAATATATTTAATCACATTTCTTACTTTGTTAACACCCCCTGTTAAGTCTATTTGCATTTCTGAGTAAGTCATAGAAGGATTAGATGCTATTTTCTTACTGTGCCTTAGCTCTGCATTGTGTGTTTGAAGTAGGAGTGTGACAAATGCTTGAAATTGAAAGCTCCTCTGAAAAGGAATTACTGTTGGTTTTTGGGGCTTTTTTTTAACTTTTCTTTCTGCGTGCTCAGGAGATCTTCTACTCCTTTGTAACAGTCAATTGTATTTATATCTGTAAATGGCAACAGCTGTGTCATCCTATTACAATCCTGCCTGAGAAACCGTCTGCACCAAGGTAAGGTTCGTGGTGTTTGAGAAAATGTCAGCTATAGAAAATGTTTCGGTAGGCAAATGTCAGTGAGATATTAAAATGGTCTTGGTGGACAGAACAAGAGCATAATGTTTGCCAGTTTCTAAAGTCACACTGAACTCAAAAAGGTATTGAATTTCTTTTTATTTCACCCTCACCTCAAAGTTGCTTAATGTCAGTGAATTTGAATTCCTTTTTGTAGGGATGGATGTACTTTTCCTGTAAGAACACAGAGCTGAGTAGCTGGCATTGCATCTCCTTTTCACATAAGGAAACTGTCATTGTCCAAGCTGATTCCTCACTTTAAGGTTTTTCCTTTTTGAAATCTTGAAATGAGTATTTGCTCCATGTGTGGCTGGATGAACCTGTGATTTTAGCCAAATGCAGGAAATTTAAATCATATGAAGTTACCACAGCACTATGTAAGGACTAACAATGCTTTTATCCTCCCCTTCCAATTCCTGTCTTCTTATGAGGAACAGTTAAATTTCCTCAATCATTAACTAATTAATGGATATAATAGCTTAATGTTCCTCCCTTAAGGATTCTAGGATGAAGCATGTGGTTTATTAATCTACATTTTGGTCAGCTTGATCACTGCTACAGCACTGACTGTGGTGGGGTTTTGAGGTTCAGCTCAACTTTGACAGATAAATATTACTTTTTTGGTTTTTTTTAACTTTCTCCATCCTCACCCTTCCTTTATTGTGCTTCCCCAGCAATGAGTGGTTTGACTCAGTTTTTTTGGAAAATGCTATTATTCTCCTGTTGGTTTTTTTTTTTTTGGTTTGTACCACACCCCATCCCCCTGCAATCCCTTAGGTCAAATGGAAGGGGAAAAAGGCAGCAACATTTGTTCCTTCCTGTCATCCTCACCTCTTGCAACTCCAGATTTCAGTCTAGAGGCGTAAACAGAGACTGAGACAAACTGGCTAATTTTCAAGGTAATAGGAAGCTTTAACCTGTTTGCTTAATTTAGTACAACCTTCAAGTTTTAGATTTCCTTCAAGAAATACCTCAAGGGGAAAAAGATTTTTCAAGATTTTTCTGATGCTCCTTACTTGATTTAATTGAAAAAAAGAGAGATGTTTTAGATCCTTTTTTGTGCATCTTCAAAGTGTGGTTATTAAGTCGGAGTCTTTTGTAATAAGCCCAGCTCTGAAATAGTTTTTGCAAGCTGCCTGTGCCTCTTCAGTCAGATCAGTCAGCTGTCTTTCTTCATTTCCCCAGTGTATCTGTTTCACCATAACTGTACTGAATGAACCCTGTGCTTCACATGTCTTCTAGGAGCCTAAAAAGGTCAGGAGACAACTTTTGTTGGCCACTTTGAGCTCTTGGAGATCTTTTTCAGCTCCTTTCAAGCTCTGAGGAAGGTTCAGATCTCCAGATGGCCTCCAGAGCAAAGGGCTGCATTTGTCCTCTTGTCACATTTTGTCTGACTTCTTGGCCTGGGACTAATTTTTTCTGCATTGTGGCCACCTGAGCAACTTTTTGTTTTTATCTTGCAAAATGAATGGAAGGGCACAGGGTATTCTCTTAATCTCTTTCATATTAGTCTGTGATGTGATGGGCGATTTTTTTCTTAATTTACTTTTTTTTATGTATGTGCCCCTCAACATAAAGCATTCAGTGAGGTCTTTTGAGGGATTTAGTGCCCACAGGTTGATTTTCTCAGGTAAATAACTACAAGGAGCAGATCTCAGTGAGCTGGAGGGGGAATTCTAGACCTAGGTACTTCAGAAGATTGTCAATACACCAAGTCTAGCATTTACAAGATAGATGTGAGAAGGCTTTATGGTAATTATTTTATTTTTCATCTGAATTTCCCTCAGCTTAGTGAAAAAATTGCAAATACCTGACATAAATAATTTAGCAAAAAATTTAACATTTAGTGGAACTTGTTTAGGAAACTGAGCAAGAAAGCTATAACTGAAACTGGAATTTGATTTCTCCACCACCTGTCTTCTGTAATGAAGCTCTATTAAAATAAACTATTTACATCCTGTAATTGCTAAATATCCATGTTAATGGTGCTTATCATACAACTTAAATGGCTTTGAAGGAAAATGAGTGTCTATCCAGCAGAGTTCCAACATTACCTCAAGCAGAGGAAACAAAAAAGAATAAATCAAAACCCACAGATTCAAAATTAATCTTGACTTCTAATGCTTTTAATGATTCAGTAAAAGATTCATTAATCAAAAAAATTTATATCTTCCCAGCATTTTTTTAATAATAAAATAACACAGAGAAATAGAATCACTGATATAAGACCAAGTAGAAAGTCTCTGTAGACTTTCTCAAAAATTCAGTCTCAGAATATGTTCTCTGCTATCTAGGGCGTCTCTGTTTTAGGAAAAAAAGTACCTTTTTGACATTTATCTAATGTTATAAAGCCACTGGGCAGTGGTAACTGCAAACTGCTGGGTGGGAAAAAACTTGAGTCACTTCAAGAAGGCAGGACTCTTTCAAAAGTCATTATAAAGAAATAGATGCATATGTGTTATCTGCTGGCCTTTGGTTTACTCTACACTAGGTTTGAATAAAATTGATCAGCTCTCAATGTATTCCCAGTGTCTCGTGAGCTGTGCAGGTTTAGGATGATCATGCATAGCTTGCATTTTAATTCTGATTTGAATGCACACTAGTTAACGTGAGTGCTAATGAACCTTTCTGTATGTATGAATTAAACTGTGTCATCTGTTCCTTTAGACAAGAGAGGTGATTGAATGAGATGGGATTGCAGAGTCTGAGCTCAGCAGAGCTCGCACTGCAGAGCACCTGCCTGGCTCTGACAAAACACAAATGTGCAGAGGGGAAATTGCTTTTTCAGGATGATTGTACACCGAGTCCAGCACTTGGGTTCCGTGTATGATGTTAATCAACACCTGTATGCTGTAAAATGGTACATCTCTAACATGACATACATTCAATAAATGTGTTAAATAATGAAGTGGTGATGAAAAATAATATTATCCCATTCAACACAAGTTACAAGTTATCTGCTGTCCAGTGAAAGAAATATCTTCAAATAAATCAGCAAAAATATCTTCTGCTGTCGTCACTCCTTTCCATTTCTGCTATTTTCATCTGTATTTATTATTTTAAATACAAGTTCTCCCCAGTGCATGATCATTGATTGAAGTTTTAAATTTTGTTTCTATTGAAAAGTGTCAAATCAGGCTCACCTTATTCAAAATGCTGGGGTTTTTTTACACATAAACATCTCAAATATGCTGCATAAAATCTTTCTGTAACAGTTTCTTTTGTAGTGTATTCTGGGCCCTGATTCTCCTTTAAGGTGGCTATAATTAGTTCTAAGGAAAGTTTCTCTTCTCAAATCCAAGGTAATCCAAGAAAATTGTCAACATGGAAAAGCTGTTTATCAAAACTAATTTTGAATTGCAGTGCTAAAACATTTTTAAAGCTCTTGTATATGATCTAAGACATTAAAAAAAGAGCAAAACACTTAAGTAATTTCTATTTTAACAGGTGGCAATAAACCAAGGTACCATTATTCAGAGATTTATTACATTGGAGAATATCTGAGAACACATTTTCTTGGTGGAAAAGATTTTCTTTTTAAAATTCTAGTAGCTGGAGCATTGAACTGATGGGAATAAATAGCTTATTTGTCTCCAGTGTCCAAATGAACGGTGTGGAAAATCTATTTTGACTAAACAACAAACAGCTGGTAAATAATGTGATTGCATTAAGGTGACTGTGATAGTAGTCACCACATAAAAATGAACAATGTGCTGCATTTTTCTGAACTCTTTGTGCTATAGTCTGGGGAGGAGAAATACCCTGTGGGAATGAGAGTGAGTCCCTTAGCATTGCTTTTATTGCCTTCCCCAAAACTGGACTTATTGTAAAGAAAAGTGTAAAGGAGAGAGTGCAGTAAGTCATGACAGTTGATGATTATTTAGAGGAAACATCACCCTTGGATTTTCCTTTGGAAATTTTAATAAATACTTGAAATGAAAATGTTACTGAGTTACACAAATGCAAGAGGCCTATTATGCCAATACTGAATTGAGGTTTTTAAAGGCTCTTTTTTACTTTGCTGGCAGCACTTGGCACGGTTTTAGGCTACCTTTAATAGTCTGGCGCCTTGGTTCTGGGCCCTCCCCCATTTTGTGGGCAGTCATTCACATACATTTGCAAAGAACTTTAATAGAACATAGAACAAAGCATCCTGACATTGCTCAACCAGGTTTTTTGATCCAATTTCCCCTTGAAAGAAGGAAAAAAAGAGACAACTTAAAGCTGAGATTAATTTTCATAGGTTTGTTTCCTGTTGAGTGTAAAAACCAAATGAGAGTAGGGTGTCTTCTGAATCCTTTAGAGGGATCTCTAACCCCGGCTTCAGGGGCAGGACACGAATGAAGCAGGATTTTTATGGTGCTTCAGGTAGCTGTGGGGAATCCTGGTGACTTCAGGATTTAAATTTAGGCATCAGGCAGAACCAGATCCTAAAGACCTGAGCTTTGTTTTTGGGAGGCTGTTGAAAACTTGATTGAACAAGGGCTGAGTAAAATCAAAGACTGACCCTTGAGACTTCCTGATGTTGTTATTCAGTCAGCTTGGACTTCTCTGTGTGTGCAGATGTAGTGATCTGGAACAAAATTCTCCTGTGGGCAATTGTTCATTTGTCAGGAGCATGGAGGTGTCTGCACAGTGGTTTTTGCCAGTGCCTTGCTTGGCACTGATTTTTAAATGGTGCTGAAGATGTATCCAGGCACCACCCAACAACTGCAGTTCCAAGATTATAAGGAGAGGAAGATTTCATTATGTGTTTTTTGTGGTGTTTGTTTTTTTTTCTCACTTCATTTGGATTTATGCAATTTTCAGTTGTCTCTGGTTTTGGTTATTTCTGGAGTGCTTTGTGGGTGGGAAGAGGGCAAATGCCAATTACATTGTTCTTTGCTTTTAAAAGCTTGTAAGTAATGTGCTGTGAAGAATTTTGCATTATGTTTGCTCCATTATGCTTTGTCTCTTGTCTTTCTATGGTTGGAGAGGTGCTATAAAAATACGCTAATAGAATTGTTATTAATTTGATATTGGACATATCTGAAAAAAAATTCACTACCTTGCAGACAGAATTTTTTATTTTTTTTTTTTTAATACTCGAAGACTGCTGATGTGGAACAAGAATAATTTTTTTTTTTTGAGACAAATGGTATGCCTACATCTTTTATGAGTGGGGAAATAGAATAAGGCCTTAGAATTTAATTGCAGTCTGGTGCTGAAAGTTATCTGGAAAAAGGTGGAGAGGTATTTTTGATAAAAACTTTCTAGCCTCTGATGTTCTCTATCACATTCTTGTGCATTTCCTCACCCACCTGGATGGTCTAAGATAATTTGGAGTTTTTTCTGACCCGGGAGCTGTGACTGAATTTTTCCCAGCACTGCTTCCTGCAAAATCCTCTTTGTTTGCTTTGAAGTTTGATCATCCTCATCTTTGGCATGAGCAGACTGAATGTTGCCTTGATAGGAGGAGGCCCCTGGTGCCAGCACAGTGTAGATTTCCTGTCCTTTCTCCATGTGATGATTAAGCTGTGATTTTGGGAGTCCTGACACCCCACTGCACATTGCTGGCAGGGACAGGCACACAGCTGGGTGCCTCCAGCAAGCCACTGATGCCTGATTCATCCAGATTCTCACTCCATTTGATGGATGTGCCCTCCCTTTTTTATTAAAATCTTATGGAATTATATCAGGTCAGAAAGAAGCTGAAATTCAAACCCCAAACCTAGGTGCCTTCTGCTGGGGTAAGTATTGCCTCGATAACGTGCACAGAATCAAAGGCTGAGACTCCTGAAATGGATCACACCGGTTGTCAGGCACCTGGGTCCTGGAATTGTTTTTGATTTAGATCAGAAATACCAGATGCAGCAGGCAATTAACTGTAGCAGAGCCGTGGACTTTATTACTGTGACCCAGATGAGATCTGCTCTGGCACCAATCTGTATTCTGCAAGCTTAATGTGAATAAGTGCTTTCAATTCCAAAATAGACAAGAGAAATAACAAGGACTTATGAGTGTAAATATGTTGTTGGGTTGTGGACCACAATAAACCAATAAATCTAGAGTGTCCTTTCACTCAAATGTGATTAAGAAAATTAGTGAATAATATGCTAGATTAATTCTCAGAATCATTTTGTTCTCAATAAATGTGTCCTTCGTCTGTTGAATAACATTTGTTTCAATTCTCAGTTTCACTGTAAAAAAAAAAATGGTAACAATATCATTGTAGGTATTTTTAAAAATACATTGATGCCTGTTTGTGAAGAGTACTGTCGACAAAAAAGTCTTTTATGTACTATGATTAATAACTTTATGATTTATTGTTACACAGGCATAAAAGCCAAACAGACTGGCATGGTTTATACTATTACCAAACTCGTGAAAAAGACAAATGCTGGCAGTTGTGTACACTTGGTCCATAAGTTCATTATTTTGAGTAACTTCATGAGAGATTCCAAGGGAAATAATCTTCACTCTTTAGTACATTAAATATATTTTGCCTTTCTTTCACAGAATTATAAAATGGCCTCGGTGGGAAGGGACTTTAAAAGTCTATCCAGTCCCACCCCTGCCATGGGCAGGCACACCTTCCACTGTCCCAGATTCCTCAGAGCTCCATCCAGCCTGGCCTTGGACACTTCCAGGGATCCAGGGGCAGCCACAGCTTCCCTGGGCACCCTGTGCCAGGGCCTGCCCACCCTCCCAGGGAACAATTTCTTTGTAATATCTAATCTAAAGCTACCTTCCTTCAGTTTAAAGTCATTCATGTGCTTCTTTGCATTTGCTTGGTTAAGAAAGTGAAGCAGTTAGGCACCACTGTGAAAATTACAGAGTGTAATAGTTATTTCTTGGAAGACATTGACTGCACTTTTTTCTTCTTTCAGTTCATTATCATAATACTGTGTAATTTTCATAAAGTTCTTCAGGGCAAGTACTTTCCTTAGAGGCAATTTTTGTAACTTGAAGATACCTGTTATTTAAATCAGCAGTGCTCAATGAGTAGATATTTTCTGTGAGAAAATACTAAAAAAGGTTCTTTTTAGAAAGAATATCACAGAGAAATGTGCAAAGTAGCTGCTTAAAAAAAATTACAAGCCTGATACATTTTTTTAATTAAACTTTTGTTTGCCTTTTCATTATAAAAAATCAGTAGCATTTAGTTTCAAGCAAGGCCTCCAATTAGTATTTAACTGACTATAAGTATCTAATTATATTGCAATTAATTCTTTATCTCAATCACTTAATTTAAAGTGGAACTGAATAACCTTGGGTTTGGGTAAGTTTAAGGTAAGTAATCAAAGTAAAAAGTCTGATAGCAATTAAAGTCAAGATAGATACACCACCCTGTAGCAATGGACTTTGAGAGCTGTGTAGCAGCACACAATTTCACCATGGACACTGGGGTGGGTAAATGGGCTAATCTTAATTTTTTATGTAAACCTGGTATTTAGGTGCTCTCAATACTACTCAGGTGTTATGAAAAATCTGTTATCACAGCAAATCACATTAAAACCCTTGAAGTAATCAGCAGATTATATGTGAAATGAAATGCAATCAGCTGACATTTTTATGTGGACTCTGCGTTAGCTTGGAAAAGTTTCATTTACTTTGCCATTTGCTCTGCCCCCAAACAGTGGCAGAAGATTCATGGGTTGAAGTGCAAGCAGAATCAAGCCCATGGGGCTCCGAATCCAGGTCCTAAGCAGAGAATTATTGGGATTTTTAGAGGGAAGGGACCATTGGGAGATATCTTAAAACATGATTTATTCTTCCTGTGCAACCTCATGAAGTCGTGAGAGCATCTTCACCATCTTCACCAGATGTTCGTGGTCAGTGGTCACAAGACTACAGGTCACAAGGCCTTTTAAAGGTTAACCAATAAACTAATGCCACAAAAGAATGTTTCTACTTCCACACCAGTAGTTAATTATTTTTTGTTTCATACATCTCTGCCCCAGTGCAGACTTTCTTAGCCAATCATAAAATGACACACAAAACTATTTGTTATACCTTAAACTTCTTATTACCTTTCTATAAGATATAGATACTTCTATATCTTAACTTTAAAACCTTAAAACTTTCCACTACCTAGCTTAATTTTGCTATCTAAACTACAAACTCACATTCTTACTCTTGGTTTTAAATCTGAAACTCTTTTCCAAGGCCTTGGGTTGAACCCCGTGCTCATGTCTAAGTTTGAGCTGCATACACACGATTTTGAGAACTTTCTGTGCTCAGAATTCCTACAGAGAATTCATTCAGAAATAACTTGAGAGATCTTCCTTGTGCCTGGAGGCTCTGGAGGAGCTGCCCTTAGCACCTTTCCTGTGGAAGTGAAGCTTTCCTGCCACAGCTGCTGCTTTCCTGCCAGACATGGGGTTAAATCCCAGGAGCAGGCAGCATTCAGGGGTGCAGGAGGTGATGTGACATGAATCATTACCGTTGGACTTTGGATACCACCCCCTCTTTGGCCCATAAGAGGATGGGGAGAAGGTTTGTGTGATTTTGCATGATTTTAGTGCGTTGATGCTCTGCGGATGCAGAGGTGAGATGAGGGTGGTTTATGCTGCTGGAAACAAAATGCTGATGCTTTCAGGTCTCACTGGGTTTTGTTGCAGTCTTGAGCTTACCCTGAAAGAGGAAAATCTGCCTTTAAAAAACAGCTTTCTCTTTAGTGTGCAAAGTTTCTTTGTGATTGTGGGATAAAGGTTCTGATTCAGCTTTTTAAAAGGTTTTAGTTGCAGCTGTCATGATGACAAAAGCCCTGAATTTTATTCTTTATCTCTACTAGAAAGAAAAACACTCTTAATTTACTTTGGTATTTTAGTGCAGTTAGTGTGAAGAACAAGAAAATCATAACATCAGCTGTCTTTGACTCTGTGCTACCGGTTCCAAAAATGCCCAACTGAGTTTTTACTTCTCTAGCTGAACACGGCATTTCATCAGTGCCATACACTCTGCTTAGTCAGATACTTGGATAACAGCAGGAAAAACTGCTGCAGACACCTCTCTTAAGCACCCATGATATTTACAGTATCACTGACTATTACTTCCTGTGTCACTCTGAGGCTCTGGTAGAGACCAGATCATTTTTCAGCACTTTGAAAATTGTTATAAAATGCTTTAAATTATTTTTTTAAAATGAGTTTCAACATAATCAGTGGTAGGGCCAGCTAAGGTTTGCACTGAATCTTCTTGTACCAGAGGATTATTAATCATGAAGAAGAAAAAGGGTCATAAGCTCAAATTGGTTTTTTAGTGTTGAAAAATTTGCATCTCACCCCAGAAGTGCAGCCCTGAGGTCAGGCTGCTGAGGGTTCAGAGAGGAACAAAATAATTTGTTTAGCAAACTAAGGTTGATGCCTTTTGCTTTTACAGGGATACAGTGGTGCAGTCTGTACAGGAATACTTGAAAGGCTTTGTGACTTTGGGTCAGTGAATTAAAAATACCCCACTTTTATTTAGAACAGTTTTCAGAAAAGTATGTTCAGAAGGAGGTTTCATACTTCTAGGTGACATCAGACAGAGCCTGAGAATTTTCAACACCACAATTCCGAACTTATCAGCTTACTGATGTTATTTGATAATAAGTGGAGGTCATTTTGTTTAATTTCCTTTAAAGAAAAGAATTTTTTTCCCTTTATGCTTTTTTTTTTAAGTTGCTCACATGAAACTTTACTCTTCACTGTTAAACAGAATCATAAGGCAGTTCTTTATCTAAGAAGGTGGTTAACACATCTGAAAGTTTTAATTTATTTACTGCAGATAATATTGAGGCTGAATATGAAAATAATAGAGAAATCCTCAAGAACAGAGGTGTTTTAATTAAGCACAAAGAGAAAGCAGATATCTAATAAGAGTAGCTATCATTAATTATCAGGGAAATAGTGTATGAAGTGTTCACTTGAAATTAATTTCCAACAAAACACTTTGCAGATATGTCTTTATGCAGCACATAATGTGTGAAATTCATTACAACAAGGTATCAGCCTGGCCAAGAACTCAGGAAGATTTAAATGTGATTCAGTATTTCTATAGGTAACTAAAATATCCACTGTAACATTTGCTGGGAGGTATATAGTGTCCTAAAAGGTCAGGAGATGAGACTTTTATGCATAAATAAATAAAGTTTAGAATTTGTGCATTAAGAGCAAAAGTCACTATGCCACTTCTACCTTGTTTATGGAAAATAAAAAGCAGAAGTTTGGATTCTGTGTTTTTGATGCTGTTGGTTTATTTCTTGTTTGTTTCTTTGAGGGATTTTTGTTCGTTTGAGGGCTTCTTGGTTTGTTAGAGTTGGATTTTTTTAAATCTTGCATTTAATTTTTTGGAAATGTGGTTCTGTACTTGCAGAGAATCGTATTAAATTCCTTTCATTATATTAATAAAGCTAGTATTGAACAATATAGGGGTTTCCTAAGACAAGCCCATTTTCCCTTGTGCTGAAGGTGTCTCACAGCTGTAATTAGTGGGGTGGTGAGTGTTGGGGCAGTGTCCTCACACTGTGCTGCTGTCATGAGTCTGATCCCAAAGATCCTGACCCAGTGAGCCTTCCAGAGGAAGCCTTGCCCTGCAGGATGATGCTGGCTCACAGCAGCAGTGGAGTTCTAGAACTGGAGCTGCCCTTAGAGGGATGTGCTGTGCAGGGGTCTCAAGGATGGATGCCTGCTTGCCTGGTAGCTGAGAAAGAAACTAGGCAAAAAAGCCCAAAGTTGTCTCCTGCTTAGAGAAATTGGATCTTTTTGGATTATTTTCATGACTTTAGAGACATAGATGTGCTAACTTCACCTTCATTTCTTCATGCTGCTTCTTTGAAAGCATGTTAAGTCAGGTTTTACAAATTAATATTTTCTGACTGTGAATATATTTTTATAAGTTAGATTAAATGTCAGCATTCCAGGGACAGAATCAGTTGAAATAATCAATCTGCAAAACTATGCCAATATATAGTATAATTTCATTGTGAAATACTGCTTAGGGGCCAGCAGAAAACACTGGTGTATTTTTCCATCCCTGCACAAGAAATTATCAGGTTAATGCAATGAATTGCTTTGAACTTAAAAGTTGTTGTTGTCCTATTGCAACATGTTGAGATAGTGTTGGTTGTTGAAGTATTAATTTGACTTAATTTGCACTGGAGATTTTTCATTAACTATGCTTTACATATTAAATCATTTATGTGGGAATTCTGTTCATAATGGAAAATGGGCTCCAGTTGCTCATATTATTTGGATAGCTACATTGAGGGTTCTTTTCTGAAAGGTAGAATGGTAGCTAGACCAAAATGAAGCGATCTCAGGAGTAGTGGTTGTCATAGATGACTTATTTTGACTTTGGAGGATTACACAGAGCAGCCATTGGTAGGTGGTAAAAATGAAGTCAGGGGAAAACATCCTGAGCTACCTTCCTGCTTCAGGCTGGTTTGTCCTGGGACTTAGCAAAATTAACAGCAGAAGTGACTGGAGCTCCTATCAGTGTCTGGGAACCCCAAGAAAATTCAGAACACTGCTACCTGATGGTGCATTCCTCTAATACAGATGGATTCATTCTCTATATTGATCTTCAAGTACATTCTGTCCCATTCTCAGTAATTTATTTTAGAGCATTGTTTTTCCTTAGGTGAATGAAGCTGGGATAAAGACAAATCACCTGAATGTTTCTGCAAGGAGATGCCTCGGTTTCAGCTGAAATTAGGCACTGAGTTAAAAATGTGGAGTTAATCCAGAAGGATGCCTGCATAGGAGAGGGATAATTTGAACTCTTAGTGGGCCCAGCAGATCACATGTGGTGAGTGAAATGGGAGTCTGGAAGAGATTTTCAGAAATACTTTCATTAAGTGATAGTTAATCACTTGAAGAGTGATGATGAAAATTATAATTACCTGTACTTTTTCCGCTGCCTGACATTCAAGTGGCGGACTGAATGCATTCTCCAAGAATAAAGGATTTGATCATAGAATTAAAGAAGCATGCCTGAAGAAATAAAATGTGTGTGTGTATCCTTACATTTGTTCCAGTGCACTCTTGTGAAGTTTTCACTTTGTCTTTTGCTGCAGTCACTGGCTTTGTAGCCATCAAGCACCTCTGAGTCTGTGGGACTGAGTGTTAAAGTGCATTTGGATTTATATGACAGGCTGCACCACATGTTTTATTCTTCATATATATATATAATATTATATTTCCCACATTCCAGATTTAAAAAAAAATCCTTAATGCTGGAAACTTGAAAATGAAGAAGACCAACCCCAACAAGGCAAAGACTTCTATTGCAGCCAGACCCAAGAATATCTTTAGTATTTAGCACAGCAGAAATACCCAGTTCTGTCATACCCATTTACCAAAAATACAGAGTATTTTTGCCTTTCTTTTGTAAGGATGTTTTTGATTCTTCCTAATTTTCAGTATTCCAGAGAACTCAGTATTCCAAAGGACTCATGTTATTTGGGAATAGTTCCTGTCACTGAATTTCAAGAGCTTTGGTGCTTTTAAGTGTGCTGAGTGTTTTAAATATTTGGTTGGTGTTTCAGGGTGAAGATAGAACCTGAACACTTGAAAACATATCCTCCAGTTGCATTAAGAGGCATCCACAAAGCATTTCATTGAACTGATATGAGGAGTTTCTTGTCAATAAAATAAAATACTGTAAATAAATATAATGATAGTATTTTCGTCAGCTCTCTGGGGTCTTTTTGTGAGAGGAGAGCAGACTGAGAACTGTTTGAGTTCTCCTTAAATGACTGCCTGGTTTTAATTTTGATTTTTTAGTTGCATCTAAAGCATGAGATTTTTAAGTCATCTGTGTAAACAAGATAGGCAACCCAAGGTTTATTTATAAGCAATATTTGGGGGTTTTTGCAAAGCAAGCATAAAAAATCTAATGGCAATTTTATATCAAAACTCTTAAAAGATAATCCAAATGTTTTACAATATTAACAATTGTAGAGCAGTACACAGTACTCATCTGCCTGCTGTGCTTTTGCAATCCATTCTTTGTCTTGGCAAAATGGAGTTGAAGTGGAAAAATATTTGTGTTAACCACCCATTTCTTTCTTCCTGATGAAGTTTTTCTGCTGTGGAAGTATGGTGGCAACTTCCCTGAGTTGTACAGAATGTAAATGATGATGCTCAAGTCCTCCCATGCAGAGATCCTGATGAAAAACTGCTGCTCAAATGTTGTCAAGAAATTGCTGCCGTATGTTGTGGATATCAAATGTCTTTGCTGACTGTAAATTAGCAAACATCCCATGTTCTATTACATTAATTGCAGATATTTCTTCTTAAGGATAGCATTTGTTAATGTATTTCTAGTCAATTTGTTTTAATAAATACCAATTTTACTTCAGTGTTTGTCTGAAAAGCCAGACTTGAATGGGTTGTAAATCTGCTGGGCTCTTCTCTGCACATTGTGACTGCCAACTTCATGTTAGTGTTGTTTAAGAGAGGAAAGAGATATTATCCTTTAATTTGTTGTTGTTGTTGTTGTTTTGTTTGTTTGTGTTCTTTTTCCCCACGCCAAAAATTCAGATGCATTTCTTTAAGAGAATGGACATATGCAAACATATATGTATATGTTAATATATATATATATATATATATGCTAAATGCTGAGTAAGGGATGTTAGCACTTATTAACTTTATTCCAGTTCTGTTATGTTATAATATCTGTCTTCTATCAATGTTTTCTACTAGAATCTTTTAGGAACACATAAATCTGAGATAAGTAATTTACTGCCTGGATTTCCTGCATGTCCTGTTATCACTACTGTGGATTGTCCATGGTGATATTCTCCTCTCATTCAATAAAAAACAACAGCTTTGTTGTTGTTGCTATTTTTTATTATAAATTTTGCCCTCTCAAAGCATCTTATGGACTGATCTGTGTGAATATTTAGCCTCCTTTCTTGTTTGATTTGCCAGTCTGTTAGCAGGTTTCTTCTTCCCCTGAGATAAAATTATATTCTTGCATTTGTAACATTTCAACAGATTGACATGAAGGACCAGGTGCTCTAAAATGGAAACAACCTCTCCTGAGAAGGCAAGAGATTGATATCTGTGTAGATATTGCTGTTCATAACACAGTTCTGTCTTCAGCTTGGAAAAATTACCTCCCTATTTATTTTTTTCTGTTGCTTTGTGCCAACGAGCACCAACTGTTAACATTACACAAAGTACACACAACACTTTGTCTCTGCAACCTGTTGCAAAATGATAATGACTGATGTCACAGATTTGCAATTAATGGCTCCAATGAAAGTAATTTATAAGTAATTTTCCAGGGAATCATCGAGTTTAAAAAAATGTGGGGACTTATTTGGACTTGGATTTTTTTCTGCAAATCTGGTCTTTAAGTAAGGCTGCTGTAAATTTTCACAATGGTGTCTTGGCTTTCTGATTAATTTATTGGCTGGTCACAGGTAGCAAGAGGCTATATGTATTTTTCTCAGTTCTGCTTCTTTGCTCATTCCAGTAATATTTTTGTTGTTGTTTTCAATTTTGCGAATAAGTTGGCTTTTTGTGTTTTACAATTTTATGTTCATCAGTCAGCTCATAGTCACTGCAGGGGTGCTGGGAATCAAGGATTGGGTTCTTTGTTGGAAATATCCAGCATTTGCTTTACTGTTTTCCTGTTACAGTCAGTTGTCACATCTGCAAAGCAAAATCAAGGTGAAATTGTAGATTGACTTTTTGCTGCTAATGCTCACCCTCCTAGTTTGAATTTCAGGGTCCTGCTAGCATGTTACAAACCTGAGAACTGCACAGAGGTTTTTCCTCTGCAATTGGACCATTTGTACTTTTAAGTTTAAGGATATTCAGATTTTAGAAGTAAATTTTTGCTTTGGGGGTGACATATATACTCAGGATTGAAATGCTGTTAACCCAATACAGGTGTGTGCAAGCTAGCACTTGGTAAAAATACCTTTCTGGGTGTCAGCTGTGATACTTTAGGTCCAGTACTCAGGAAATGCCGCAGTTTTGAACTTCAAATTGGCATATTGCTTGTTGCTCTGTGTGCATTTGATTTAAAATAGCTGAAAGTATTTGTGTGAGACAAGCAGAAAATAGCCTGATGCAGTATGAGACTGCTTTGGCTCATTGAGTTCATATCTTGGCACCTGATAAATCAACTCACATGTTCATGTTCTTAAAGTGCCACATAATAGATTAAACAGTCACGTTCTTTAGAGTCTTCTGTATGTAATTAAAATTCTCTGTATCTTGATTAAGAGTCTCCATTGATCTAATTGGAATGCAGAGTTACAGCTGCAGAAAACTTGAGCTGAGAGAGTGCCTCCATCTGCCTTTCTTACCTAGAAGAATTAGTATGTTGTTACTCAAAGGGGATAAATATCATAATTAAGAATTTGCAGTCAATTGACTTCTCTACTCCTGACTTGTATTTGAAGCTTCCTCACAGGACTCTGTCTGTGAAACATTTTTCTTTTTTTTTTTCTGACTATTTATTTGTATCCTTTCTGTTTATCAGATACAGTCTTTTGGTGTTTATTTGTGTGTGTTTGGGGTTTTTGTTTAGGGTTGTTTGGTTGGTTTTTTTCCCCTCCTATTTTAAAAGGGAGAGAGAAGAGTGGAGGTAACAGGAAATATTCTGGAGTGTGTTCAGGTCTCTGTCATGAGCCAGGGCTGGGCACAGAGTGTTTACAGGGATGCCTGTCCTGGATCCAAGGGATGCTCTGCAGTGGCTCCAGCACAGAAGGGAAAAAAAAGTAGAGGAGTAATATCATATCAAAGAAGGAAGCTCTAAAATATTCCCTAGTTCTGAAATAAATCTGCCCTGTTCTTTTACAGTAGAATTGGAATTCAAAATATTAAATATTAAATATTTACAGTTGGAATTCAAAATATTAAAAGAAATGCCAGTGGATCTTCAGAGATATCAACATTTTATTCTGTAAGGTTTACAGAAGGAAAAAGATTGTGTCCTGCTTTTGGCACAACGGAAAATTGAATAATACAGAGGAAAATTGTGCAGGCAGTTGTTACTTTGCTTCTAGGTATTTTTAGGCAGTTTCCTTCTCAGATATAACTAAGCTCCCCACCATTTCTTATTAGGTTAATAAGTAATTGTAGTGGAGAACAAGGAGGCTGGTGAGCAATGATTAAAATGTGGTTGGTGCTGTCTCCATTGCCCAGATGAATAGCAATATTAGTTTAAAACCTCAAATTCCTGCAGGAGATGATTTTTCAGCGTTGTATTTTCTTATCTGGAGTCACTTCATTATTAGTGTCTCAGACCTGTTAATAATTTGAATTCATGTGTCTAAGAACAAGGAGCTCAATAAAAAGAGAACACTTATTTCCATATGCAAATTTGCCCCAGGCATATGGGGAGGTTTCCCTGGCAGAAGAAATGATGTATTTCCAGTTAAGGATGTCAAAAACATCAGGCTTAGGCAGTAGGGGCTCTTGTATGTGCCAATTCATAGAGTTTTTTCATGAAAAGCAAGTGTTTGGGGAAAAATACCCTCTTAAGGTGTGGTAGGGGTAACATTTGCAGGAGTAATTTTGTAGAGGATATGGCACATGACTGACCTTTGAGCTGGTGCCACTGGGTCGAAACCCCCTCTCTGTTGCACGTTTATGAGTAAATGCATGGAAGCCCTTTGGGATTTAGTTTCTTGTTGAAATGTCAATGAACTAAACAATGCTAAACAACTAATGCATCCTTTTCATTCAAATGAATCTGCATCATTGCCTGATAAAGGGGAAAGGGGACTATTTACCTGTGAAAGTTCTGGTGTGGTTAATTGCAATGTATGTGTTTCCAAAACTGAAGAGTTCCATGTCAAAGATGGGTTAGAGGGACTTGCTGACACCTTGAAGAGTTTGAGGATGCAGCAGCTGCCTCGTGCTGTGTACCTTCTTGTTTCCACACTGTCATGGGGAATGCAGCAATCCATCACATTTATTTAGATGGAACAATGGCTATTCCAACAGTTTTATAACCCTCCTTTATATTGCTATAGCCAAGGCCATTTTGTCATGGGCTTTTCAATTCCAGAGCCAGTGCCCATCATTTATCTGCATAACTAAAACCAGTGGTAAGCACATTTCTGCCACAGTGAGGCTGATAATGGTTTCTGTTAAAGTCTTTTTAATGATTCAATTTGAATCAGTGATTTCCAGAGGAAGGAAACTCCATTTGTTAGGGGTCTTTTATTTTAATTATTTTAATATGAAAAGCGTAGCAGAGAATAATAAAAAAAAAAATCAATTATTTTTGCTTTTTTTAATATTCCAGACTTGCAAAGTAGCAGCATGTACAATAGGAATGTGTCACTCCCCCCCAAAAAAAGCCTTGTTTGTGGAATAAGATGATGTGACTACAGATCCTATGGCTTCTTTCCTGTTCAAAGAAAATTCCAGGTTTTTGGACAAATGAACTGACGTTATTGCTTACATGGTTTTAATTGTGTTTGCAGCTCCACTTTACCTCAAATTGGAGAAGAGTGGTTCAAGTGACTCTTTCTATAGAGAGTTTTACCTCTCTGCTGCCACAGTGAAGGTACCTGTGCCGAGCACAGGAATAGACCTGTGGATTTGTGCCTGTTCCTTTGAGTTCACACAGGTGGCGGATGATTTCCGGAGCAAGCAGCCCACCCCCGCATTTCCCCTTCAGTACTGAACTGTTGGCAGGCTCTCCTGATCCTAATTTATAGGTCTGTGCAAGCATATGAAGTGTTTAAAAAAAGGAAAAAATAAATACAGAAACATTAATGAGGAGCTTATATTCATGTGATGAGAAATGTTAGTTACATAATGTATAATTTGCTGTAATTCAGGAAATGGAATGAAGGCAGTGCCAGAACTTGCCTGTGAATAGTGCACGGCTGGAGATAGTTGGGCTGCAGCAAACTGAGTCCCAAATGCTGTTCTTTTAAAATCTATTGCTCAATCCAATCTCAGTGGAGCACTAAGATTCTCATCTTGAGAGCTGGTCTTGATTTTAGAGAGCTCATTCCCTCTAAAATGGAGTCAAAACTCAAATGTTTAAACTTTTTATATATGTACAGCAGCCACCTTAAGACAACTTTGTTTTTAAAAAGGACAAAGCCAATACGATAATCCTGTATATTTGAACATTTTAATGATTTTGGTAGAGCTTTGCATTGAATTTCTTACATGAGTAAACCATCTCATGAAACGCTTTCTGCTTTATAAACCTGGGAAAAGTTGCCTGAAGATCTTTCCAGCATTGGAAAGCAAATGGCAAGGTCAGATTTCTGTGGTGGCACAGACCAACCACATTGAAGCCTTGCATTGTATGAAGGGAACTTCTGAACTGCAATGGTTTAAAGAGTTCCAGATTAGTTTTTTTATTTTTTTTTAATGGGGATCCAAGATTAGTGAACCAAGGTGAGTAATTTAATTATAAATCATGTATAAAAGACAAAGTCTTCCCCTTTTTAGGAGCCTGGATTTTTAATAGTTTCCTGTATTCAGGTTGCCATGCTTTGAGGTGACTAAAAGGAATTTGTTATTAGAGGTATCATGGTGTACCTTAAACCTACTTTTAAGACTTGCAGGCATCTTCCAAGTAAAACTAAGAGGATCATCGCCCTTTGCGAGGGTCATAATAATTTGTAAAATGGAGTATGGAAAACTTACTGGATTTCTGAGACACTACTCAGCAGAGTGGATAATGAAATCCCAGTGACCCCTTGTAGTCTGAAATGTTACAGCTCAGTCTCAGCTGATCACCTATGAAGTTAAAAATCATCTCCATTTCAGCAGCTGCACTTTGTCTTGCCCTTTCGTATGCAAAGCCTTTTAGGGCAGGGACTCAGCTGGCCACAGGCTTGTGGCAGTCACTGATCCTCATGACTTTTCACTACTGGAATATGAGGGGACAGACTGTCATCTTTTGTGCCTGACTATTGTTCATCATATTTTTGTATTTATGGCATGCACAGGAAATTCTGAAAAAAATGTTTCAAGTCTTGATTTCTCTTTTTAAGCAATCCCTGGGATGCTTTCTAGGCTGATTAACAATTCAGTATGTGCTGATGGGTAATGCAACTTTACTGGTAAATAATCTTGTTTACATTTGAGTTTAAATCCTTTTTTTTTCTGTAGTCAGAATGTGGGGAAAAGGGAATTTCTGCAGAAAATTAATTTCTCTGTGTTCCACCTTTTGTGAATTGTGCCATTGGGAAAAAAATAAAGTCAAGAGAAAGACTACCAAAGGAGAGCGTTGTCCTACTTTTTATGTTTTGTGACTTAAAATTTATAAATTATTTAACTCCTTGCATTGCTTTAAACATTATATAAAGGGAAGTTTTACATGCAAACTCCCCAGAATCTGGGTGTCATGGATGTCTGAAAAATGAACTAAGATGCAGTGTTCTGCAGCCCCTCATCCTCTGGCATTTTCTTTCAAGTCCAGAATCCCAAATTTCTGCACTTCCCTTTTCTCTGTTGAACAGCTTCTGGTGACAAGAGCTTCTCAGACCGATCCTTGTATCTTCCTGTGCTGCTTTCAGCATTGCAGGGGTGTCCCAGGTAGAGCTGCCAGGTTCATTGCTTTCCATTTGGCACCTCTGAGCACGTCTTGCTCACCTCTGATCACATCTTGCTCACCTCTGATCACGTCTTGCTCACCTCTGATCACATCTTGCTCACCTCTGAGCACATCTTGCTCACCTCTGAGCACGTCTTGCTCACCTCTGATCACATCTTGCTCACCTCTGAGCATGTCTTGCTCTCCATCTCCGATATTTCTCGCTGGTTCTGGTTGCTGGTCAGAGCAGCTTAGTGCACTTCATTTCCTTGGGGTTTGGTGGCTGTGAATTTGGCAGCTACTCCCTGAACCCTGACTTCTGTTGGGGTCCTTGATGCTTCCCCATGACTCTTCAGTGCTTGTTCACAGCCAGTTAAACTAAAAATTGTAGCACTGGCTCTTCCCTGCTTTCCCAGTGACGTTCCCTTTTGGGTAGCAGGCTATATTTTATAGCAGAACCCTTGCACAGTGCACATGAACCATGAGGATTTTATTTTTTTAATAACACAGTGTACAGCTTTTGAAGGTACTGCTGGTAAATCACCCAAAAGCCGATAGGGAATGTAATTTTCTCTGCCTTTGCTTGAATCTATCAGATGAGGTTAACTGTCTTTTTTGGATTTTTTCCAATTTGAAACAGACTTTTCTGTTTCTGCATAAACATGACACCGTCTTTGACTTTATTGCTCTCTTTGTGGATTAAATGCTTTGGTTTCTGCTGCTTCTTGGGGTCTGGGTTTCTTTCCTGTGTTTGATGCTGCAGAATCTTTCACCCTGGGTTTGTCAGACCTCAGCTGGGCATCAAGAGGACCTGTGTGTGCATGTGTTCAGTTCATTGGAAAAGCTTACAAGCAAATTTAATAGGAAATAACCATTCATATTTCATAGAACAAATTACTGCTCTCCCACATTTCCGTAGACTCTTTCTTACTGTTCTGGGATAATTAATAAATACAAAATGACAGGGCAAGAATTGTGTTGAATTAATTTAGGATGTTAGCTGTGAATCTGACATCTGAATTCAGCCAGCAGAGCCATCTATGCTATAATAAGATTCTTGTGAAAGCCCAGCAGTTTGAGATTATAAAATATGCACATAGATACCTGAGTTTATACTTTTTTTTTGGGTTTTTTTTCCCTATATATCTATGCAAACAGAACTCCCACCCCCCCTCTCCTGAACTGGAAGTTGCTGGGTAGTCACTGATGAGACTCCCACGGGCCATTTTTCTCTGCAAGTTCTATGGGAGTCTTCTCCAGGTCTCATCTAGTTGGTGCAATTTTCAACTCAGTGTAAGGAATGGAGCAATTTACAGCCACAGCTCAAAATTATTACCAGACAGTCATGCCTCTAGATTTCTCCTGCCTTTTTTATAACAAGAAATATTTTGGTGGCCTGCTATTGTTGACAGCTTTGTTGGGAGCTTTCTAACAGTAATAAAAAAAGCCCCTCCAGTACAACAGCTAATTCAAGATTTATGGAGCGTGTGGAATTTTACTCCAAGACTGAACGTGCACATAATCAGGAAGCAGAGTCTGAATAGAGGGAAATGGAGGAGGGCATTGCCCCTCATTCTGCTCAATGGACCATAAACCACCTGCTGTTCGGAGTGCCAGGCCACCAGAGAAGCTGGAGCTTTTCCAACCTAGTAAGTCATTTTCAGCCATGTGTTTAAACACTGAAAAGGCAAAAAGGATGAAGAATATACATCTTCCCTAACATTTTTTGGTTTTTTGGTCAGTGTCATCCTCCTCTCCTTGTCTTACGTTTCTACTTGCAACTTCTTCAGTCTTTATAAAGTACTTTTTAATATGTTTTCTGTGTTGTCTTACTTTGGCTCTTTAAATTATGTATTGATACTCAGATTGGCTCGTGGATAATCAGGCCTTTCAAAAACATTTGAACAAAATTAAGATTGCAAGTCTCCTTTTGTGGGATTTGAAAGCTTCCCCTTAAAATCTCTCTCAAGACTGATGCTTAACAAGTGTCTTTGTGCACAGCAGAACTACTGAAGCATGACTTCATAGGCATGGGTTCCTTAAACCCTTGACCCTTTCTTCTTTTCTTGGACAGAATCCTGTGCCTGCTAAATATAAGTGGGTGAAGCAGCATGGAAAAATCCTGGGGCCAGGTGCCTTCCATGTCCTGAAGTGGGTTGAGCTGAAATTGCCTGAAGCAAGCACCTGACCTGGAGAAAATTTCACCAGTGGAAGTTACCCAAAAGTATGAAATTGTAGTGAGAATCACTTAGCAATGTGAAAAGCAGCTCATTGTTTTAGGGCTTTTATCACAATGAACATTTGTACTTTTGGTTTCATCCTGCTTTCTCCCAGGGCTCTATTTTGCTCCTATGGAGAGTTTTGGTCTCTTTCAATGATGTCAACTTTCCTGCAAAATTTGGGGGAAAATGTTTAATCCTGCAGACAGCAGTAATTATTCCTGCTGAGTTTATTGGTCTTGACATCTGTTACGTGGGATTTTGGATCTTTGAGGTTGGAACCAATGACCTCAAGTGACTTTGTCCTGTATTCTCTTGCTGTGTTCCAAAAATTCCAATACAGTGAAGATGCAGGCAGCTTTTTGCAGGTGTGAAATCCCCACAAGCTCTTTCCCAGCCTTGCAGGCATCAGAGTGAGGAGTCCCTCAGCATTTGAACTTTAGGCTCCCTGTCTACTGAAGCTTTGGGGTTTGTTGTAATCCCAGGGAACCTGAGCACTGACAGAGGCTCAGCATTTGCATCTTTCCCTCTCCTCAGAGGTCCCCAGGGAAGGGCAGACATAGCAATGAGTGCAATTCTTGTCTGACTGAAAAAGCAGCACTGGTGTGTTTTGCTTTTTCCTGCAGTCTGGTGTTTTGGGTTTCTTCCCAGGTGAGGAAAGCTCATGATGCTCTTCCTTCCTCTAGCCCAGACATTGAAATCCACCTCTCCAAAACTGCCTTTGCCAATTAACTGCCCTGTGTATTAAGTTGAAATGCTCAGTCTCCCTTCTTGGAGACACCACACATTTTTAAAAAATCCACTAGATTGTGCAAGGAACTGGAGTGAGCATAAGCCTGAATCCCAGAAAAATTGGTAATTTTGATCTGAGGGGTGGAATGCAGGAATAGTTGTAGCCAGTGAGCTGGGTTTGCTTTGGGATTTGAAAGGGATAAAACTGCCTGATCTAACCAGTGAGCTGCTGAACAAAACCAAACAAGGATAGAAGCAGCAGCACTGTCACTACCTCAGCCTGAAAATGCAACCAGCACCATTTCACTGAGTTATTTTTTAAAGGATGTGTTGTCCATCTTTAGGACAAGCTGCAACCTGGGTGTCTTAAATGGAGGGTGTTCAAGGCTTGGTAATTTAAGGAGTAATATTTGTATACAGAAACTCTTTAAGCATTTGGCTCCAAGCTGGTTGAGGCAGCCACCTGCCAAGTGTAGTGACCTCTCTAATTCCCATTCTAGGTGCCTGGCTTTATCTGTGGATTAGGTAGAACCCACCTGCACAGCACTTACAACATAAAATGTTAGCTAGTGAAGCAGTGCTCTGTCTTTTAAATTTCTTTTTAGATCTGGGTCTAAATGTATGAACAGTTATTGCTGGGAGTAGCCCATGTCTACAAACAGGGCCACAGGTGATGACTCTTACTTTGGGCTTCATAGCAGAAGGCACAAATGAAGTGTCATTAGCATGTAAAATTTAATATAATTTAGAATAATTTCATTGTTTTTGTCTCCTGATTTGTTGCACTCTTTGGTGTATGGCCTGGTAGGATTCTAAGGGCAAAAAGACATCATTTATTAATTCTTTAAGGGAATGACTCACAGCTTGGTCATGATAGCAAAGCTGAATTTTTTCACCTGTATTAGTTCTGTGACAGCTGAAATTCAGCCATGAGAATATGGAATCACAACCAACAGCTTGGACCAACACACAATCTTTTGTATGAGTTTTCTGCTGCAGTGCCAAGCTGAGAAGTTGTAAATGTGCGATTTACAAGTATTTGGTCACCACTTCCAAGTGTGCCCTTTTTAACATTAAAGGGAATTTCCAAAATACCTTACAAGATACTTAATTTTGGAATGCAGCTAAATTTATTTATGTTTTAGGCTGTCTGCTTGAGTTTTGGTTTATCAATACTCAAACGTCCCAAAACTTACTAAGGTTTCTTTTAATTTCTGCTTTAGGAGGATATATAATTATATAAAATTATGAAGCCTCTGAGAAAGATTTCTTTCTGTGCATAGCTAAGGAAGCAACTTAATATTAAAATATGATAGCAAAAAGGGATATTGGCTATTAAATATGAGAGCAATAGATGGGATTTGAGGTAATTCTGTAAGCTATGTACATGGCTATGCAGATAATTCGTATTTTAATATTGATGGCAAACATTTTCACACTAAAATATGTATAGAAAAAAGGAAATTGACTATTAAAGATGTATGTAAAAAGAAAAATGTAAATGATATTTGGAAAGTGACATGCCAACCATGATCGACCCTGACAGCTTTTCTTTTTCAATTTACAAGTGGGAAAGAACAAAATCAGATTACATGAAAAACTATTCCACACCAGAATAATATTACAAAATATTCAGATCGTAGAAGTTCTTTGTTGCAAATACATCCCAAATTAAATAATAAATGTAAATTCATGGAGCAGTCATTCTGCAGAGACTAGGACATTGAAATCTGAGTTAAACTCAAGAATAGCCCTCCCTAGGCTGGCAGAAATGGCTGTGGAGAGGCGATTCCAAGAGCAGTGCTTTGTGGATTTCCCTGGGACATCCCTCTCTGCTTGGCATGGGGGCCACTGAAGGAACTATGTGCAGAAAAATATTTGTCAATGCTAACAGATGTTCATCTTAAAGTTTGAGATGCTCATTTTCCATAAACCTGACCTTGGGGTGCAATGTGGAGTCATGAGAGGACAAGAGCTCCAGCCCAGGCATGGGCTCAGCTACAGGATACTCTGCAGTGCCTCAGTTTCTCACCTGCCATCTTTCTTTTCCCCACTGACTTTGGGTTGCCTCAGTAGCCATTATCATGCTTTGGATGTGCAAAATATTTCAATGTACAAGGAACTGCCAGTGTCCCCTGGAAGTGTGCTTGAGCTTTCTTTAGCCTTTCATGGGAGCTTTTGGAGGCTCCCATGTTTTGCTTTTTGGGAGCCACTGGTAAATGCAGAACCTTTCAGACCCACCACTGGAAGTGAGGGTTAAAGGAAATTTTAAAAAGGGAAGTTTGCATCAAGGCTCCTGCCATGTAGCAGCAAAACAATCTTCTACCAGCTGTCACTTCTTATGCATATCTATGCCATCAAACAAAGAAATGCTCATAGTAGACTTAGGACTAGAATTTTAAAAAAGTCAAAAAAAGTGTGTGTGTTTTTCAGACAATCAGATGTGCACCTCGATTTTTCCTTTATCTAGAAATTCTCAATATTTAATAGTTTTAAAATGTTGCCACAGTAGGAAAAGTAGATCCTCCTGGCTGAATATGTTGCTACTAAATTATTTTGGGTTTTTTCAATACTTGAACATTTCTATCTACTGTTCATTAAACATTTTTGTCTAGCACTGTAGGCAGTTCTGATAAGCAGTAAGCCATTCTGTTCTTCTGGATGCAGGTATTTAATCTTTGGTGAATGCCTGTTTTTATGGTACCAAAGCAGCAAAGGAGTGCATAGGCAGTGCAGTAGGGCCTGGAGGATGGGGGTGAAGTGTTTTGAGTGTGTCTTTGTGGCATCTTGCTGAAAAAACTTCAAGATTCTTCTCTAAATACCTTTGACTGATTTTTAGCTGTTCTATGGCCTTGCCTCTTCCCTTTTCCTCTCTGGGGACTCGACTGGATATAGAAATGTGGTGGAGCAGAAAAGTGGTGTCTGAGCAGTGTGTGATTAGATTTGTGGTCCCTGCTTGAAGAAGGTCTAACAAGCACAGAGCACTGGAAATTGTGCTAAAAAAAAAACCTGGAAAACTTGGTATTCACAAGGGTTGTGTTCAGGGTGATGTCAGAGTTACCCAAGAGCTGCCTGAACTTTCTGTCCAAAGCTCTGACTCACAAGTTCCCTTTCCATGATCGCTTTAGTCCAGTCTAGTAAAGCATCAGGCTATCAGGATTTGGGCTCCCAGGTCTTATGTTTGTACTTATCTGCTGTTCTAAATTAGGAGAAGATGGTGCAGGATCAGTGAACTGAAGAAGCAGATAAAATTTGAAAGCATTCACTTATGTGTTACAGAGAGAAAGTAATGAGATGTTCTGCCTGAACCTGTAATAATTTAAAAGTGTCAAATTATTCCACAGAAATTTTCTATCAAAACACCAATGAGGTGAATTTTACAAGATCTTTGATCAGTACAAGTTTCCCTTAACCAAGCTGTTGATGTGCTTAACCCCAGATTAAATACCTTCTCACTAAAGCAGAATTATTTGTTCTCAAATGCTGTGCCCATGTCTATGAAACATTAATTTTGTTCCTACAGAAAATGCTTTGAGCACACATGTTATTGATGTGATTGTCTGAAGGTGAAGAGACTGTCAATGGTTTAGGACAGATGGAGAAATGCATAGTCAGGGATTATCCCAAAGGTGGTGGGAGATGTGTACAGCCCATTTTTAGCACTAAAGTGGCAACTAATATGAAAAGTGGGCAAGGTAAGACCAATAGAAAAATTCTGTTTATAGACTAAATCTGTTGTGGCTTTCTCTTGCAAAATATGCAAGTAATGAGCTGGGACTCTGGTGAGAGATTCTGCTTTTAAAAATCTTTTTCAGCCTCATTGTTTTTGAAACAATATTTTAACAAGTTTCAAATCTAAGTGGCACTGATCTCTCACTCTGGAAGTTATTTTACAATATGCAATCTAAAATAGAACAAAAAATTTAAATTGTAACAATAATAGAGGTATTGCCTTCTTTACACTGCAGTGAAAAGAAATCATTATGGCTTGGTTTTTGTATTTTCAGAATAGGAACAAAATTATTTCAGAATGCTGAATGCTGATAGAAGACAATGAAGCTCATTTATTTTTAAGTAATTTTACCTGTTTTGGTAGTGTCTTCCATTGTTCTGATTTTGCCAGGGTATAGTTTTTTTCCTTTTCTTTTCTTTTCTTTCCTTTCCTTTTTAACTTACTTCCAATTCAGAGTTTCCAGGCAGAGAGTTTCAACTGATATAAACAGGCAAAGTCCTTTGCAAACGGTGAAGGAATTTCTTAAATTTAAATTTGCAATGAACCAACTATGCTCGCTTTTAGCTAAATAATAACTCTTTTTCTCATCATAAACAGTAGTGTTCTGCTTTTTAAATTAAATAATCACTTTGCAGAGCTTGAAAAGAATGTGACAGCAGCTGTTGAAAGCAGTGGAGTCACGCAGAGTTTGTAGTTTTCATCTATCCCTAATAGAAGTTACAGGCATGGAGCAGAAGGAGGACATAGTGCTGTTGGCAGGAATTTCTGAGGAGCTGAATTCTTTTGTTTTCATGCACACCCCAGCATGAGACAGACAGACAGCAGTGTTGGTAGCTGAATATTTTAGGAGGAAAGTGTTTGTGTGAATATCTGGGGGTGTGCTGTGTAGCTGTGGTGTGATATCTGAGCCTGGCAATGTGTGCAGTGTGGCACTGGAAATCTGAGAAATCCTCTGAGGAAAAGCACCTTTCAGAACAGGACTGACATAATTAGTGTGCAAGTAGATTTTTAATTAGGTGAAATTAACTTTGTAAGTTTTACCAGTTGCTCTTTGTCTGGATTTTCTTATACCATGTCTGCATTTATGGTACTGGTACCAATCAATAGTCACATAGTATTTCTCAATATAAAATTTGCCCTTATCCTTGTTGTGCCTTTTCTCTTTACTGTGCTTTAACCATTGAACTGAAGCTTTAAGCTTGGGTATGAAATTCAGGTTCATTTCTGGATCTATGTGTACTTTTTCCATTTTCACAGTAGTACAAGACAAAGTGGAAGAAAACTTAGGAGCTCAGCTTTGTTGGGATGCTGAAGGATTAACTTGCCAACCTATTTTAACAAGCTCTGTAACATTCCTGAACAGTACAAGTGTGCTTAGGCATGGTGGTGTCCTTTGTGCCAGGGATGTGGGAAAAATATACTTATTTGGAGCCATTTTGTCTCCAAAATGTTCAAAATTTTTTTAGCTCATAGTAAACTTTCAATATATTTTAGCAAATAATGGCTGAGATTCAGTGGTTTTGAGCCTGGTCTGTAGCAATGTGTAACTGGAATCTGCATATTTATGTTATGTTATGTTGTGGTGTTGTGTTGTATTATATTGTATTATATTATATTGTATTATATTATATTGTGTTATATTATATTATATTGTATTGTATTATATTATATTATATTGTGTTATATTATATTGTATTGTATTATATTATATTATATTATATTGTATTATATTATATTGTATTATATTATATTATATTATATTGTATTATATTATATTGTATTATATTATATTATATTGTATTGTATTGTATTATATTATATTATATTATATTATATTATATTATATTATATTATATTATATTATAATCTAAATATGTACATATATATTTACTTAATTCCAAAAAGTAGTTGTGCAGGTGCTCTTGAATCCAGTTTGGTACTCACCTGACGTGATAATCATTGTTTGGGTCTCTGCTTCTTTTCAGGTTATTTCCTACATGTGTTTTTTGGCCACTTCTGGGTATATAATATATATATATATATATAAAAATATAATATAATTTTATATATATATATATATAAATAGGTGATATTTTGGGGATATAATCATATCAGAAATGTACAGGTTTCACCTCCTGCATGGTCCAGTACAGCCCATTACTTCCTATGTTAAATTCGGATTTTTTTTTCCCTGAAGTGCATTTACTTCTGGTTTTTTTTTTTTTTGATTTTTTGATTTCATCCTCCTTCTGGTGCTGAGTTATTCAGCACTATCATGTCCTCTGACATCTATCACACAGATAAATTCACCTTTTAAAAGTCTTTTGTACTTTGGAAATCCATATCCAGTCTGTGAGTGAATGTTTAGGAAATATATAAAAGCTTAAACTTGATTAATTCATACTCCAAAGACTCTGAAATTTGGGCAATAAGAAAAAAACTCTGTTCTGATTTCATTTTTGCTGAATTGAAGCAAAGAAAGTCGAAACTACTTGGTATAATTGACTTTTCAGATGTGAGGTTTGTGCTGGTATTTTTTTACTTTTTGCAAATAGTGAATTCACTTTTTAATCAAACAAAAAATGTTAGAGTAAGGTAAAATTAAAAATAGCCAAAATAATAACAGTTTTGCTTAATATGTTGGAAGAAGAATTATACTGATGTTCTTGAAATAGCAGGGTTGTTTCATTCCTCAAGGCATACTGAGAGCTTGATCATCAAAAAGTGTAGATTGGAGTTTTTTCTCTCTCCTTCGTGCATTTTTAGCTTATTTTTCAATTTTATAAATTCACAGGACTGTTTTTACAGGAACAATCACCTTAACAATGGCACTGTCCAGAAAACAGTGTTTCTTATCTGCAGGTTTCTTCTCTTTCAAGGTTTGTTCTAGTTTGAGATGCATTCATCTTAAAGCCAGAGACCCAAGAAGCAGCAATCTCAGCCTTCAGCATATCCTCCAGAAACTAAAGTTGATATTTTTATTTTGTTTTGTTTTCTGGAACCCTCCACAGAAATCTGGCAGAATTATCCATTTCTATCTCTGTTTGGCAGCACAAAATTACAAAAGGAACCCCTAAACACCTGAAAAAAAAAAAAAAAATGGAAATAGGTACTGAAGGTGTACAAAAAAAAAAGGAATAATGGTGTATTGCTTATTGTCACTGAAGCATAAGAATGCTGAACATTTTTTTTATTCTCAATGTTTTGTCCCTTGAAATATAAAATTTTTTGTGTTTTTAGAGGTTTATTCACTGCCAAATCTGTAGGTTTCTTACTGGTTCAGCTTCTTTTAGAAGTTATTTACTTGCAAATAAATAGGCATAATAATGATTAATATAATGGCCAAAAGAAGTTTTTTAAGTGTAGACAGAAAACTTCATCCTTCAAGGCTTTGTCACTGCATCTTGAACATGGAAGCCCAGAGTGGTTTCCCAGCCTCCCTTCCAGAGCAGCTTTTCAGCAGCATCCATAATTCATGACATTAAGTATTAATTTTGGCTTTTGTGCTCCAAGGGCGTGGCACGGTAGTCACCAACGCATTATCCACAGGTTTTTGTTCTTCCTGCTCCACCTCACACTTACCGGGAGATGATGGATGTTTGTGTTCCTGGGGAGACATTGGGTGGAGCAGAGATGGATGAGGGTGTCCTCACAGCTTTAATGCTTCTCTCAGATCGGCTGCTGTCATTTACAGACAAACTCTGATGTGGAACTGCTCACATTTACCAGCAGGGCACACAGAGAGTCCCAGTGCTGTGTCCTGCAGCTCTTGCCTTTGCTCCTTAGAGCAATGCCCTTTTCCCTATTAATATACCACATTACAGGTCAAAGATGTATTTTGATCACTCTAAACCCTCATATATAATATTGTTCTTATTTCATTGCCTCTGTAGTTAAAATATTTTGTTTTTAAGATCCTTTTCTCCAGAAGCATTTTTGTGACCATCACTTTTGCTAAAGGAAAAGGAGCTGTCTGGGTGTTAACTCACCAAAGCAACACGCAGAAAATAAACCCAACCAAAACATTATTTTGCAAGGTCACCTGGCAGATAATTTCCTCTCCCCCATCTCCATGCAGTTGACAGAACAAGGGTTTGAATCCAGAAAAAGATGCAGCCCCTCCCTTTGCCAGCCACAATTCCTGTTTTGCAGAGTGCTATGGAAAGGTGCTGCTTTGGAGAGCTGATGTAAATTTGTGAAAACATTTCTGTCATGAGCTCACCAGGCATTTCTGGTTTTGCACTCGATCCATCATGGTGATATATCTGATTTACTGAGCATAAGATTCCCACTTTGAAAAAAGAATACTGAGTTGACCAAATTGAGAACTATATAAGGCAAATCCAAACTTCCTCAAACCATATGTTGATGGCATTTTCAGCATGTCCAGAAAATGCATTAACAGCAGTGTGAAGCAGAACTCTTTGGCCAAAATTATCTTAATTAAACCAAAAGGCAATATCAGGTCATCCAGCTATCTTATAGATTTGTCCTAAATTGCATAAACCAGTGTGGTAAAAATAGAAATTCCTTCTTTACCACCACTGCTCTTGCTTACTGTGTATCTTCTTTTTGAGACACATAATATTCAACCCAAATATAACAAAATTATAGCTTCTGTCAAGTCCAGAGACCAGAGGAGAATGTTTTACATTAGCCTCAGGTGGACATTTTTCTGTATTTTCCTTTTAGATCATAAATAAGCTGAGTACACACTTTCCCCATTTTAGAGGGATTGTTATTGTTTAAATTAGAGTGCTATGGATCAGAAGTTCAGTGTGTTGAAAGTTATATAAACATTGAACCACAAGCTGATCTCTTCCCCAAAGAACTTACCAATTACTGTTGCAGTGGAAGTGTTGAATGATTCATGTTTCAGATCTGAGTTTAGTAGCCCGCTATATTCAGTGTTACATTTTAAACTCATTTCTCTGGGTGGGGAAATGCATTTTTGCTGAGGGCAGTCAGCACCTTGAGATCTTTAATTTCCATAGATAGCAGACAAATGTTGCTTGAAAATGTTGTCAGAAAGAGGTCTAACTCTAAACTAAAAATCTGCTGGATTTGTATAGCAGTGCTTGCAACTGGTTCTTTGTGCTCATGGGAAGGAACAACTCTGACATAATAAAGACATTTCAGTAATTTTTGTCTGGCAGTGCTTCCTTTTTGTGGGTAAGAAATGCTGGTGGATTTATATACTCATGCAACTAACTTCATACTTAATGTATCTTATCTTGGAGGCTGACATTCTGTGAAAGTAGCTATTAAAATAATGCTGTCACCGAAACGGTCAGCAGAAATGTCGTTAATTATAGAACCCATTTTAGACCTCATTTAATTTATTATTTGGTAGTTATTTATTTTTGCCTTTGGCTAGAAGAGTGTGAATTAATTCTCTCATTCTGCATTGTGTACTGGCCTCTTAATGGCACAGAAACCTTAAATACTAAAATGTTTTTTAAGTGTGTGTGAAAACTAATTAATTTACTTTCTTTTTACTTGTCCAGAAGCAGCTTATGGTTTTTCCATTTTTTTCTTTTTTCTTTTTCTTTTTTTTTTTTTAATTAATTAATTTATTTATAATTAGCAGCTGTAGAAATATTTCAGACATACAGCTTTTTAACTGATAGATGCAATCCCAAATTTCTGGATATTAATGATTTCCTTTTTTGTTTTCAAAGAAACCAGCCACTTACCCATGCAACTTTAGTGTGTTTGAGGTGCTGCAGAATTATCAGAATTAGCAGCCCTCTGCAGCAAACACTTTGTGTTTATTTATACAGGTTTATTTTTTTAACATCTGTAGGATCATGTCTGGCCTTTAAATTGCTGTTTTTTGAAATGAGTGGAACACTGGAAAAGTCAGAGGGATCGATCTGCTGAAACCTCTTTGATTTCCATGCTGGGTTTTCTAGGTGTAAGGAAGTGTTTACAACTGAAATAAATTAAAATCTTGGGTCACCTGTGCTCGCCTCCTGCAGCTCTCAAGCAGAATAGTTAATTTACCTTGGGAAATGCTGGATATATTTGCTCCTCTGTCCCAGAAAATTTGCTATTACTTTTGTATTGCTCAGCACAAGTTTCAAGGTACTTCTTGTTCACTGCTTTATTGCTTCTTGTAAGATTTCATCTTTAAGCCTGGAAAAAGGTTTAGAGTGGAGTTCTGATAGAAACAGGTTGGGCAGAGCTTGTGGAAAGAGGCATGTGAGCCTCTGGCAAGCTGGTATGCTCAAACTTCTCTATTTTCTCTTTAAATTACAGAGGGAATTATATTTATTTGGGTTTTGGGGACAGCTGGCTTCAAAATAGTTGCAAATTTGTCCCAGTGCCTGAAGGAGAGGCGAGAGTGAGGAATGTACAACTTCATCAGCCAAAGGCAGAGCTCAGCTCTTCAGGTGCTGGGCTTCAGGTGGCTTTTCAATTCATCTTCCCATTCCTTCTCTTTCTCTCCCTCAGTCTCTGCTCCTCTTAAACCTCCTTTCTTTTGATGCCTGAACATTTTGTCAGTGCTTGTGACCTCTTTGTGCTGCTCTGGTGACTCCACCACTGAGCCCCTTTCTGCTTCCCAAGCATCACCCTGCATGTGCCCATGTCCATTTATTCTCCTGGAAGTTCTCAGTGGGGTTTGTCTGTAACAGCACAAGAAACTCACACAATGGAGCTCTGTTTCTGGCTTGGATATTTTGAACATATGAAAAGACCCTTTTTCACACATTTTCACTGTGGATGTCTCATAAGAGAATAAATTTGCTGGACATAGAGCAAGCCTGCTTTGACTCTTACAAATCCGCTGGTGGCAATCAAGGATCAGGGAGAATGTGGTTTTTGGAGGATGGTTGATATTCCAATGCCTTTTTGTGCACTAAATATAAAGGGGAAACTAGTTTTAGTATTGTATATAAGGATTTCCTAAAGATAAATACAATTAGTAAAAGAGTGGCTTAAAATAGAGTTCATGTCTTGGTTTTCCTTTTAATGGGTTTGGTTCATGTTCATTGAGTGATTAAATGAGGATTAATGAGCCCTGGAAAATATGTTAATTTACCCAACAGAATGGAATTACCTTATGATGAAACTATAATAAAAAGTGTTTATGGGCTGTAAACAATATGTTCTAATCTGCATCATCAATCCTGTCTCAGGGATCTGTAACATGTGCTTTTGAGGGAATAACAGTTGATAAACGTTCAAAACAACCAGATTAATTTTTTAATGTAGAAAAATCCGTGGCCAGTGAAACCACTGTGACACCTCTCAGCAGTGATTTGGACTTTTTAATTGGGTAAAGCCTCACAAAGCTGAAGAAAGGGGAATTTCAGCCATTTTCTGAAACTTCAAATAGAAAAACATTCTATGAAGACATGTATGCAGAATGTGCCTGCCTGAACGAGAGCAGTTTGAGCTCCAGAAATTTTTAAGTTTCCTCTGGAAATAGAAGACCAAAAAAGGAACAAAATTAAATAAATGTGCAAGGGGTAAATGCAGGTAATAAAAGCAATGCTTGCCTATGCATGAATAAAAAGGGTCAAGATCAGGATTGAACTGCAGAAGTGTTCTGCAGCTGAAGCCTTTTAAGTGGTCCATCTGTGCACCTTTTACTGTGTAAAGGAATAGTTTAAATTGTGTTTTATGCTAATTGATTATTTCTTTCCACAGAACACACTCTGCCTCAACCCTCCACTGAAACCAAAGCCACAAACTGTTCTGTGTGAGGGAAACTGAAGTTGTGCCTCAGGGTTCTTTCAAGGCAGCTTTCAGTTAAAAAGGAGTTATACCTAATTTTTTTTTGCATAGTTTTTTGGCATATAGACACTTGATTGCTTCTTTTTTCCTGAGATTTTGGGAAATGTAGCTGTATAATTTTCCACTAAACAAAATCATGTGGTTGATCTAGCTCTTTCCTTGCAGCTCTTTGTGTTTATAATATTTTATTTGTTTTGTGTGTGTTTTTGCTCCATGGGATATTAGACCAGTAGGATATCATCTTTGGCCTGTGTCCAGAAGATGATCAAGTATAAATGTTGAGGCTTCCAGTGACTTGTCTGGCATTTTCTAGAGCTGGACATCCCTATGTTGTATCACTGTTGTCTGCTTTATACAGAGTAGCTAAGAAATAAACTGGTTTTTTTGTCTTGCTGATTTAATGTGTGAAGTGTGATGGGGTCCTTTTGCTGTTTCAAGCTGTTCATCCATTTATCCCCAGATACAGATCATGGAATCACGGAATGGCTGAGGTTGGAAAGGACCACTGGAACCCTCCTGTCCAAGCTGGGCCCTGTCGAGGACGCTACTCAGGAGGGCATCCAGATGGTTCTGGAATATCTTCAGAAAGGGAGGCTTCACAACCCCCCAGGGGAACCTGTGGTTCCTTCTGCTCTCCAAGACAGTGGAGTGACTGTTTCTGCTGCAACCCTGCTATCCTGAGCTCAGCCAGTGTTCCCAGGCCTTTCCTCTCCGCCGGGTACCGGGAGCCCCAGGTACCCGCTGTCCCCTCTCAGGTGTGGCTTTGCTGCAGAGCATTTCCCACCCCCACAATTTGTTGTGCTTTTATCACCCATTTTTTTTGTTTATTTATTTTTTTTGGATATGGATAGTGGATCCTGGAGGAGTGAACATCTTGGCTAATTTGCTGAGTGTGACACATTTGGACTAGGAAGACTTCCAATATAAGCCCATGTTTATGAAGAGTGATTTATTGCAACAATTTTTTTTTTTTGCTGTTAGCGCTACTGTTAAGCAATGGTGGTTTTCATTAGCAAATTGCTTTTTTTCAGCTTGAAAGCACTGTAATTAATTGGTGCTATAATTCTTTATATTGTTTGGGATTTCATTGCTGATTTTTTAATTACAGCGTGTCTCTTGGAGCAAAAAGTTTTCAGGAAGGCTTGTATGGAAAAAAAATCCTGTAGAAGCTGATATATTCATCTCTGCAATCAGTTATATTTGCTGGTTGTGATTTATGAGTGCTGCTGCCAGAACAGCTGCGGAAAAATGTTCTGTAACGTAGTTCTTTTCTGTATTTGAGGGGCAAATAAAGTCACTGCAGCTTTGTTGGTTTTGAATAACTTTGGTTTTCACTGTAATCCATGGAAATGTAAGGCCATATCAGCTTATTCTAAATCAAATTAAAAAGAACTTGTCAGCCAGTGTTTCTCACAGAAATGGCCACTCCAATGTGGACCAAAAATTTCTGTATTGTGTGGAAGTTTACTTGCTTTGAACTCAGCTTCTTCAGTTTAGAAGGGTTTTTCTTTCACTGTCTGTTAGGGCCCACTAAGTGGTACAGCCCTTGGGAAGTCTGAAGCAATTGTCAGTTATCTCTAATAAATAAGGTTTAAACAAGAAAAACAACTCTGTGATGTAAAATATCATTCCCAAAATTTAGCTACAGTAAAATGTTACTGCAGAAACCACAAATGAGAAGCAGAGTATTTTTAAAATATTTTTTTCTTTCTAAAACCAAAAGTAGATTAAGATCAGTGGTTGCTTCCATGCTGAGCAGAAAATTGCCAAAATAGGACATGAAGACATATAAAATCTGCATAACTGAGTGTGATTAAATTGTCCTTTCTATCACCACACTTATTTCTGACAGCAATATTTTTCATATTGGGGATATTACAGTGATTTAAAATTTCCTTATATTGTTATGTTATGGTCTCACTTCTGACACCAAAATAATGTTATGGTACACTGGAATAATATTAGGCTCCCACTTTTGAAATAAGGTCAGAGTGTAGGGGTAAAAGCCATAAATTGTTTGATGATTGATTGTAGGCAAGTGGGTTTTTCAATTTTCAAAGCAGTCTTGCTAACTTCACTTTCCTGCCTGCAGTTTGGAAGAAAAAGCTAATTTTACAAACATGAGCAAGTCTGAGATCCAGCCCGTTAAAGAACCAAATGGGATGTATTTGATGTGATGAAACTTTTGATTAAGTGGTCTGAATAACAGGAGACTGTATCTTGAATTAAGGAAGTTTTCCTTAGCCTGAGAAATGTTTTAGTAGTTTTCTGACATAGAAAAGTTAGGTCAGGCTGTGAAGTTTGAAGTCTTTGTTGAGCTACACTTTTTTTTCACGTTGCTGCTGTTGAGTATTGTATACATTTCTGTACAGAGTTTTATACTAAGAAAGAGGCTTTGATTTTTTAATTTTTTTTTTATTTTTAGTGCCTGGTGTTTGATTGCAGCATATAAATCAAAAACTGGAGTCTCAAGATATCATATGCAACTGTATTTTACTGGTACCAGGACCTAGTTCTGGTCCCCAGAGCATGTCCAATCCTTTCTTGCCATCATTACAAACATAATACTTAATTAACAACTTCTCCAAATAAGAACTAATAAGCAGTTTTATTTGCCTTTTAGACAAGTTTCCTACTGCCTGTTTTTTAGCCCCTTAACGCTGAAACGTTGTTGAAAAGTTCAATCGCCGATTCCCATCCAGACTTCCTCAAAGCAGGGAAGATTTCTCAGCTCTGTGGAGGCATTTCATGTCTGAATGGGGAGCTTCTGCTTCAAGCTGAAACCTGCACTTGCAGTGTGTGACTAAATAAGGCAGTTTCAGATTGTTTGCAGATTGCTGGCCGCGATGAAGGAACACTGAAAACATTTGAACTGCTTTGCTTTGGCATCAATCTGTTGTGTAAAGAGGGAGCATATGGGCAGATCACGCAGGCCCCTTGGCTACTGCTGGCACCCCAGCAGATTTCTGATCAGGGATGTCTGATACCCACACTGAGAGCTGATGAGGAGCTCTCAGGATTTCCACTCCTCTCGTAGACAGCTGGGATAACAAGACATCCAGATAAAATATACGCATATGGGAATGTTGGGGGTTTTTTTGTGGGTTTTTTTCCCCATTAACAGAAGACAAACAGTCATAAGGCTGCTGGTTTGTGAGATGGAACATATTCTAGTTTAACATTTGCAAATGTAAGAGCTGTTATCTCAAAAACAAGGACAAATTGTGGGTACTTCTTAACGTGGTTTTGAGCTTAGCCTGGTAGTGCTTTTAGCAGAAGTTTCTAGCAACCTTAACAGTATGTCTTATGCACAATTTTTGGATATAGCTGCTCGAGCCAACAGAATGCAGACTGTGTGTTCTAATGTAATCCAAATTTTAATTCAATCTTACGGTAATGCTTTGGTGATAATTTTAATCATGGTCTAGCAATGGCAGTCATCATTTCCTGTACCACAGGAAACATCTTAGTCTGACGAGACTTTGCTGGGTTTTTCCTTTCTGGCAGTGGTGTAGGTAAAATCTTTCTCTATTACTGGCAAAAATGGCTGGTTCCTGCTGCCAAGATTCTGCAATTGCTGCCATTACATTTCACTCATACATATTCTTTTTCTCTGGAAAGTTTTTGCCATGGATGAGCTTTATTACTTGGATAATAAGAGCACCAGATATGTACTAAAAACGGGACGTTGCCACGAGAAAGGTAGGGGTTACTGGTCTTGCAGGTCAGAGACTATTAAAATGTTGAACTAATAACATGCAAGGAAGAAGAAATTTGTTTGCATATTGCTTGTTTCAAACTGTTTGAGCAGGCAGGAGCACATGGAGCTGGCTTGTGTGAGGATGGAGCTGTGTTGAGAGCAAACTGCAGGGATTCAGTGTCCCAGGTTCCTGGTGGTCACACGCTTTGCTGAAGTCGTGGCTGGTGCAGGTCCAGCAGTCAGGAAGGAGGCTGCTGCTCTTGTTCCCTCTGAAGAATGGCACTGATTTGGTCCCCATGTCTTTGCACTCCAGCCAGGGCTGCAATTTAAGTGGGTTGCTTTTAAATGTTTTGCTTTCCTATGGAAGTTGTGGGTTTGCTCTTGAAATTGTTACACTTGGTGTTGTGGAGCTAAAACTCAGCAGATCCTTTAAGGCTGCTTGTTCCTTCGGAAGGACAGCACAGGGAGAGAGCTGCTGGAAACAATGGCAAGGAAAGGGCATGGAAAAGAAAAGGGGAGAGAAGCTGGTGTGTGTTGTGCTCCAGAGGGAATGGCTTGTTGAGTGAAGCCCTACAAGGGGTGGGGAGCAAGAAGGAGTAAAGAGGTTGTGTTGATTTTGAGAGAGAGCAAAGATTCAGAGAGCATCTAGAGACTTAGCAAGGGTCAGAAGCAAAAGGTGTAATCTCAGAAGTCAAACTTTGGTTAAATAGTCTTATTTTGAACAAAGGAAACAAGAGTCCTGGAAGGAGAGGAACATGTAGTCCCATAAGAGGATTCTTTGGAGAAGAGGTTGTTGAATTAATCTGATGTGTTGCACAAGAAAAAGCTCTAATTCATCTCTCTTATGTGTGCTCAAAACCAAACAAATGTAAAACAGTTTCTTTTGTGTGTTATTCATAGCTGTTAGTCCTTGCAGCACACTGCTCCTCTGTGATAACCTTCATCTGCACTTTGGCTTTTCAGACTCTTAGGAATTCTGTGGAGCAAGCTTTCTTCTACATCAGCTCTTAACTTTGGTTCCTGGCACGCTATCCACCTGCTGAGGCTCAGGCCACTGAACTGCTGCACACAAAGCAGATGTCCTGGGGAGCAAGTTTACAGCCTGCAAGCCACTGGAAGCTCTTCTGAGTTTCTTTCATCCTATTAGTACCTTAGTTTTAAGGTGGCAAAGAAAGTAATCTTTTTGGATTAAATGGAAAAGAATCTTTTTTATGGGAAGTGTCTGAGAAAGTGGAGTGTGAGAGCAAAAGGACTCCATGGTTCTGTCTGAAAATAACAGTGAAAGAGAAGGGTGATAGGAAAGGAGCAAAAGTAGTTGGGGTGTGTGTCACGTGCTCACTATCTCTGTTAGATGCCCTGTGGCTCCAGCTCTGATCATTACTGAAAGTTGTTCAACATGCTGATGTGGATGTGCTGATCCATTGTCTTTCCCTTCCCTGAGCCTTCTTTACTGCCTCTCAGTTCTGACTTCAGACACTTTCCAGACATTGCATGGCATAGCAAAATAAGGCCATTTTAGGGTTTAGTTGAAATGGAAAAATCTTCATAACAGGGCATAAAGGCTTGCCTGTAGTTTAGCTGCCTTTGTTAATTAGCAGGTAAGTGCTGTGCCACAAATTAATCCTTATTTTGCTTAGATCTTATTTCAGTTTGGAATAAAATCAAGACTTCGTTACTCCTGATTTAATTGTCTAAAATTTCAAGTTCTTACTGAATGAGTTCAGATGGAATCCAGACTTGCTCCCCACCAGGTAAAGTCATTGTTGTACTGTCCCTTCATTTGCTTAGAGAATGTTTTGAGACTTCTCTTGCTAGTCCCTATTTTATTTATTCATTACAAAGATCCATGCATTGGTTTGAGAATCAGCCTCACATTAGTTTTTTTGTTTCACTCAGAGCATGTGGTTGGGTTCTTCTGAGCACTCAGTTAAGTTTCCAGATGAGTCTGCTTGGTCACTGGCTGACTGACGCTGCTCTACCTGGAGTTATGCATAAGGAATGTGGACCCTGCACGTGATCTGCTCACAAATGGTTCTTGTGACTGTGATTTTTTGCAAAACTGATCAGCCTTAAAATATTTATGGTTGTTCCTGTGGTGTTCAGTGCCCAGAACCACAGCATTTTATTCCCAGGTTGGAGTTGTAGGATTGTAGCAGGTAGGCAGATACTTTTAAACAGAAAGGACAAGGTTATCAAAAGTTTCAATCACTATGGAATGATCTCTTTTTTCCAGTGGCATTCTGATGGCCCAAGTTTGTAATGTCTTTTTGTTTAAAGAAATTTTGTCTATTTTTTCTTGTGGTTTACTGGGAATTTTTTAATAGATTAATTATAATATAAACAGAAAGTGATTGTTGGGCACATGTTACATCAAGTACGTTCGAAGAAGAAAATCAAAGTCTCTGGTTTAACTTTTTAACATTCATAAAATGTTCCCTGAAACTGTATTATGAGAAAGGATATGATCTAGTTCCCAGTTCACCATCTCTATTCCTTGCTCTATAATATGTTTATGTATTTTTAAAAGCTTTCCCTGGTAGAAACGTTTCCTTCGAAATAAAATCCAGTTATTTCTGCATTTATTCACTAACTTGCTTTTAGAGATTCGGAGCCCATCTCCTTAATTCACATGGTGCAATTTGAGACCACTTAGACTGAAGTCTTTTGATGATTAAAATTGCTGCATCTAGCAATCAATTGCTACTAAAGAGGCTACACACAAAGAAAAAATAATTTACTCTCAAAGAAATGATGTGAAATTTAGATCTCAGCACTTGATTAAACAAAAGATGTCCTAAGTGGATCTGGAAGGATCACAGAACCATAGGTTGGATTGAGGAAGAAGCTACAGCAACTGAAGGAAATGAAACCCAAACACTTTAAAGGAATGAAGATATAAATCCATGTCAAAATAACAGAGCAGAACTAATGAACAGAGTGCAGGCAAGGTAATAGACCTCTCAGAGGTAAAGAATGGCCTCCCTGTGAGGAAGAAGTTTTATCTTGCATAACCTGAACTGCTGAACACAAGTTCCCAGAATGTCTCAGGCAGCAAGAGCCACAGGCTGTGTTTCTGTCTGGAGACGAGCACAGGAATAGTGAGGGCACAGCAACACGTCTGTGACTTGTGAGGAGCAAAGCTGTGCCCGACTTCCCTTTGCTCATACTGAGGCCCATTCTCCAAAGTATAAGATTTAAGGGAAATTAAACTGCTGTTGGGGTTTTGAGGGTTGCATTTTGAAAACATATCCGTGGTCCCTGACCCTTTTTAGTGTTTGAGAGGCTATTGCCACATTCTTTGTGTAACAAATCTGGTTAGAAGATAAAATGATTTGGTTTTCCTATCCTGACTGTTATTAATTTTTGGAGTACTGTGAGGATAAAGCCAAAGCTTATTATTTAATTTTAAATCAATGAAAAGAAAGCGTGATAACAGTTGCATGTGTTGTCAACAATATTCTTATATCTTGCCTGTTTTAG
This sequence comes from Pseudopodoces humilis, assembly GCF_049639895.1. Classification (NCBI taxonomy): domain Eukaryota; kingdom Metazoa; phylum Chordata; class Aves; order Passeriformes; family Paridae; genus Pseudopodoces; species Pseudopodoces humilis. The sequence goes on from NC_142201.1 coordinate 111,251,705, forward strand.
AAAAATCTCGAGTCTGAGATAGCTGGCAAAATCCAAACAAAGGCTCCCCTGCATTTTATGAGAAACAGTCTCACTCTGATTAGGCCTGTTCTTTTCTGTTTGAGCAGACACATTTAGTTATGCCTTATGCATACTAACAGAAAAGATTTATAGTCTGGAACAAATCTAGGAGCTGACTGCTGTTTCCTGTAGTACCTGTATCCATAGTGGCAAATCTGTGTTAAATCTTGAGTGTTGTTATCCTTTGGCTCATGCTTTGCTCCTATTACTCTTTAAAGGAATTAGGTGTGTTAAAATGATACGAAATTCTCTGACTTGCCATTTTGGAGACCACAGCTTTAAAATGTTGCGCTTTATGGAGTGGCTTTTCTCTTCTGACCAATGGTGAAGAGCTTTTGTAGCAGTACACCTGCCTGCATTTTGAAACAGCAGGCACAAATAATTGTTTGCTAGGAGAAGAAAACGTTGCCATCAAAGCATTTTCCGTCATGCATGCGTGAGGTGCAAATCCTTTGGAAGGGCAAAGCCTTAGCAGTGGAGAATGTGCAGAGAATTCTCACAGCACCCCTGAACACTGCCACCATCAAACTGGAACTCCAAACTCTTTTCTCCTCAGTACTTTTGTTCAAAGCTCTCCCTCAGGGAAGCCATGGGACAAGGGGAAGAGGTAGAAAGACTTTTCTCAGTCCTTTTTCTGGCTGCCTGCTTGGGTTTTGCCTTTAATCTCTCTGTTTCTCTCTGATGCAGGTACGTCGGCAGTTCCACTGAGCAGTACTGAGAGCAGCCCTTTGTTATTTCTCTGCCTTCTGCATCTGCTTTCTCTCTGGGCCTGTCACAAATACAAGTGTGGAGTGCAGGGGGCAGGGGGTTGTCTTTTTAGCAGTCTAGTGGCAAACAGGAGGTTAAAGGCCTTTTTGTGCTTCTCAGAAGTGAAATGGAGAACCTAAATTCCTGTCTGATGCACCTGACCTGCAGAAATGTTACAGTCCAAGGTCCTGTGCGTCCCTTTAAGGTGCTAATCATCAGCAATTACCTTTTTTTAATATATTTTTTTTTTTGTAACGAAGTCTGTTACACTTTTAGGTTACTAAATATTACCTGCATCACCTGAGGCTTGTCTTCCATGAAAATACAGTTTGGTTTGTCAAATTCAAGCTACAGTTTATTCCATGTTTCTTGCAAGTATTTGTCTAGGCATGTATTGCTCTGGTCTAGTGCAGTGCTGTGTTTTATGATACCTCATGCTAATATATTACATTGCAGTCACAGTTAATATTTAAAGCAAAAATCTTTTTTGTTGTTGCTGTTCTAAAATTTGTGGGTTTGTTTCCAAAATGCTGTCATTTGAACCTTTATTGAGGTGTCTCAGGAAACTGTATTGCAGGTTATTTCATGGTCAGGAAACTCAGTAATTCACTGTATCTATTCATGTGAATCTGCTGACAGAGTTTGGGGGTGATTGACAGAAAAAAATAGATGACATTTTGGTTTTTTTGTTTCTAATTTTATGAGAATCCCAAGTTTCTATAAAAATATTTTTCTGTTATAAATGGCTGGTAATGACAGGAAGAAGGAAAAAACTCCAATCAACATCCAGTGTGATTCAGGAGATCTGTTAGTATCCTAGATCCCTTGGAGAAATGGAATCATTAAATATGTTTTAACTCAAACTTGGAATTTTAATCTTTTTCCCCATACTTTTATGACATCTCTTAAGAAGCAGTAGTTTAAATCCAGTTCAATAATTGTGGCATCAATTTAATCAGTAAGGAGAGACCTCACAAAATTTACCCATGGAATTGCAACTGAAGCTTTGAGAGATGTTTGCATTGTGAACCAACACAAGTTGCAAATTGTGAATAAGGTGTTTTGGTATTTCATTTGAAGCAGCTACCTCAGAGATCAATATCAGCACGGCTCCAAGAGTTGTGGAGTTTGTCAGGTAGGTTTTGTGGGCTATACTGAGTCTCATTGTCTGGTGCTCTGCAATCCACTTGTTAGCTGGTTTAGTTGGCTAAAGCAGCACCCAGCACATCTGCTAGAGCTCTGAGGTGGATTTTAAAGCAAAATGTAGCCATACCTGGAGCTAGGTCATGTCATCACCCCTTCAGGATCACAGCACATTCTTCTCCTTCCTGTATTTCAAGGTTACATTAATTACACAAACTGATTGAATAAAACTTTCATGGGTTAATTTTTGGAGATTTGTTGCTATTTACATTTTAGGTGTCCTTGTGTTTTGTTCAGCCTGGGATATCTTCTATGTGTCTTCCCTGTTGGAGTCTGAGACACAGAGTGTGTGCCCTTGTTTCTGATACTTAGTTCTAAGTCCAGAAAAACACTGAATTCCATATAATATGAAATTCATGAGCATGTTTTCATGGTGATACATGAAAACAACTGTTAAAGTTAGATAGAAAAGCTAAAAGTGTGAGTGTGTAGATTAAAGAGTTTTCTTAAATCACTGGGAGAAAAAGTTAGCTTAGAGTTTAAGTTAGTTTAGAAAGCGGAAGACAAGATGGAAGATTTAGAATGTTGTTTCTTTTCCTTCTTCTTCATGTTCTTCCTCTAGAGGTTTTTGGGTAATAGTAGGTGATTGGTTAGAAACTTCTGCAGTGCATCACAGAGGTGATGGGTCATTGGGTCATTAAGAAAAATAATATATGTTTCTATTGATAGTTGGGTAAGAATAAGTATAAAGATAAAAGAACTGCATAATTCAGGGCCATTTTGTGTTTTCAAAGCCAAAGTGAGCCACAAGGCCTTGTTGTACCATCAGAAAGAAAGAAATGGACCAGTGATTCAAACTTGTGCAGCCAGTCTGGAGAGACCTGCCAAGTTTTGTAATGACCTTCTAATAAACACGAGAAACAAGATTCTAACGAGCTCGAGAGTTTTCTTCAAATCTAGAGAACTGAGATAAGCAGGGCTCCCCACAATGGAGGATCCCAAAGGAGCTCAGCTCAGAGGAGACTGAGAAATCCAGGAAGAGAAAGAAAAATACAGAAGAAGTGCAGCAGAATCAGAGAAAGAGAAAAAAGAAACGAAAAAGAATTTTATAGAGAAAAGTTACATTCCCTGCCTGGGAAGCATTTTTGCAGCCCTGGGGCTTTTGAGGGGTGACTTGAAGAAGCCTCAGTGTGGAGAACTTGAAGGTTTGTCTTTCTTATCCCCTGAACACGCTGATCTTGGACCTCATGCATTTCATCTTTTAATCCATTTGTGCTTCACTTTGGCTGCACTTTCTTGTCACAGCCTGTGTCCTGTGGACAGGACCCCAAGCCAGACCCCTCATGCTGCACAAACCCCCAGCCCAGGCAGTGCTTTGGACAGGGCACTGCCCCTGCAGGTCTCTGTGTCTTCAAACACATCCCGTTTTCAGTGGCTGCCGTGGGTCACTAGAACACATTCCCTTTGTTCCTCAGGACTGCGGGCTGCTGTAATTCAAAGTACATGTGACACAGTTATCTGGCTTGCATTTAGAAGAAAAATACAAATTTCCACTCAAAAGGCTCATACAACATTTTGGCAGGAAATGTGCGTGTCCAGTTTGAAAAACCATTCTGTTGTGGTTTGAAACCACTGTTTACTGACATCCACCTGCACAGCCTCATTCAGCCAACAGTGCTGCAGCAGAACTTGTTTTCTGAACTAAAACCACTACCACCACACAATTCTAATTTGTTTTTTTGGTTTTCTTTCAACAATACACATTCTTTTAATGTACCCTGTTAAAAATAAATATACTTTGTCATTGTTTCTGGAGCAAGTCAGGCACCTGTATCTGTTTTTATCTCAGACATGTCCCAGTGTGTGCTTCAGTTGCACAAAGTTTCAGAAGGGTAAATTTGGAAAAAGCAGAAAAACTTCTGCTCCAAGGTTGTTTTTGGTTTTTTTTTTATTCCTATGGAGTGCCATATTTTCAAGCTATGAGGAAAATACCTTTCAGGAAAATGCTGTCTCTTGTGGGGAAGGAATAAAATAATATGAAATTATAGTAAACTAGAAAAATCAGCATCTCATGAGATATGGGATCCCACAGGAGCTTTGAAATTATTTATTTCCAGAGAAAACTTGTTGTGGTTGAGGATACTACTGTGGAATACATGAGGTTAAAGGAAGGGATTTTGGGAAGTCAGCATTTACATTTAAACGAGTCATCCTTAGAGACAGAGAGGAAATTTCAGGAGGGAATTTATTAACATTCCTTTGTCTTTTGTGTAACAAACAACCATCCCCAAAAAGCTGTGTCGTTTGTCCAGGAAGATTTCCTTGCCTCCCTTTCTTAGTAAGGAAATGTTATCAACCCTATTTGTTCTTTATGCACTGGAATTTTATAATATCTGTGTTGTTAGTAAAGACACTTTACATATTCCTGTCCTCTTGGGAGGAGAGATACATGCTTCTAAGGAAAGAGATATGTAGTCTCTGAATTTTGGTTTCATGTGAACACCATTTTCTCAGTTCCACTCCTTGGATGGAAATAACTATCTTAACCACAAACTTCTTTCCATTAATTTCCTTAAATCTTTCTGAGAAGAACCTCAAAAAGCCACAAAGATTCAGAAAGGTAGAGAAACAGGGACTTGACGATCTCGGATAAACAGATAAAATCAGAATAGCCTGAATCTTGAGGAAATGTAGTCACATTTTAAGCCTAGAGCCATCTGTGTGCTGCACTTTTCTCCTTCATATCTGCTTTTTGGAGAGCTCTGCAGCCTTTCCTCACCCACTGGTAGGAGGATGGATGTGTGTGTGCGCTTTGCACTTGGCTTGGTGGATCCTGGTGCTGCTGAGAGGGGAGAGAGCTGGCTGGGAATAGCTGCTTTAGATGAAGATAACCGAAAACAAACACTTTTGACAATGCAAGAATTTTGCTTCTACTCCAAAACTTATAGAATAAAATATCCGTACTACATACTTTCTGCCTTGTAGGAAAGAAAGATCCTGAAAAGCAGCTTCTGCCCCTTTTTAGTGTCAGTGAGAGACTTTCTGAAGAGCAGGGTTCAAGAGCAGGAATTTCAGCACAGTGTTCATTAGCCTATCCAGGAAAGGCTATGGATGGATCACAAGGTTTATTGTCTAACTGTTATTATTATAAATTTGGGCCAGTTCTTGTCTGTGCATCTCTGACTCTTCTGTCTTTACAGAAGTTATCTCTATATTCAGATTTATTGGCGGGGTTGGGGCTGGGTGTTTTTGGGGTTCTTTTAATGTCTGATAAGGTATCAGAGGCTCAGGGATCAATGTCCTTTGAACTTTTGAAAAAGAAACATGCTTTCATCTTTTGAATATACTTTTGATGCAATTGTTCTGATACAGTTATCGAAGACTTCCTATTTCTAACCCAGCCAAATTTCTAATCCATGCTCTTTTCTGAGGTACTTGTCTGCACCTGATTTTGTTCTATTTGGCAACACCTGTTTTCTTTAGAATTCTTTTTTCTGAGTCTTTGGGTCTTAAGATCATTCTTTACTTTTCTTTCCAAATATTTTTTTCTCCATGTGGCTTGCTCATTTATAATCCTTAATTTCTAGTGAATTCCTTTAGTGGTGTCTTGAGATTTTTCCACAGATGAAGAAGTTCCAAGCAGCTTTAGATGTGGGTTTCATCAGTACAAAAAAAACCCCAAAAAACAAAACAAAACAAAAAAACCCAAAATAAAACAACAAAAAAAATGTTTAGAAAAAGCACCCAGTGCAATGTGACTTTTGATGTAATAAAGACATTTGGTATCTAAATCATGCCAGGGATTTAGAAAATACTTGGCCTAACAAAAAACAGAATCAAGATACACTGGAGTCCCAAGAGAGTGACTGCCAGAACTTATTTTTAGTTTTTGGAAAACACTGGCATTTTGGATTAAATCCACCAGCAGCCTGCTTTCAATGTGAGTTTTACATAGCTGTTCACAATTTCAGGTGACTTTAAACCAAACCTATGCTAGTGTCTTTAGCAATATTATATTCCAGGCTATGCTTTGCTTCTGGTAAAGTTTTCTCCAGGCTCAAACAGTTGCTGGCCACTTCTGGCCCAGTGCAGGAGAAAGTTTCAGGAAATGGATGTTTTCCAAGGGATGGCTTGGACCAATTTTTGATTCAGTGTTTTGCTTCGTACTTACAGCTCATCTCTTCTTCTAAATAAAGCGGCAAACCTGATGAAGCCAAAATGATCTTTACATGGCAAAGGCTCATCAATGTCTCCTGTACAAGCACAACCTCTCTGCTAGCTCTGCTTGTTTTGGAGTGGTGTGGCAAAAGATCCAGTGTGGGGAAGAGTTTTCTTGCTTGTGGACAGTTCTGGGCCATGAAATGTGTAGTTGTACATTTGGTGTACTTTGAACTTTCTGTTGCTGTTAGAATTTTTAGTTTGAACTCAATAACAGAAACTGTTATGGCTATGATTTATTTATTCATTTTTTAAAGGATCTGGGAAATTCGCCTCAGGTGATTATAGCCATCAGGAAACTGTTGCAAGAAAGGCTCAAGAGTCTTTCCTTGAAGGAGGTTTGGAAAAGGAATTTAAAGCTGCCTGAGTTTATTAAACTCAAATCTTCATAAAGGAACCTGAAAAATGGATGTAATGAACCTTTATTTTTATTTTTTTTTTTGAGACATGGGAAATCTCGGGGATTTTAAACTGTCTGGAACTAAGTACTGCATAGATGATAATTAGCTGAGTTGAAAAAAATTGCAGATTGATATTGATTTAGCATGATGAAAGAAAGCTAAAATAGAGTCATCAATGGGCTGTGTTTAAAAAGTGAGTAGGAGAGGAAGGAAATTCTACTTAATGTTTCCATTTCAGACTGGCACAAAAAATGGGGGTGTAATGATGTATAGAAGGTGTTTCTGAAGTAGGAAGGGATAAAAATAAAATACAGGAAGAACTTGCTCTTAAGATATTACCTTTCATTTTTGACTGGTGCTTTTTGCTGTATTAGTTTTGGGGTGCCATCAGGGGGCAGACCAGGCATTTTACTGGTCAAAATTGGAAGAGAAAGAGTCTCCTTTGATTTACATGTTGTTTCGTGTACTTTCCCCTCATGATAACTCTCCCTTATATAATAAATAATTTTGTTTTCATGCCCTCTTTTTATATAACTCTCTCCACCTTCTCCAGGTAAACCACCTGTCAGCTGTTGACCTTAACAGCAATTGTCAGATTTAGCAAGCAGAAGTTCTTTTTATGATTACAAAGCAAAATAACGATGCAAGATTCTGGTTAAAAAAAAAAAAAAAGCAAAAAAAAAGCAAAAAAAAGCAAAAAAAACCCCAAACCATAAATCTTAATTATTTTTAATAAAGTATATATATATAGTGGAAGAGTTGGAACACATCAAAGAGAGTCTTTGTTTTGTCTGCAGACTAGAGGACTTATCTGTAGCATATAAAACTGACAGCTTGCAGCTTGGGATGTTTCTGTTGTTGGTTTGTTTTTATTTTTAATCCTTTCTATCTCATCTTCCCCGAAGTAAGATTCTTGCTCTGTTATACCACCTCTCATTCAGCTTGGAGCTTAATGTAAAAACTTCATGACAGGAAAAAATACATCATATTACTGTCCTGTTTTCTTTTTTTGTTAGTGTTGAGCCTGTCTGGTTTAGCATCAGTAAAATCAGAATTGGTCATTTTCTGGCTGAGTTTTAGTGGTCTGTGTGTGGTTTTGAGTGCCATGATATAAAGAGGATGTAAAACTTAGAGAACATCCAAAGGAGGGCTATAAAGGAGAGTGAAGGAATTGTGAGGAAGTCACACAAGGAGTGGCTGGGGGCACTTGGTCTGTTCAGCTGTGGAAGACTGAGAGGAGACTTTATTCAGTCACAGCTTCCCCACTGAGCTCTGCTCTCTGTGACACTGACAGGACCCAACAGGACCCAACAGGTCTGAAGCTGTGCCAGGGCAGGTTTAGGTTGGATATAGGCAAAGAAGATTCTTGCCAGAGAGGGTGTCTGGGCTCTGGAGCAGCTCCCCAGGGGATGGGCACAGCACCAAGCCTGACAGAGGTGCCTTTGGCCATTCAGGCACAGGGTGTGACTCCTGAGCTGCTGAGCAGGGCCAGGAGCTGGACTGTGACCACCCCGTGGGTCCCTTCCAACTCAGGAGATTCTGTGATCATCTCCATCCTGTCCTAAACATGGGGAAACAAACAGCATTTTCATAAACTCTGATCTGAAACTGGGAGACTGAATTCATCACAAGTGAGACGGGACAGAACAGCAGAGAGGTTTTGCACAGGAGAAATTTCCTCAGCCAGGCAGGGAATGCCGTGGGCTGACCGTGTTGAAATGGTGCTACCCTGTTATATAAACCATACCAGAGTGATCAGAGCAAGCTTCCACTCCATCCTCTTGAGCTGGATCAGCTTGTAACACTAGCCAAGAGAGGAACATGAGGAAGATTTGGCTGTTTTATTTCAATTTATAGCCCCTTTGGGAGAGAAGAGAAGAAAATCTTTGCCAATTGCTTTACATCCAGGAGAAAAAACAACCCAAAACCAACCAATCAAACAGAACCGCAACCAAATAAAAAGATGAACCACAAAAAAAAACCAAAAAAAAACCCCAAAAAAAACCAAACCACCAACCAAAAAAACAATCCAAACCACCATGTTTTGGTGTTTGCTTGTAACAGCAAGAGGTAAGATGGGAACTCTTTGTCTGAATGGACATTCAGAAGATGAGCCCCTGCTTTCCCACATGTGACAGTGTGTTTTGTGACTCTGAGCAAGGAGTGAGTGACAAAAGGATTGTGGCAGCTCCTAGGGTGGCTTTTACTTAGCAAAATTAGAAAATTCTGTAGATGTGCTCGGAATTTTTATTCTGCTGCACACTGTACTTTCTTCTGTGGCACTCTCTGCTCTCGTGATGGGAATGTGAGCTCCATGGGGATTTGAGTCAGGATGGCAAACTGCAGGTATTCCTTCTTGAAGACTTAAAAAACCGGTGTAGTAACTACAGGTGTCACTGCATTCATTAAGCATTTAATTCCTGGTTTAATGAGAGTAACATTTGGGTTTATCCACACATTTTTATTCTTACCTAATTGAGAATATAAAGGATTAACAGGATGGGCACCAGCTGTAGCACTTTTTATTCTGATACACAAAAGGTGCTTTCAATTTGCATTTCAGCTTCAGCTCTGCTTTAACACTGATAATGCACAAAGCCCAGTGATATTATTACACTTTGACACTGAATTACCAGATTGATTACCAGACTTGTCAGAGTTCATTTGTGTTTCTGAAGGTTTGGCAAAGAGTGACAGCTGCACAGAGTTATAATTCAGCGATGCGTTATCTCAATGAAGGAAAGCGGCTTCCCCTGGAAAATACACGTGAAACAAAATCTTGGGGGTCTAGATAAGGTGGTTTTAGATTAAAAATGTGATTGTGTGCCAAATAAGAGGATTAGTTCTGGAAGTCAGATATAGCCAGAGGAAAGGAGATACAGTGACTTACCTCCTTTTTGGCTAAGAGAAGGATTTTGGATGATCGTCCAAAATGTAGTGGGAAAAGTTTTCTCCCCTTTAAAGGGGGAATAAGAACAAAGTTAGTGGTATTGTTCAAGCTCAGTTTTGTGTTCAATGTGTGCTGGTTTGCACTATTTTTATATGGGTGATCTCTGCTCTCTGCCAGCCAACGTGATGTGACTTTTCAAAACATCTGAGAAAGAATGAAGAGAGCAGGTAATTGAAAAGCATGTGATGGCACATTGATGCAAAATAAAACTTCTCTATTTCAAATTCAACATTATTTAAATGTGGGGGACATTTATTTAGTTTCCAGGGGAGAAAAGAATAAGTAGCAAAAACTAAGGAAGCCCCAACAACCTCTCCTGGTCTTCTTATCATCAATTCTTGTATCAGCTCAGGGTCACTTTTCCAAAACCTCTGTGTGCAATGAATATTATCTCTATTTAACATTTCTTAGTTCTCCCTACATTGGTAAAACTTTGGGTGTTGTTCTACAGCTTTTGGAATGGGAGAATAGTGCTGATTCTGTTTGTTAATAAACACCCTCTGATTACTGGATTTTCAGCCTTAAGTGTATTAATTTGGAAAGAGAATTTTATAATTATGTATATTCATCGCTTCAATTCACAAAAGACACGTGTGGCATGTGGAAATTAGAGCTCTAGAGATAAGAAACTCCCCCTCCCCCACCCAGGATGTGTAATTAGAGGTGCTCATTTAGTGGATCAGTTCTCAATTATCCATTAAGTGTAAGTATTTGAGTTAGATATGTTCTTTTGTCTAACGTGACTGAACATAATTTAGCTTGGAGAATGTGAGGTGTTGGCTGCTGAAGGCAAACTGACAGATGACATTTCCTATAAATGGTATTTCTGAACATGAAACTCACTACGTGTAGTCCATGTTTATCCTGAGAGGGAGCTGGGAAGTCAAAGCAGAGCTTTGGAATATACAGCATTCCACAGGGAATACTTCCAGGGACGTGCTGGATAGTTTCAATTTATTATAATGAAGTTTTGGTGTAATAAATACACCTAGTAAATTGCAGAGGAGGCATTGGACAGGATTGATGGTGGTTATAACAAAGCTCTATTTATGGATAAGTACATAAAAAAGATCAGATACTGCCACTCTCTAATTCAGACAGCCTGCTGCTGAAAGAAAAATCTCTCAAGGAGTTTGATCACTGAAAGAAAAGAATCCACATTCAACTGAATTCAAGAGAATTCAAGAGAATTCAACAGAATGTTGAATACACACCCTGTTTGTGTGTGTATTTATGTGGGTTTTCTGCTTTGTTTTGGTTTTAACTTCTTGCAGTATCTATGGGTTAATCTGTAAATGTTTTTGCTTTCTGGTAAAGTTTGCCATTTGTTGTTTTAATATTTTAAACTGTGAAACTTGCTAATGCTTTGTACTTGCTCAGTTTCAGTCTCCATCTTTCAATGTTCTGAACACCAACTAAACTACATTGCTGGAAAGTTTAACCGAAATTTAGAAATACAGAAGAACCTCTGCAAAGGAATCTAGAGGTGAAATGTGTAGCACACACACGACTGTCTCACATATGATTTGTCTGGTTGGGTTTTTTTGCTTCATTGGGTTTTTTTTTAGGGCATGGCAAGGGTAGTGTTACCCAATATAATAGGAACAGGTATAACCTTCTCAGCTTCAGGAGACCTTGAGCACCACCAGCCTCTAAAATCACTTCTTTAAGGGACAGTGCATGAGACCTGGGCAGCTGCTGCCAATGGAATTCTCTAAGAAATTTCAGGCTGGTTTTGGGTAATGTGGTTTGCCTCAATCCTTTCTTGCATGCTGCCCCTTATTGCAGGTTTAGGATTGTCTAAAACATTAATTTAGATTTCTCTTATAATCCTTATTGTCCTTGGGGATGTGTACTAAGCTGTCTGGTTGCTAATCTATTAATCTTATTTGTAAATGTTTAAATATTGGACTGCACTTTATCTAAGCACCCTTATCACAAAATTCACCCAACGCAAGATAGAGCATGGAGTGCTGGATAATGAATTTAATGGCAAATTCAGCACCTATACTTCCTTTGCATATTGCATGTGTATAATTTTTTTTTTAGAGTTTTCAATGTCAAATTTTCATGCCCTAAACCAGATGTTTATGTCCATAAAACAAAGTTTTAGGCTGACAGCCTAAATTCCACCTTAGAAAATGCAGTAAACCACTTACCCCCTCTTCTCTTGTTACCAGTTTATGCCACCTGCTTTTCCTCTCTGATGTTTCAGGTTGCTAGGATCCAATTGAACACATGGCAGCCATTCCCAGTTGAAAAATGCTCCTTCTGCTTGAGAACAAAAACGCTGCTGAGTCCTGATCTGCACCCCCTCCTTGAAATGAATTGACCTAGAAACAGATTCCTCCTTCCTTCCCACAGGGGTGCTTGTTGTAGCCGAGTGATGAAACCAGCAGTAAGCTGGGAATTCACCCCGTGCCTTTTTGCACTCTTTTGGGGTGAACTCAAGAGCTCTGGGGTCAGCAGAGGCAGAGCTCTGGCATTGCACTCAGTGCCAGTTCTGGGCTGTGCACGGCACTGGTCCAGACTGGTCTCTTAGGGGGTGATCAGCTTGCACAGTACAAGGATTTCTCAGCTCAGTTTCTCATCTAGAGCAGTGTAAAAGCAAGGGTCTCCTGTGATGGGCAAAAATACCTGGACATTCTGATTCAGAACACTTGGCTTTTTGATAAAGACCTGACTTGCATGAAAGCATATAAAGCCTGAGGGTCTGTTTAAACCCTGGAATTATGCCCAGTTATCATGTTCTCTGCTCCAACCTAACTCTCATCACTTAGTTTAAAACCAAGCTTTATCAGTAGATTTATTTTTCTTTCCAACCCCCTTTCATACCCTAGATATAAAGCAGAATAATTAAGCTTTTTACTGGTCATTTGCTGTTGTTTTGCACAGATTTATTACAGCTAAGTGGCTTTCAAGTGTATACAAAGAATGATAAGAGAAGGTTTTACTCAAGCACTTAAACTATAAACCATCTGTCTGTGAAATGTGGGGCTGGTTTCCCATCAAGTTTTTTAAACCTTACTGATTGCTTAAAAGCAGCAGGATGAAGGAGGGCATGGTGTAATATTCCTAAATAGGTTTGTCATGGCTGCAGGAAGTTTTAATTTTGAAACTGGGCTTTCATTTCTGCTCAGAGAATTTTTATTTTTCATAATGTCCAAAGTCAGACTGGGTTGTGTTGAGAGTGGGGTGTAAGTAAACTGCTCAAGTTTTATGCTCATCTGTGCCCTTTCTTTGTTATTAATCTCCTTGGAAACATTTCTCCTGCTTTTTCTTGTCTTGCTTTGTTTCCATGGGCTTTTGTGTGTGGATGTTCCTCCACAGTAATAAACAAATGCGTTTTTCACCATAAAACTCTAATAATTGGGAGGCTTGATGCATGGTTGTGATGCCTTGAGAAGGCTGACCTAGAACAGAGTTAAAAATAAAGTAGGTATTTATTGACAAGCCTTAAAGGACACACCTTGTGCAGGACAAGAGCCTGGCCAGGGCTACACCCCAGATGGACCCAAAATGGTCACAAAATGGACAACTGCTCTTGAGGCCTCACATTTGTATAAGTTCTGGTCCATCTGCATTATCAGAGTTAATTGTCCAACCACTGCTTCAGATTATGAAGTCTCACCCTTCTTGTTTTTTATCTTCAGCCCACCATTGTTTCTGCTTTTGGGCCTGAAACTTGGAACAACTGTCCTCAGTATCAAGCTAGAAATGGAATTGTTTTGTCTACCTGCTCTGTGAAGAGAGCTCACTAACACTTCATCTGAAGCTCAAAACTACTCACCTAGGGAAAAATATGAAAGCCAAAACTTAAGGCATCAGTTATACAAAAAAAATGATGGATTTCTTTCTCTTTGGGTATAACTTACATAATATATTTTCATCTTTGGATATGTATCTATTTGGATATATATATATATATTGGAATATTTGGATATTATATATATAAGATATAAAATTCCTTTATATAATTATCTATCAGTAGGGCTAATCTAAAATATGTGGATATCATCACATAAATATTGTTTTCTAGCATCTGTAAATGACAGAAAGTATTGTCCCTTTTTTCTTCTCCTACTGTAGTTACCATCTCTAAATCTGTGTCATGCTTCTAAAGAGAAATGTGGGAAAAATCTGATTTTATTCCCAGAATAATCCACTATTTGGATGGGTGAAACATGTGTTTATACAGCTTCTATGAAGCCTAGAGAGGCTTTTAAGAAGGTGGAGGTGATCCAGTGAGCATGAAATATCTGGATCTAACCTTGTCCAGGGTTTGGTTGCAGAGCTGCTTGTTCAGACTTGTTCAGACCTCCAGCTTGGCAGCTTGGGATCAAAGTGAGGGGAAAATTTGAAAACAATGGCTATAAACATTTTTTAGTGACAGTTATCCAGGGGTGGAAATTACTGATTGGCATATTTTGGAAAGCAGTTGGTCAAGGATCTGGCCTTAAGGGGAAGAGTACTGTAATATGCCACTGCTAAAAGACAGAGGCTGTTTGCAGTTCATCTGAAAGCACACAGTAATTTTGCAACCTTCATTTAGACAATTTCACCACAGGGAAAAAAACCCTCATTATATGAGCATTGACGTGCTTTGATTAAAATTTTAAACATTTGTGACAAGTCCAAATTTTCCCACATTTACCAGCATGTGGAGAATCTGCAGGGGGTTTGAGGACCTTTTCTGATAGATGAATAAAGTGTATTTTACTAGAACTTCTTAATGAAGATGTTATATCTCCAGTCTCAAATTTAACTTGAACTCTAATTATCCTTACACTTACCAGAAAAGCATGTGGATTTCAGCTTCCACAGAAAGAACCCTTCATGCACTTGAAAGTGCAGAGAAAGCTTCTTTTCCTGTGACTGGAGAGCAGGGCTGAGTCCTCACAGAGCAGCCTCAAAAATGGAATCAGGAAATGTCTGGATAGGTTTTAACCCCTGATTTTAGAAGTATGGTGTACACATCTGCTCACACATCACTGTCCTCTCGGGTTTGACTTCATCTGGAGGGTATTTGTGCTCCTGGAGATGGCTTGTGTGCTGAGAGCATTGCTTGAACAGCAGCCCTAATGCAGTAATTTTATCTTCCTGTAGCTTAAAAACAAATGCAGGATTAAATTTGCGGTTGTCACGTGCAGGGATGGGGAGGCCAAAAGCTTTTTGGACGCTGGCATTGTTTGATGATGGGTGCAGCTGGGAAATAGATTGCAGTTCCTACCTTCTCTGCAGCAGTTGTGCCACCCCAGCTAAAAGGGAGCCTGAGCATCAGGCAGGAGAAGAAGAAGAGCCTTTAGTCTGTGCTTTCTGGCCTCCAAATATTGCAGTTGAAGCTGTGGACCCCTATAGGGAAGAACCTCAACAGAGAAGAAGGTTAGTGAAGGACTTATTTGCAATTTAGTGTGTGGAAACATATTTTTCCAGTAATATATCAGGTGTCCCAGAATGAAGATGTCTGTGGACCTTTCAGATATTCAAGAGCAAAAGAGATAGCATAAAAATCCAAGCCCCTGGATATGTAGCTTGTAAATTAAGACAGGAATCTTCAGACAGAGGTGTTGACTTGATCTGCAGCTGGGGAAGGCCACAGTTCCTCCCCTGGTGGCTTTCAGATGACTCTCCTCACTCTAAGAGGAGTGTTCTCTTGGTTCCCATACCAGCTGGACAGTTTAAATTCTTCTAGTGATTTTAAGTATGACAAAGTGTGAAAGGTGGTGAGGTGGACTCATGTATGAAAAATCCATGCAGAGTTAGCTAACCCAAAAATGCAGATGTAGTGTCTGATTGAGCAAGTCCTGAAATTATCAATTTCTTGATCAGGACAAATATAAAATTAAATTAATGTCTTTGTCCTTATTTTTTTAAGCACTTGTTGGCTACCAGCAGGCACAGGATATTGGTCTGGGCTGTCTGTATCTGAGCCACTGCAACCATCCTTTTGTTCTCAGTAGAGCTGTGACAGCATTTTTCTGGCCTTCAGCTTCACCCCAGGAATGCCAAGCTGTAGATGGTGTAGGGGGTGCAAGAGGAAGATGTGCCTGTGAGAAAAGGCAGTGCAATTGAAATTGCCAAGATGAAATAACTCAGTGGCACACCTTTCTCCCAGGTTGATTAGCAAGCCAGTCTGTTGAAAGGCCTCAACAATGCTACATTTAGACCCTGCTGGCAAAAAAAATCCATCATTTTTTCTTTGTGGTAACAGCTGGAGTTCTGTTGCATCATCTGTTGCACTGGAT
The DNA here is from genome assembly GCF_049639895.1 of Pseudopodoces humilis. Taxonomy (NCBI): domain Eukaryota; kingdom Metazoa; phylum Chordata; class Aves; order Passeriformes; family Paridae; genus Pseudopodoces; species Pseudopodoces humilis. The sequence continues at coordinate 111,267,469 of NC_142201.1, forward strand.
TCCAGTACCTGATTGCTTTCCAAATCTTGTGCCTGTCCAGGCAGGAGGACAGCCCACACAGTCACCTGTTCCCTGGCAGGTAAATACTTGGGCTCCCACCTTTGCAAAAGTTGCAGTGCAAATAGGAAAGTGCAGGACTTTTGTCTTCACAAATGCAATTTTTGTCAGCCCTGAAAATCGACAGTTTCACCTGGGCAAAAATGGTGTAAATTGGAAGTTGAATGAAACCCATTACCCTATTTGTCCTGGACTTTCTTTTCTGCTGTTTGTGTCTTTCCTTGCTCAGAGAAGGTTTCAGATTAATATCTACGCTTCATTTAGCAGGGAAGGTGTGTGGATTTTCTTTCTTTTTGAGAAAAATTGCTGTCTGTCAGCACCATACCCCCTAAAGACAGAGACTTATCTGTGAAACCTCCTCACAATTATTGTATAATGAATTCCAACCAGATCATTAAAAGTGAAAACCACCAAAGAGACCTTTTAGGGCTAATCATGTATGCTGTAAGCTTCAGTGTAAGTACAGTGTAATCTGAGCAGGCTGATAAGATCTTGTCTCTGTGGTAATCTTTTAATATTGTTCAAAGTGTTAAACAAAAATAGGTTGAATATGAAATTTCTATAATTCTTATAAAGCTACATTGAATAAAGGGTTTCATTTTTGATTTGGGTGAAATTAACTCTTGCAGACAGGTCCATCTGCCTGACACAGAGAAGTGCTCAGTTATTTATATACCTCAGCATACCTGTGGCAGGTTGAACAAAACTTGCCAGAAAATAGTTTGGATTGTAGGCTGGTTTTCAATACTTCTTGTAGAAGTTGGCATAATTTTATTTTCTAAATTGAAATAATTTCCTGAGTTTTGAACTAATAATTAATTAAAGTTCTGACTGTCATATTCTCTTTTTTGTGGTAGTGATTAAAGCTTTCTACTCAGGCTTTTCTATTCAAAAGTGTGAGTCCATGAATTTATAAGTACTGGATTGAGATTCTTCATCTTTCAGGCAATATGCACAGTGCCAAATTTGAGATCCACAGCTGATTTGCCTCTTTACCTCCTCATTGCCCTCTTGAAAATGTAGGCTTTTTTGTGCTGAAAGTTGTGATATTTCCATGATCAGATTATCACAGACAAAAGAGGGAAGAGGGAAACAATTTAACATTTCCCTTGTTGGTGGGGAGGTGTTTTTTTATTATAATTTGGGATAGGGTAGACTATGGAATCTCAGATATGTACAAAAGCTGTGGGGAGAAGCAAAGTAATTGGATATGAAGCAACACAGTAAAATCCAAAACTAATGGCTGCTACATTGAATAGAGTATTTGTGCTCATTTCTAGTTCTAAGCTGATTTCAGCCATGCAGGAAAATGACCTGCAATGTCACAGCTGACATTTCAGTCAAGATGTTTGTTCAAGAAACTCATTTGTACTGGAAGTAAATAAATAAAACTTTGAATATTTTGACCACTGTAAAGATGTTTTTCTAAGTCTCTTGCAAAGACGTTTTTCTTTGTTGTTTTGCCATGGGTAAAAATGCCTTTTTGGTGAAAATTGAAATATTTAGACACACTATTAAGAATCAAAGGTAATAATTTGCTGTTCTGATTCACAAATCTGAATGTTAGTTCATTCAGGTGCTGCACATCACTTGGGGGTCTGTTGAGTGTTCAAAATTACCACTGTTTTTAACAACATAATATATAACCAAATTAGTATTGCTGTGACAGGAAAGCAAAGCCAGCATCTTTATCTTTTCAACACACAGTGAGTAACTGTTGAAAGGAACTGATCTGTGATTTGCTGAAAAGAAGTGTGATTTTATTGCCATTCCTAACTTGTGGTTTTATGTAAATGTGTCTGCCTTGATGGGTGTGCCAGTGCTGTCAGGGCTTTGTAGGTAGAAATAAATGTTTGCATCTTCAGCCATGGTCATCTGCAGCTCTTGCTAAGCAGGAGATGTGGTTGGCATTCGGAGGAGAAAAGTGATTCTGATGAGGCAAATGGAAGCAATGTTTTCCTGGAGGTTTTCCAAAAGGCATGACTGGAGAGATGTGGGCAACTGAAACCTCATCAGAACAATTCTACACCGTGTCTGCTTTGGCATTTGTGAGTCACTTAGTCCAAGACATATTTTGATGGCAATTGCTTGGATTTAGGCCAAGGCTGGAGATACATGTTAAACTGGAACACAAACAGCACAAAATGAGAGAAAAGAAGACTAAAGGAAAGCAGAAATACATTACATACCTCAATGCTTGTCATACATCTTTCATATTTAGGTTTGATCCATTCTAGAATGCATAAAACAAAAATATGAAACTGTTTTCAATTGAATACTGAGACTGGCTCAGTATCAGTGCTGACAAACAAATGCATCATCTTAGTGTTGCATGATGCTCTTAAGGGTGAAAACATAAAGTGATTCAAAAGTACCTCTTCCATGTCAATAATCAAACCATGCAAATTTGTATGGAAATGAAACCTTTTGTAAAAAACTTTTTAAACTGAGATGCTTCAAAATAAAACTTAACTACCAAGCATTGCAAGAGTTCATCTTCATGAAAGTTTGTTTTGCTTTAGTGTGGATGTGTTGTATTACTTCAGATGCACCATCCCCAGTGGGGATTGATGAGTTTTAATTCATTTATCATTGATACAGAATATGATGTGATATGATATATGATATCTCAGCCTTCATTTTTAAAACAAGTATTTTTCCCGTCTGGACTCGTGAAGTGGGCTTGCATTCTTGCAAGATTCTGGTAGATCTTATTTTACCTCTTCCCACTTGAATAAATCCTCTTTCTGCACAGACTGATGTGAGAGCTTGTGTGAAAACTGTTCACATCAGTACATCAGTTCCTACAGAGGCAATAACTTCCTGACCTCTTCTGGCTGTTATTTAAATGATGCATCACCGAAGTCACTGGCCTTTTCACAGGCATGGTGTGTTTATGCTGTGGAGTAACCTTGTTCTTGATTAAAACAAACTTTTCTTCATGTTTGGTGTTATAACAGAAATTCAGGTTTTCAATCTCCAACTAAACTTTGCTTGACTCAGCTCTTTAACATAGAATTCTTTATTATTCCAATCTTCATCTCCTTCATGTTTAAAATTCCAATCCTTTCCTCTGAGTGTTTCTCCCAGTTTTGTTTTCTAAGAAATTTCATTGCAGCCCTTGTCCCAAATGTCTGGGTGATGGGTGGATATAGGAAATAGCATGAAGTATTTTGGGAACTGGGTGGCATTCAGCACTGTGAGTCTCCAAAGGAGAATGTCACCATTCCTACCTTGATGAATTTGTCACTCACTTTAAGGAACTTGTTCTAATTTATAAAATCTTCATTTCAATGATGAACTTATTATTAGAATTTTTATTTTTCCCAAAGAAATAGGTAAGATTGTTTTCTCAGCTGCAAAGGTTTTGCCCATAAACCTGTTTATGTGTTTTTTTTACTTTTACCTCTTTCCCATTCCCCAGTTTTCTTCTTCAAAACTTTTATTTTAAAGCTTTTGGGGCTCCTTGAAAGCAGCCAGCCTGACTTGCATTCCTTTCCCTCTTCCCACCTGCTTTTTTACATTGGTTTTATTTTAGGATGATGCTATGTTTCCCGTAATAAATTAAAATACCAATCTTTGGTCTACAGTTTTATGTGCTGTTTTGTCCAAATTTGTGGGTTTGGAATTATCTGGTCAGTATGTTGTGTTTTAAAGTTTTGCTTGCACATCAATTTGGGATTACTTATTTTTACCCTTCATGGTCACCATCATCTGTTGTGTACTGAGTGTTTTACTGTGTGGTTTCCATACATTATCTTTAAGTATTGCTGCCTCATCATTGTGCACGTTTGCTTACCACTTTTTTTTTTTTTTTTTTTGGATGAACTATTTTTTATCTTAATTTTTAATGCAGTGTTTAACTTGGTCTGCCTATGTGCAGTTTTTGCTCTATTTGTGATTTTCTCCATCTCTAAGACATAATTTTCCTTGGTAAGTCATTCCTCTGTTGCTTTATAAACCCTCTGCATATCCAAGTGTTCCATTATAATTCCATTTTATAAGTCCTGGTATGTCAACAATAATTAAAAAGATGGATTTTATTCATTACATTGCTATCAGATATTGAATGTTTTGGGTCTTATGAGAGATGTTTTGAAAACACAAAGATTGTGCCCTGTTTTTTAAGCTGTTCTTTTTCTTAACAATCAAGTAATTAGACTTCTGGAAATCTGTAGATATAGTCATTAATTAAATGGAAAAACAGAATGCCCATGAGGAAACAAATAGCAGACTAAATTTCATCCTGACTGAAACTAGGCTGATTACAGTATAAAAGGTATTTCATGGAGGATCCTTTTTCCAAGTATTAAGTCATGGAGGGCAAGGGACTGGGAAGACAAGAGTGATTCTTGCTTAGCACCTCGTTCAGGGGCTGGAATGAAACACCTTTTGCTGTGCAAAGTCATCTCCTTCTCCTGGACTTTGACTCAAACACTCTTGTCCTTTCACCTTTGGAAATGCAGAAGTCAAGCCTCTGTGAGCCAATGCACACACCAGCATGGTGTGGTTTTCTCCTATTTTTTTTTTCCCCTCCTTAATTCTGATCTTCCTCCTTAATTCCGACCTTCGATCTTATTGCAGACATTTATTTAAGGAAAAGAAGCAACAAAGTAAGTATGAGAGCAAGAGGGAACATTGCCTTCCTGTGTGCACTAGTTGAAAAATCCCAAAATGCCTGAGCAGCAGCAGAGGGGCATTTCCCTGGTGAAATATTTTTTTTGTGCTTTTAGTTTTTCGTGGCAAACTAAATGCATCTAAAAGCCAACACTGAAATCCTGTCTTTTGTGTTTTAAATGCTGATACCTGGAAAAGTATGATCTTTGTAAGAATGGGTTGTCACCTCTGATCTCTCCTCAAGGATTCTTTATCTTGTCAATAAAGATAAATTGCATTTCTTGGTGCTTCTGAACTTTTGTTTGAATCTGGTATTGCTAAACCACATAGTGCATTCAAATTATAGCATGTTTTCAATGGTGTTCTCAAAACAGGATTTTTACTTTCCCTACACAGCTGGAAGTCTCTCCACCTCTGCATTTTTTTATTCAATCTTGCTGATATTTTTAAGATAATCTTCCCTTTTAGGTCAACACAACAAAAACCCAGTCATGCCCATAGACTGTGGCAGAGGCTTAGCAAGGACACGAGGACATCTTGCCATTCCCGAGGCCCCCCCTGTCATGTGGATTTTTAAACAAACTTCTCTGCCTAGTTAGACCCAGAAGCCTCCTCCTGTGTTTTGGGATCTTTGACATAATATTAACATAATATTTAGTGAATCATTAGGATGAGAACAATACTGGCTTATTAAAGTCACTGGCACTTCAGCATTTGTGACTTTGGGGTCATAACGTGAAGTGCAAGTTTCATGTAATTCCCCTTTCTCTTTGTTTGGGGTTTTTTTTAAATGTGTAATGAACAGAGTTGAGAAAGAGAAAATAGTTCACCAGCAGAAAGAAAAAAATAGCCAGAAAGCATAGAATAATTGCATTTTAATGTACATACTCTGTATGAAATTTTAGAAACGCTGTCTTTTGCTCAGTAAGAGTTGAAAATATTCAAACATAAAATTTCTGATTTGGGGAAGGTCAAGGGTGTGGACCAGAACCTGCTTCTACACACTTAGGTTCAGTCCAAGTAAACTGGAACCTGTTTTTGACAAAACTGACAATATAAGGATGCTCACCAAACCTTTGAGCTTTCAGTCACTTAAATTATTCTGCTTAACCCTTGTGCCCAATTTTCTGTGGTAAACATTAATGAGGTTTGATTCTCTGGATTCTACTTGAAGATATAGTCTAGATGCAGTTTAGGACTGGAACTGGTGTGGGGGTTTGATATAACCAAAGGTACAGTGTTTTCCTGAATTTCTTGCCTTCTCTTGTATCAAGTGGGAGTTTGAAGAGTTTTATTCAGTTGTGGTTTTTTGGTGTCTCATTTGAGTCTGGAGATGAGCCAAAGGATGTATTTCCTTTCCTGACAGTGTAGAACATAGCTGGTGGGGAGACCATCTTCTTTCCTTGTTCCTTTTTTTTCCCAAAGCAAAGAAGAATCATAGAATTGTTTAGTCCACCCCCTGCTCAAACTTGTCTAGGATGGTGTCCAGGGGTACAGGATGGAGAGTCAGCAGCCACCCTAGGCATCCTGCTTCAGTGTTTGGCCACCCTCACAATAAAAATGTGTTTTCTTGCATTCAGATGAAAATTCCTCCATTTTATTTTGTGCATTTTGCCTCTTCTCCTGTCACTGGGCTCCACAGAAGAGAATCAAGCACTCAAGTATGTCTCATCTTTACTGGTTAGAGGGAAGGCATCACCTTCCTCTGCCTAGAGTAAAGAAAGTCTATTAAAAAAAAAAAAACAAAAATACCCAAACCAAAAGAAAAATATTTCATGTACACAGATGTATGCTTCAGAACTTGGAGAACCACTTTGTAGCTCCATTCCCCACTAAGAAAAATCAAAGAAGACAAGGAAGGGAGAGACAACCATACCATTTTATGATGACTTTTTTGTGCTACTTCCTCTGAAGTATTCATTCTCTCAGAAGTTCTAATCCCTTTATCCCTGCAGCATTTTTGTATGAAAGTTGCATTAAGTGTATCCTGAGACTGCATAATGATTGCAGCTGGATTACTAAGGGCATGCAGTAAGCCTGTTTCATGGGGGAAGCAGGGCTGCCTAATCAGTTCCTTTAAAACCCTTTCAGTAACCCTTGGAGTTTCACTTGCCTTCAGGTACCTGGATGTGACCTCCTGGAGAAACTTCACTCTGTTCTGTATTCTGCACGTGTTAACATGTCAGCAGCTTCAGCTTTAGTGGCTGCCAGTGGAACGGCTTTTAAATAAAAATGAAAATCGATTTTCATTTAACAAGTAAATAATATCTTAAAAAAAAAAAAGGCAGCAAGCTATTCAAAATAATTTTGTTCCTAGTACTACAACTGCGTGAACAGTCTCTTGCACAGTATAAGTCTCTGCCAATTGTTATTGTGATATTTGCAGTTTTTTGTGCTGAACTTCAAAGTTCAGGATCCACCAGGTGTCCACGCTCTTCACCTGAGCCAGGCAAGCAGTTTTATTCAATTTTCTATTTGATTTTTTTTAATTTTAGTTTTTTTTTTAAGGGAAGGAACTCACTTTATTGTGGCTAACTGCATTTTGATGACTGGAAAACATTTAAATACTGCTGGGTTTGCAGATTGCTGTGGGGGAGGAGGTGTGAGTGGCATTCTTAATGACTCCATGTATTTCAGGCCAACTCTGGAGCTGGCCCCCTTGCTGTCTCCTTACCCATTCCCTGTCCCAGGAATCATTTATCCTTCCCACTGTGGAAATGTAAGGAATCCTCAGTGTGTTGCACAGCTGGTCTAACAGAAGATTGAGTTGCCCATACACTAAACCCAGTGATTGATATCCAAGGTTTTCACCTAGCAAAGTGCAGTTTTCTTGCATAATTACAAGAATTATGTGCAGCACTAAATCTATTCCCTGACTATGAATTGAAGGGTTGTTCTGACTGAGTTATGAAAGAAATTAGAAACTAATTTGTGGAAACAACATCTGTTGTACACAGGCAAAAAAAGCTTTTAGAAGAAGGAAAGAGAATTTATTTCCCTCTTTTTGCAATTATTTATAAGACAAAAGGAGAAAACCTGAAGTATCAGAGTCAGTAGTTTTTGTGCAACACATGTTTATGTACACAATCTCATTTAGTGAAAAACAAGAGCTCTTGATTTAAATACACCCAGGGACATCAGGCACAGGAAGGATGTGTGGAGGAAGATACAGAAAGTAGGAATCCATTTCCATGCCTGTTTGGCACATGGTCTGTTGAACTGGTGAGATCTTTGTCATTAATGTCACAGATCTGAGATGAGGTTACTCGGTAATTAACGCTGCCAGAGAATAGAACAAAAATGATGAAGACTTCTTGAGTTCTGGGAATTTGCCTCCCCCACCTCCCAGGCAGCCTCTTTCCTGAAGTGGAAAGTAACCCAGCACTTTGCACAGAAGAAAATGCTTTTCCTACTGCATTAGATAACATTTACCTAATTTTGGCAAGGTGGAATACAGTATCAATGGAATTCCCTCATTCCCTTTTCACATTTCCAGAAAGAAAAAAAAGAAAAGGAAAAAGCTAATTTTGCATTTTTACCTGGGACTTGCAAATAGTTAGCAGAGAATGAGTATGGAAATTCACAATTTGCATTTTTTCTTCCCTTATATTCCTTTCAAAGACAACATGATATGACCAGTGATATGAAAAATTTGGAATGTGGTGTGGTACCTATTGTAGCTGTTATAGGAGGTGGCACAGCTTCCACAGGTTCTGTGTAATTTTTATTTACACAAAGAAGATGTCAAGGATATTGGAGGTCAGCTATCAGTCCTGGCTAATTTAAAGCTGGAGGGGGTTTTTTGCAACCACAAGTGACATTTATATTTGCAATGGAAATGCACCCTCTGGGAGAGTGCAAAAAGTCATCACTAGGATTTGAGGCATGAGAGGGGCAAAGATGAGGGAAGAGTCAAAAGTGGCAGGACTGTTACCATTCCAAGTGATTTTAAGGGAAAAAAGAAAGTATTTTTTAGTGGCTGTGAAAGAAATGTCTTGGTTTACAAGAGAAAATGAATTCATTTTTGTCCTTGTGAAAGTAAAACTGAAGATGAAGCATTAAAAAGAATATACTGAATGAAGAAATAAACCATTGCATAATCTCACCAAGGTGCAGCAGAACCAAAATTATGGATAAGAGTGAGGAGATCAGGGATCATGGATGTGGCTGTGACTCAGAAATTCTTCCTCAGTACAAACACTTGAATATTTTTATCTTTGCAGTCATCTTTGCTGCTTTTTTTTTTTTTTTTTTAAATAGCATATTATCTGGCCATTTATTTGAACATGGTTGGTTTTGCTTCTGCAAATGCTTGAGGCTCCTGCTTGGTGTCCACCATTAATTACAGGATAAATGTCATCACTTTCATGGAAGTGATCAGTGTGATCAGGTATTGTTATTGCTAGTGGTAAATGAACTATAATATTGCTTCAAAAATGCAAGTTCTGTAGAAAGCTGGAATAGCAACCCTTGAAAGCAACAATTTTCCTGAAAATTCCAGCCTGGCATAGACTCCTGTGATAGAAATAAAGAACTGAAGCCAAGAGAATCTGAGGAACTGTTGCAATTATCTGCAGAAATAGTGAAAGCTACTCTAGGTGTTAATTAAAGCAAGGACAACATATTTGCATTGGATAATGTGATTCCTTATTTTCTTTTCCTCTGATCAACAGCTGCCTTCAGAATTTTTACCATTAAAAGTTTACTGGTTACAGTCCTCAAGACCACTCCTTGGTTATTACTTTCCTTCTTTCTCATGATAATTTAGATAAGAACAGCCAGCTTGAAAGAACTCTGAACATTTACAAGAATCATTTACAGGAAAATAAACTTTGGCAGTAAGGAAAATTGCTGCCTACCAGCAGAAGGAATGTCTCAAGTGTTCAATTCAAGGGTACACCAATTATTCTTTGAATGCTCTCCTGGTATTTTACATGAATTTTTGCTCCACAATCTCTGAGGAATGTATTCAAACTGTTGGGTGGCCATGCTACAGTGTCTGTCTTTCTCCAAGTTTCTTCCCTTTGTTTAAAATTTAAGGTTTTTCTGCAATTCTCTTTGTGGCTAATCATCCAGTTGTACAGCTCCTAATGTCAAGTAGTGGTGTGTTAATGTTTAATTTTCAGGTGGACAATGGGAAATGCAAATCTTCTGTGATTTACTCTGCCTTAGTGTTATAATTGTGACCCTCTTGGGTGTTTCTTTTTCACTCTGTTTTCCCTTGGTTAGCTTCAGAATAGTATTTTTCAGAGTTTTATGAACTAAAGGACTAAAATAATAAGGAAAACAAGCTCTAAGATAATTCCAATATACATATATTTACAATTCCTGTGAATAATCCAAAATGAATTGTGTAATCCACATTGAGTTGTGTAATAATTCCCTCCAATTTGCCAGACATGTAAATGAACAAATAGATTTTACAGTTATAGAGTCACAGTAATCTTGTAGAATGCACAAGGAGGAGTGAAAACAAGCTATCCTGGTCTAATATTGCCACAATTTTTAGTCTTCTTACTATTATACAATAAATTCATGTAAGAGCCTAGAGCTAGGACACTAAATATTAATATTGCAATATAAAAAAGATATTGGCACATTTACCATTACCTTTAATTAAATAGCTGCAAAGAACATCTAAATATTGCAGTATTTTTTAATGCAGAGCTGTCAGATACCGATATGAAAATGTATTACACTGGAACCTTTCCACTGTACTTTGTGCTTAAGGAAATTCAGTTACAACTTCAAGCCAGACTACCTACACCTAAAAAAGCCTTTCCTGCCACAAGCCTACTCCTGATGGTTCCTGATCCCTGTGAGGATGGAGCTGGGTGGCAGTGGGATAAAAGGGTGCTGGAAAAGAAAGGAGGAGCCCTACTAGCTCTTCCACACTGAAACATTTCCTAATTATTCCTTCTTTGTTATTTACAGACAGATTTTATGAACTCTCTGCATTAAAGAGAGGAACATCTGCAGCCTCAAGTGCCTTCTGTATTTTAGAACATTAGAAATATGAAAAATAGGCATTCTCAGAGATGCTAATAAAACAGTTACATTCATTGTAATAGTCTCCCCTGCAATTTTAAGCCAAAATGCAGTAGTAGGAAAATCCTTGTCATTTCATTCCATGAACTCTGTCTCTGTGATAGGTGTTCAGTAGGTTTCATCTAAGAAGCCACTGGGTTTGATTTGTTACTGGAAGGACTTGCAAATGTTTGACTTAGAAGAGGGGGAAAATATCCTTTCAAAAGATTGACAGTGAGGAAAAGAGATTGAACTTTCTTTTAGTGGGACTGTTCTTCAACCAGAGCAGCTCCCTTTGCTCTCTTCCAGCCCCAGGATGGTTCCTCAGGAGCAGAATTTAAAGGTATTTGTCTGCTGTTGATGGGAATATGAAAACTCTGATTTGAACTGAACCAATCCAGAATGATTTATCAGTTCCAGTAATTCCCCAACTGGGGAAAAAACCCAAAAATGTGATGTATACCTATTACAAGTTTTTTAATTGTTTGTTTTTTATTGTTATTCTCAGGGAGCAAAAAAAAAAATTCAGAAAGAGCAACAAAAGTGAGATTGAAGTCTCTTTGATACAAGGTGTTAACTCTTGCTATGCTTTTCTCTTGGAATACTTGGAGTTTTACAATGAAATACATACAATCTTATGATTAAGCCCAAAGTCTTTATTTTTCTTTAATGTTAAACTCTCAGCCTGGTAAGTTTGTTGGACGTTTTCTGCCTGATTTGTGGCAAGTTTTATTCCTGCCTGAAGCCCACCAGGCTCTGAATTTCCAGCTGGAACACAGATTCCCTGAGAGCATCACTATTCCTTGTATCTGCATCCTTCACTCTCCCATCTGATTCCCAGCCACTGTGAATTCCTGGCCTTGCTTTGGAAGCTGGTCACACCTGTAATAGCATTAGAAAAAAGCCAAAGATGTGGATTTAAAGCTGTTGTACGGTGTTGTGGGGATTCCAAGCACAGAAAGCTCTCAAAATCTTGTGTATGCAAGCTTAGACATAGACATGAATTCAGGACCTTGGAGAAAGCTTCCAGATTTAGAATCATAAGAATGTCAGTTTAAATAGAAAGACATGAAGTTAGGTTGTAGGAAGTTTTAAGGTTTTAAAGTTAAGATATAGAAGTTGTTATAAAGTGATAAAGAAGTTTAAGGCATAATAAGTAGTATTGTGTGTCATTTTATGATTGGTTAAGTCTGCACTGCGGCAGAGACGTATAAAACAAAATAATTAACTACTGGTGTGAAAGTAGAAACATTCATTTGTGTCAGAAGTTTACTGGCTAGATAACCTTTAAAAACCCCCCTAACCTGTGGTCTTGTGACCACTGGCCAGGAACATCTGGTGGACATGGTGAAGACGCTCTCACAGCTTCATGAGACTGTAGAAGAAGAACAGTAGTTCATGTTTTAAAATGTCTCCCTGTGGTTCCATCTCTCTCAAAAATCTCACCAATATGGTGTGAAAGTTATTTTTGATACCTATTCCCTTGAAAATATGCATTTGTTTATATGCTAAAACCTTCAGGGCCCAGAAATTGAGTTTTAAAAGTTGTGCTATCTTTAATCTGATTTCTGTGTTTCTGAATTTCCATGCTGCCTGCTTTTGGAGGCTCTCTGCTGTTGTAATGCATTTGTAAATTGGAAGTGAGATATTTACATAAAATACAGTCTCCAAATATAATAAAAATACAAATAATTTAAAATGAGTGCCTAATTGCTTTAGGACTTTTTTATGTGCCCCACGTTACATGAGATCAATTTTAATTCTACGGGTGTTCCTTTGATGAAATGGGGAAAGCATTAAATGTGTTGCAAGCTTATACAAGATTTCACATGGATAATCGGGAAAATGAGTTGAAAATTTAGTTCTTATGACAGCTATTCATCAATATATAGAAATGTTGAATAAAAACATGAGAGCACCCATTCACAGATAATGAAAACTTTTCATATTGCCCTTTATTGTAATAGTTTCACTCAGATGAAAAACATTTACTGTCTTTGTGTGTTGTCTTGATGGTTCTGCTGTTAGTAAGTTGTTTTTTTAATGTAATAGGTTGAGTTTCATCTCTGTTTTTTTAAGTATGTATGTATGTGTTAAAACTCCAGAAGTTTCCCAAATCCTGCAAATTCTTACTTACCTGGTAAGTTTTATTTAATTCAGTAGGTCCTTACTCCTCTGGAGATGGAGCCACTCACCCCGGGTCTGTGCTTTCTGTGAGCTTAAAATATACCTGAGGATTATAGTGCTGCATCATTTTCTAATTTAACAGGCAGGAAAACCTTCAAAGGTCTGGAAAACAAACCTGCTGTGGATTTTGATGGTGATAAAGTGCAGAAGTGGCTGTGGTCTCCTGTGAGACAGCATCATGTTGAAGGGCAAAGGGAGAATGGAAATTCTGCTGAAGCAGCAAGAGAGAATTCTTCAGGGAAATGATAGGACATTTTGATTAAACCAGCTGAAGAACAAATTTCTCTTGTTAAGAGAGGTCGGGGGGAATTGTTTCAGCTTGCTGGTGTTCTCTCTCCTCCCTTTGGCTTCTCAAAGTTACTGAAGTGTGTAGCAGTTTTTTTAATCTTTTTTTCAAGATTTATGTGTCCACAACCTGGTTAAAGCATCACCTGTGCTTCACTGAACAGTAGGTGATTATTCACAAAGGGGGATGGCATTTTGAGCTAAAAATATTATTTTCTGCCTACTTATACCATCAGTTCTTCTAATGCTGTGTTTAAAAATTTTATTTTCTTAGAAAAATATTGGAATAATGATAGTGTTGAAGCTCATTTGTTCTGTTATAATGATGTGTCCCTATCAAAATTGGTGTGCCACAGGGCTAGTGAGTCTGTACATGGAATGGAAAGAGGGTTGTGTCCCAAATTTGCTGAAGGTTCCTTGCCAAGGAGCAGTGGCGTGTGAGAAATGTCCTGGTAGGTCAGATCAGAGCTGTTTTCTTGGAAGACTCAGTGGAGGAATGGTTTATCCTCTGTGGCAAATAAATCTTGTCTGCTCAAATGGAACAATAATAGGGGCAAGCTGTCTGGCACCTCAAATGTTGCATTACACTGTCCTCATGTGAGCAGAGAATCAATTTCCAAGTGGGACTGGAAACAGAGAAGTGAAAGAAAATTTTATGCTTAATGCTGCTCGAACAGGGAACATATGCTTCAATTTATCTTTTCTTTGGTTATTATTATTTAGTGACTAAAATGATGTTCTTCTTTCTCCTGGGAGCTGGTGCACCTGTCTCCAGGAGAGACTGTTTATTAATGAGATTATATTTTATTTGACTTGAGTAGCAATTCATAAAACGACACAAAGTGCTTCAGAAATATCCATACAGCTTTGAAGCCCCCAGCTATGGACAGAGTTCACAATTCTGTGTTGGAATCCTTTAAATACATCTAATACTTAGGGTTTAATAGCTCATATGGTACAAATAAAAGCTCCAATACTTCATTCAGTACTAATAAAAACTGTTCTGCCCCACTCTTGTTTTGTAAGAGAGCTCAGGTTTACAATTGAAATAATAGTTAAGGACTTAGAGATCTTGATTTTTATCTCTGGTTTTAATGGATTGTAAAGTGAAATTCTGAGTGCACGTGCAATTCTCTTACATTTAAGTTTTTTTGGTGCTGTTTCATAATTAGGAAAATAATCATTGTGTGACTTGTGTATTGACTGGTTTTATTTGCTTCACTTGACTTCTCATTATTGTAGATAAAATTAAAGCTCAAATCTGAGGTCTGATTTAATAGAATCATAGAATGGACTGGGTCAGAAGGGACCTTAAGGATCTCTCTGATAAAAAACATAAATATAACATAAATATATTGCTGACATTTGGAAGAAACTGTTCTTTCCAAGCAGTAGTTGCAATTCCACATTATCACAAATTCAGAAACAGAAAGAGTAAATGCCTTAAATACCCTTCTTTCTAGAAAGCAGCCTAACACCTGTAGCTTTGTGAGCAGGAAAACCAAGTTACAGCTCTGGTATTTTTTGTGAGCATCCAAAAAAATGTAAATAGTGTAATAGAATTTTTCTTGACTCAGGATTAGATTTCTTCATCTTGTTTATGTATGCAATACGATGTGAGGGAATTTATACTGCAGCTTTTTTGATTTGCAAAAATCTTTTGCCTTTCCTGAGAGGACTATATAGACTGCATTATCAGATGCTACAGTATTTTTTAAAGTGGAATGAGAAAAGGTTGCTTTGCAGATGCAGGCAAATAGCCAGTGGTAGAAAATGTAGATCTGGCCAAAAATGTAGCTAAAGATGCATAAAGGATGGAAACTTCTAAATATTCAAGATATTTTGAGAACTTCTTTCAACTAGGAAACTAAAAGTTGCAAAATAGTCTTCACAAAAGGAAACTCTACAATAATTTTCTTAAGGATGGAGGAAAGTTATTTTTACAGTATTTCCCTTGTATAATGGGAAATTTATAAATAATAAAAAAACTGTTTTGAGACATGAAACTTGGGAGCTTGACATTGAGTACAGTTTCCAATTTTATTATAAAACAGAGGAGAAATGGAAAATAAAAATGTAATAGAAATTATATATCTTTTAGATAGTTCTATTAAAGCTTCTCTGTTGAGGTTCAAAAATAACTATCCAATGATAATAATAACTATATTGCTGATTTTTATTTTAATAGAGCGTGTAGATTTGAGTTAAGATAAGGGTCCATTTCATCTCTTTAGGTCCTTCCTTTAGAGGAAGCATTTCTTCTTTATGTTCTTAGCTAGTGAAGGATGGAAAGAGAACAGGCATGGGCATTAACAGACATGCCAAAGGTTTCACAGCAAGTCAGCAATTGAATAAAACATATTCTGAATGATGATACTGATTTCTGCCCACATCAGGCCACAGATCTCAGCCAAATGTGCCTTCATTTGCCCACCAGAATCACTCAGTTGATGTAGCCATGATTTCTTTTTCAAGCCAGGTGATCCATAATTCCATGGACAGGGTTTCTGCTGTAAATAATGTCCTAAGCAGCCACTGTGATACCCTGTACTCACATTGCTCCTCTGGGGAGAAAAGGAAAATCAGCACAGCACCTCAAGCCATTTTGTGTTCTGTTCTGCTGTAAATTCAAAGTTCTTTTATCAGCATGGTTTTGTTTTGAGTTAAAAATGAAAGCAAGCACAGAATTTCATTCTTCTTCCGTGGAACAGGCAATTTCTCTTTCTTTACTCATGCTCCCACTTCCTTCAGCACCACTTTGGTCTCTGAGTACCAGTGGGCATGTTAACCAGAGCTGAATGTTTTAATACTTGAGAGAAGGGAAAGAAAGGAAGGTTTATATGTTATTGTTTTATAAATATTATATTGTTGTGTAATTCACCCTGATGGCTTCAGAAATTCCCTTGAGTGCCAGCATTAAAAGCTGTTATAATTTGCAATTATGTCAAATGTGTATTTTGCTTGGAAAATATTAATGCTTAAAATTCTTTTCATGAGAACTTAATGTGTAAACAGCAAGGAAGTGTGTAACATAGAATAGTTTATATAAAATCCATGAGAGGAGGAAAGGCTTAGGCAGAATTGCACCCATCTTGAGATAGGGTTGCTGTTTAGGCAGCAACTCATTTGTGTCCCTTTTTAATTCTAGTGTTTGACAAATGTCCCTGAGATGCTGTGGAGCCTCTGTTGAAGCGGTCTCTGCAGAAGAAGCTGGGGTGGCCAGCTCTGAGACAGACATTCCCATGTATCAGATGAATCCCAGGATCAGTCAGAGGCTTGCAATGATAACAATTAGAAACTCGCTTTGGAGCTCCTGATTAATTCTGACTCTCTGCCCTAATGAGACACAGGATCTTGCACCCAGCGTTGCAGAGGATAAGGAACTTCATATTTGTGGCTTGGCTCTTTTATATTTTAGCTCAGTGATGAATTTAAATAACTTGAGGTCTGGCCAGGCTATCTGTATCTAATGACTGATGTAGATTAATTAGGAGACTGGAGGTCTGCATGTCCAGAAAGAATAGTGGGCTCATGTTCTCTGTTTAAAAGAAATGAGATTTTAATCAGGAGGTTGTCTCCTTTATACCTGTTTGTGGTCCAGGCAGATGGTGCACTAATCATCCTTACAAAGACAGCGTATTGAGTATAAATAATGCAAAAAACCCGACTTGGATCAGATTATTCATTATTTCTGTAGTCAGACTGCAGGCATCGTTTCCTCCTACCGTCCTGTCATTCTGTCTGGGAGACTGAGTGATTTGAAAGGGCTGCTCCATCCTGATCTGACAAGCTGGATTTGGGTTTTACAAATGAGTTTTCATTCTTACTCTAAGTAGGTGTATGTATAATATATGTGCTTCTGTTGTTTACATTTAAATTCAGTTCCATCTCTCTTGATTATTCCACACCCCCATCCCTTATTTCAGCACAGACTGCCTTGCAGCAGAAGGCTGGACAAAATGCTTTGGTTTGCTTCCAGTGACAGAGAGGGGAGAGGCATTTCAGAACTTTTTGACTACATTTGAGGTCCCAACATACATTAGATTTTTTGATTCCTACAAACAGTGTGTTTATAAATTTGTAAGACATGCAGCGTACAAATCCAAACAAAATATTCTGGATTTTGGAAGATTTATCTTCTGGGTGTCTGGCAGACCCCACTAGGGCTCTAGGGAGTAAGAGGAAGCCCAGAAAAGCCTTGTGGACTCCCCATGCTTTGGGTTTCTGAGGAAAGCAGGAGACCACCCCACCTCTACCTGTTCCCAGCCTGGGAACAAGTTATGGCATGACCTTCTTTATGTGATGATTCATTTGTCTATGAATGAGAGCAAGATAAACCACTTGTGCCCAAAAAACCCCAATTTCATGCAACACCTTGTCCTCACTCACTTCTAGCCCAGGGACTACCATGGAAGATGGAGAGGGAGGGGAATAAAAGGTCAAGGAAGAGATAAATTCAATAACTAAATTCATTTTTTAACAACTGGAATATGCTCTGAAGTTTTCTTTTTTTTCTTTTTTTCTTTTTTTTTTTTTTTTGGTGTCTCAACAAGTGTTTTTCTAAGGCACAAAGGTTTGCTGTTTTCCACATGGGGTGGATGGGGCAGTTCTCATGCTGGTTGTGTTCCTTGAGCAGCCAGTGTTTTTCCAAACCTTCCTAATGAATCTGGGTATTGAATAGCTGTAAGTTTATGGGACTTAGAACGTCTTGGGGTGCTCTGACAGTGAAAATTCATGAAGGGCAGTAGTTATTGCTCAGACTTATGAAGTGACTGACTTGAAACATGGGTGCTTCATTACTTATAAAAAGGTCAGACTGTTTTAATGTATTCAGTTTTGTATCATATTTATCAATTCCTTTCTGTTTATTTCCTAAGGGGCCGTTTTGTAAATGCATACCAGTGATGGAAATACCAAAAACAAGCCCCCAGATCTGTAGTGTTACCAAATCTCTGTAGTTAATTAAGGGAGGGAATGGATTGGGGCACAGGAGAAGGTGACTGGATGCCTCAGGCTCAACCTGCCACCATGGCATTGATTTGGAAAGTAGCATTCATTTTGTTAGTAAAATACACCAAGCCTACCCTCAGTTATAAGGTGTCAATACTGTCAATCTTTACAAGCTAAAAAAAAACCTAATCTAAAAAGCACAGGTTCCCTGTTGACTCCCTCAGCAGGCTGCACATTTTCAGTAATACATCACTGGATCAACACCACTTCACTGTTAAGGTGCAGAAACTCAATTTGTTTGCAGTGCCATGAAGTCAAGTACACTGTAAAACTGCTGCTCAGTGATAGAAAAAATAACTGTAAAAGCAGACTTTGTGGAAGGAGCTAGGTGATAATGTGACATGTGCATGGTGCTTCAGTCATGCTAGCCTAAATTCAGATTTCTTTAACCACAAAATTTAATATGCTACTGCTGGGGCTTGATTTTTCTTTTCCCCTTCAGGAGTTTCATACCTAATTGCAGTTCTGTCATCTGGTTTGGAAGAGTTAGAAAAACTTCTGGAATGATAGAAGTGAGAAGAGGATTTTTATGCTCTCTCTGGGGATGATAGGCATTTCCCAGTATATGGGCAGAGAACTCACCTGCATTTCCTGGCTGTCAGTGCTGCTTGGCACAGCCCCAGGACTCCAGGACTGTGCAGGAAATGGCCAAATTGGTGGTTGTACTTCAGTTTTCCTGCTTGCTCTGTGAGAATAATGAAGCTCACTCTCCTCAAATGTGTGTTGAAGCTCAATTAAAACGTGCCAAGTGGATGATATTCATTGATGGAAACTGCTGGTAACATGAGAAATACAATGAAAACTGGACGGAGCTGTTTGAAGGTGGAACAGTGGAACTTAATCAGTTTTGAACATCTTAAAATTAAGCCTTTCTGAGGTTGAATCAGTGAACGTTCACTAATATTTTGGCAAGACCTAAGGGAGGACCTAGGTTCCTTTAATCTGCCATCCTTGTATTTCTCCAACGTCTCTGAAAAGCGCTTGAGGTGAAATGAGATCAAAAAATTGGGCATTTTGGACACTGGTCATGTTAGAAATAGGACAAATGTGATACTTCAAATGAAAACTTTCTGGAAAAAAATTAAAATCATGGTTCCAGAGAGGTTTTGTAACTTTTTTATGCCAGCTAAAAGTCAAAATGTATTCTGTGTTATTTGATGCTAAAATCTATAATTTTTTTCCTTCAGAAACTCGATAAAGATTATCTTGCTGGTTACTTTTAAGTCAGCATCATTTAAAGTGTCAGAACTTGATTAGGTGATTCCTTTTCCCAGATTTATAACCACATTTTTCCATAACCGGGCCAGGGGAATTTGGAAGGTGAGCAGGAGGTAGAAGCAGCTGGAGGTAGAGGATCCTTGAGGAGGAAGCTGGACTAGAAAAGGCTGCTGTGGTCCATGAAAGCAGCAAAACCTATGGATAATGAGGGAATTGGGAAACCCCTCTTCTCAGCTTCCTAGCATCCTTTCCCCTTCACCTTCCTTCCCCCTTCATCCCTTCCCTCCGCACCCCACTGAGCCACTTCACACCTTTCCCTTGCTCTGTGATTACTCTGAAGATGCATCTGCACTGCCCAGAAACTTTTGAAGTACTGTGAACTTTTCGGTTCCTTCCTTTTGCTTCCTTGGGTTCCCTCCTGCTGCTTTTTGCCTGGATTGCCCTAATGGTAGGGAAAAAATTCCATGCAGTGCCTCACTGCAACCTGCCTTTTAGGCATTATGTGGCTGCTGCTCTGTGATCTCCCATCCTTCTTCTCGTGAATCCTCAGTGGAAGGCACACAGTGTGATTGGAAAACCCCACATTTCAATTCTTGACACACACACTTCAAAGTCAAGCCTGCAGGAGGGTACTCGAGAAAACAATAGGATAATTGCTCTGGAAAGATTATTGTTCTTGTTTCTTGAAATAATTTTCTTCTGCTTGAATTATTTTAAGCAATTAAAATATTTTTAACTTTAATTAAATCATAATTGTATAATTGAAATTATATAAAAATATAATTAAATTATTTAAATAATTTAACTTTATGGGCACCAGGAATTTCCTAACAAAACCCATTTGCC
The DNA here is from genome assembly GCF_049639895.1 of Pseudopodoces humilis. Lineage (NCBI taxonomy): Eukaryota > Metazoa > Chordata > Aves > Passeriformes > Paridae > Pseudopodoces > Pseudopodoces humilis. The sequence goes on from NC_142201.1 coordinate 111,287,716, forward strand.
AAAATGACCAAACTACTTTTCTGTGTAGATGACATAGTGGAAAGGATGATATATATATTACCTGATTATCTTCCATAAAATCTTTTTTATATAATGATACTGCAGTTTAAAAAGCCTCATTAAAGACCATTAATGAAATATCAAGTCCCTCAATAACAAATCTAAATTATCTCTGTCATGAAAAAGGACGCTTATTCATAGAGAGGATCCTGAGGAGTGTTATTTTGAGGAGGAGGGTTTGTGATCACTGTCAATTTTTTGCTAGATGAGTATAATACAGTGCATTTTCTCTTAAAAGGCTGGAGTGTATGAATGAAGGTGTTTTATTGCAGCGGAATAAGGATATAGTGACAGAAATTTGATGGGATGATGAACCCAAAGGTTCCCCACCACTAAATGTCACCTATCAAACACAACACTGTCTGAACTTTGTTTTTTGTTTATGTTGCAAAATTTTAGGCGCTACAGATTGGTGAGGAAAAGTTTTTTATTGTTTTTGAGACTTTTTATGTCCTGTGACTAAAATAAATGTGTAATCATGGGTTATTACGGCAGGAGACATTTATAAACTTCATGTTATCCTGTTAAAATTACTTGGGACAAGAAGGGAAAATGCCTGAGGCAGGAGTACACTATCATGGCAAAGAGAGCATCCAAAGAACACAGGTCAGGGAATATGGGTGTCCTCTTGCCTGATAATAGGGAGTCAGTTTTATCTTATGTATATTTGTATCAAAATCCTGGTAGAAGTTGTCTGGAGCCTACAGATCACACACACCTAATTTTATTGCAGAGCAGTAGGAACAGATATTCTAATTTAAGTTGTAATTAAATAGTGCTTTCAAGGGAAACTCTCTCTCCTGTTGAAAATTATCAAACTATCTAAGGAGAAATAGGTAACAGGACAGAGATGTGAAGGCCTAAAATCTCAACAATAAGCTCCCCCAGATGTCAGAAAAATGCCAAATTTGAAAAACTAAGTTTAAAAGATTAATTGATGTGGGATGGGGAAATAGATGAAGGAGGAATGGTGTTTGGAGTACACTTTATTTTTTTAAACCAGTGTCAGCTGGCAAAAATACCTATTTTTCATCTCAATAGAATAAAGAGAAGCTGTTAATAGCTCTCAGTGAATAAATAAGTCTGTGGCAGTCACAGGAGCCCCGTTGTCTCCAGTCCAAGAGGGTGCTGGAAAGCTCCTGGGGTGCATTTCAGCAGCTCTCGCTCAGCAAGTCTGGAGAACTGGAGTAAAACCTTGTCATGTGAAGGCCTGGCAGAGGCTGTCAGAGGTACCTGAGGACAGCCAGCTGCTCTGGCAGGCAGACAATACTCCTGCAGCGAGCGTGGCAGTTCCCTGGTGACACATTTTGGTCACCGCGACCGCGCTGCCCTCAGCTGAGGGTTCCGAGCCCGCCATTGTCAGAGCGTGCCTTGGATTTCATCATCTCTGCTCTGCCAGGATGGGCTCCGGGGACTCCACTCCACTCACAGGGAAGGAGCTCTGTTTAACTATCCATGCCTAATTGCAGATCGCTCACAGCAGGGTTTCTTCCCGAGCAAATGCCATGAAACACTCTGAAGACACAACTGGAGAGGCAGGAACACCCGAGGCCTGTGCAGCCGCCTCACCGCGGGGGGACACTGGGGATGTCCCTTTGCCCCTCAGCACCTGCCTGTCCCCCTGGGCTGATGCACGGAGAGGAAACACCTCTGGCTGCTGCTGGAGAAAGCAGAACTTTTGCTCGTGAGCCAGGGGAAGCAAAACAAAGGCAGCTGCTCCCTCGGAGGAAAGAGACATGATGCATTTCAATGAAGGAAGTGCCCTGAAAGCCTTAGAAGGGAAAAGGTTTCAAGTTGAACCATTTGCACAAGGTCACCCACGGCAAAAGACAAAAGGGTTCAGCCCCCTCAGCACACACATGACAGTGAAATTGGTTGAAATAAGCTGGGATCTTCCTCTGGAGGATGGATTTTGAAACAAACCAATTAGGCAATGTGAAGTGGTGGACTGCTGGTCAGCCCGCTATGCCTTTGGGCAGGTGAAGTGATTTAAGATACTGAAAGGAAGAAGAGAGAAATATATATTATACTATTATATTATTGTATTATTATACATATAGGGTATAGCCATACCTCCTTTTCCCTTTTCCTTTTCCTTTTCCCTTTTCCTTTTCCTTTTCCTTTTCCTTTTCCTTTTCCTTTTCCTTTTCCTTCTCCTTCTCCTTCTCCTTCTCCTTCTCCTTCTCCTTCTCCTTCTCCTTCTCCTTCTCCTTCTCCTTCTCCTTCTCCTTCTCCTTCTCCTTCTCCTTCTCCTTTTCCATTTCTGCAGAATTACTCCATTTTCATTACAGCAATAATCTATTGAGAGTGCATTTATCTGTCCATAGACCACATCTTCTCTGTTTGCAGCCAGATTTAACTCACAAATTCAGTAAACCTGTCAGGCATCACACACAGGGTGGCTGATGTTTAGAGCAGTGCACTGATAGGATTTGTAAAGGGAAGAAGGGAAGGGAAGGGACTCATTGCTGCTGTTTGGGAAGTGAAGTCTGACTCTTGATTTAGAGGAACTGTCCTGGTGAAATGGGAAGGAGGATGTGGAAGATCCCTTGTGCTGTGACTGAAATGAGCTGTTCTTTGGCTCTCTCCTGATTCTGATGGACTCAGGACTGCTCTGCTTTGTCCCAGACTCTTCTGCTGAGACATAAAGAAAAGAGAAGACCTTTGCCATATTCACTTATGTTCTGCTTTGATTGAAGCAACTGAGAGTCTCTATCATATGGAAATGCCATATCCAAATAATACAACTGTGATGTACTCTTTGAAGTCTATGGTGTTACTAAATTGTATTCACAAAAATCAGCAATAACAATACTTTTGGCTTCTATTTTGAGTCACTAGTGAACTTTGTAGTCTTTTACTTGCTACTTAAATGGCAGTAAAATTCAGCAGCCAAGCAAGGCTAGCATAATATTTGAAGGAGACAACATAATAGACAATGTATTTGAATATGAATTCTTTGGCAAGTCCCAGGGAGCTCCTGATGGAGATTTGTAAGGTCATGACTGACTTGATGGCATAGTTATAAATTCCTGCTGAACATTAACACCATTGCTATTCTTCTCATCTCTGTTTGGTCATTAAGGAAAGTGATGAACATCACATGGTGTCAGGAGTGTGGAGCGAGAATGAATTTGGGACGACTTCAGAGAAGGTCACAGAAAACAAAGGAAAGGGGAAGAAAACCAAAAGTGGGGCTGTGGTTGTTCAAAGCTTTCTTACACAGGTTTGATAGGAAGTTATTTTGTGTTTATTTGTGGTATTTTTAGAAGAGTCTCAAAAGATTATTGTGTATTGTGTGGAGAAGAGGAGCACAGATATGCCCTTGACCCTGAGATTGTACTGAATGCTGGGATTATCTAAGAGCCATATTAAAGATATAATCATGTAGTCAATCAATTATCTGCTGACAGGAGTGATAAGTGTCAGTGATATGGGCTAAACTCTGACTTGTAGCAAATATAATGCTCTTGGAAGCTAAAACTAAAAATTCTGCATGTGGCTGGAGCACTCTCAGTGCAACAGCAAAAACACAGTAACCTGCTGCTTTTAAATGATGGCTCCAGCACACCAAGGTTTTCAAAAAAACAGGGATGGCATCTTAACTGAGACAAAACAAAGTTCTGGACAAAATTACAGGCAGACTTGGGCACAGGCAAGATTAATTTTTCATACCTGAGTCCTTCAATCTCTGTCCTTGCAGAGACAAGACAGTGTGGCTTTCTCTGTCCTCAAGTCCCTTGTGTAAATAAATGTGTGAGCACTGCTTTATTTCACCAGGAGTTCTCTCTCCCACTTGACTGCTTAGAAAATAACTGCTCACTTCAATGAGGTTAAAACCTTCCTTCCATCCCTCAGTAAAGATGTTTTTCATGCAAACCTTATATTTTATATCTGTCTCCATGTCAAAAGCCTTTGTGATAAGTGTCTATAAACACCAGAGCTGAAGCTACTGCTGAGTTTTCACTCGTCCAAGGCAATTATGTGAAAATAAGCCGAGGTGATGCTCACCTTTTCATTTTCAGGCAACCTATAGCCTCTTTCTTAGCTTGTTACACTTTGTAGTACCAAATCACAATTAATTTCAACCCATCATATTTTTCAAAGGTATCCAGGAAAAAGTTCTTACCTCATAAATTAACGTTTACTTGATCAGCAACTACTGAAATTGAGTAAAGGCATGGTTGATTAATGTTCAGGAATAACTAAAACCTGCTCATTCTGGTGCTGCCTTTCTTGTCACTCATGATCTGGTTAATTAACATGGTCACATTTTAAGAACAACTCTGCATGGTGAAACTGAAGGCAGGCTGCTCCAGGAAATAATGTATTAATACACTGTTGTGTTGCTGTGCAGTGCTGCCTGGCATGAGGGCTGCCTGCTTTAATGGAAGATGTGAGGAATTTATTTTTTGTAAGTAGTGACCTTTTCTACCAGGGCATGTGCTAAATGGCAGCCAGCTATGCCTCAGAAAACAATTATGCCTGGCAGTGCAACTGTTCATATGTTCACAAGGCCTTTGAGTTCTTGAGTTTTCCCTGGCATTTAATCTGAGCTGAGAACTGGAAAGGAATCAACTTTTTAAAATAAATACACATCGTTTTGGAATCCAGACCTGAAAATAATGTTGTTGAGTATCCATTTTTGTATTTCACACTGTCTGAGAGATGGCTATATTGTCATTCATCAGGTTTATTATTAAATGTTTGAGACATTTCTGCTGCTATTTATTTCCAATTTCAGAACTGATTTAGTATGATTGTGTAAATTATCTGGAGGAAATATTTTTCAAAAGCATGTATAGAAATAGGCACTCCTCTATTAAAAGTCCACAGAAAATGGGCACTTATTTCTATACCTTTTCCCCTGCTCACAGCCAGTGGACTAAATTGTTGAATTGCATTTTTTTTTTTTTTTGCTTGCTCTTTTGCATTATTATACAAGAAATGTGTGCTCTGGATGAGTCTAATTATTATTTTTCCCCACGAGCTACAGAAATGCTATTTATTTCATTCTAAGGAGAAAAGAGTGCTCTGATTTAATGTTGAAGTTCCACTACACAGAATTGACTAAGTTGTTGTAGTGTATTCCCAAGAATGTTTTGAGATGGATTTCTTAGAGTCCCCCTTTATAAAACAAATCAAAGCCATATCCCAGCAGGACTTTATAGGCCTTTGCAAGAGTGAGATCAGTTTTATTTGTTCTCTTCATTTGCACTGGCATTTGGGTTTGTTACCAATTTAGTAGGGTGAGAAATCCTGTTGTGAAATCCTTGGTTTTAGAGATGAGCAATAAAAAGCAATAAAAGGGGTTTTAATTTTGTCATGAATGTGCTTTCTCTTCAGAAGAGGCCTGATTTTGCATGCACTGGATTTTAAGCATTTAATTGTTCTATTTTCGTACATTTGCGTTAAAAAGAAACAAACCACTCATATAAATATGAGTAAAATGTTTTGTTTGAATAGGGATATTCAGTACTTTGCCAACGAGATGGTTGCTGTGGAATAGCACAGATTTACCAGCTGCTGAAAATTGTTTGGTGTGTTGTCTGTTCCCTTTGGGTCCTATGAGTTTTTTAAACAAACCATGCCATTTGTAGTTCCTGGCAACATTTCTCCCTCTCTGTGAGTTACAACATTCCCCAAAAAAAGTCAGTGTCAGAACTGATTTGGACGCCAATTTTAATTAGAAGCAGATTAAACAACTAATAAAACTTCCTTTGCAAAAAGGAGAAACCCTCTTCTTTCCATTTAATTTCTGAATATTTTTGCCCAGTCTCACCCCTTGCTGAGGGAATTCACAGTTTCTTTACTTCAGCTTGGGTGGAAGAAGCCTTGTGAAAATGCAAAAATAGATGCAAAAGCAACCACTGATAAAAAATCTCAATGATGCATTTCCATTCAGCTCTGAATAACAGCAGCTGCTTTCACTGCTTTTCCTCTTAAGGAGAAGAATTCCTATAATTAAAATGGTACCTTTAGATATATATATATATATATATATATATATATATATATACACACACATATATATATATCTACCCTTGTATTTGCATCAGATTGAAGCACACCTACATCCTGTTGTGTAAGGTGGATTTTTAGTGGATGTAATTAGTAAAATCTTCGCTATTTGGAAGTCTGAATGAGCAATAAATGTTAAACTTTTAAAATTTATTAGTCTGCATAAAGGCTACAGAGGTTTCTGTCAATTGGAACTGGACCAAACTAGCTTTCTCATTTTTTTAAGAGCCAGAATTGCCCTTATTTTTTCTATTTTTAGTTTTTCTCATTTTGTTTTTTCTTTATTTTTTTTCATTGTGTTAAAAATTGGTCAAAGCAATACTTCACTGCAGAAGACCAGATTTTTATTTATTTTTTAATTCTTTGTGGGGAATTGCTAGAATCTAATGAATCATGAACTAATAATTATCATAAATAATTTTATAATAATAAAATATAAATATTTTTATAATAAGAAGCTATTATTATAAATACCAGGATTACTAGGAAGTTTATTTTATTTATGACTAAGTTAGTAGCTACTTAAAAATGTTTATGTTTCCTATTTTGTTTGTTACCATGTTGTATTTAAAGTATACATGGCAGAACAGCAGAATTTCACAGTCTGAGATTTTCCTAGGTCTTTGTTTGTTTTAATTGTAAAATCTCAATAAATGTGGATGTTTGTTTCTTCTTCCTTTTGCAGTTTACCCCATGGCGGAGTCTGAAGTGTGTTGGGATATCAGCATTAGAAAAAATCCACATTGTTTGATGTCTAAGCTATTTTGTCTATCCTGAGAAGTTAAGATGTCCCTTTCCCTGCTGTCCTTGGATTTCTGCTGCCTTTGCTTTCTGTCACTGGATTCTGTCACTGGATGGATGGTGGAAAGTTGTTTTTCCTGTGAAGCACGCAGCCTGTCGTGCTGCTTTTAACCTCTTTCAGTTCCAGCCCAGTGGTCTGGGTTTCCCAGGAAATGCAGCTGACCACGGGAAGAGGCTCAGCTCAGCAGAACAAATCCCATTCCATCGCAGTGGGAATCTCATGGAAATCCTCTGCAGTCGCCTCTGGGTAACCCCCAGCTCTGAGCAGCTCTTCAAGGCGCTGCCTTTTTGTGCTTCCCAAATCTTACAAGCCAGCAGCTCCTCAGAGTCCCCTGTTTCTCTGTCACCTGACATTTGCTCCTCTCTGATGCACAGGGGCCAGCTTTGCCTAAATTAGGAAATGGCATCAAATGTGGGGCTGGGGACACTCCAAGGGCAGCAGTTTTGTCAGGGCTCAGCGCAGATGTACGAGCTTGGAGCTCGAGAATGAACAGCACAGCAGGGCTCAGCAATGCCACACACATATGAAATATGAAATCTGAAATATTCTCAGAACTTGCCTTTCCATAGGAAACTTCCCTTAAAGGGGAATTTTGGGGGAAATCGCTGTCTTCTAGAGATGGTTTGCCAGGCCTGATGTAGCTCTTGTAAACTAACAGGGCATCACATCAGCTGCCTGCAGGACAATGCAATGCTCTGCCTTCTGTGCTCTTAAGTAACTCTAGTCAGAATCCAGCAGATTTAATAGAATGACTTTATCAACATAAATAAGTCTTAGGTCAAGCCTTACTTTATGCTTGTGGTTTTAGCCAGGGAGTAAAGTGGTTTTTTCCTGTACATCTGTTGAATTGCTGTGATCATATTACCAACTGCTTCCAAAGAGAGCTGACAATATGAAGAAACACACAAAGATTTTGACAGCTTGGAAATTTCAGATGTCAAGAATACGGGGCTTAAACACAACGAGACTTGGCTTTACTTGTAGAATAGTTTAGTATATCCTAAAATATGTCTTACTGTCCATGTTTGGATCATTTGGCTTCTTGAATATCAGGCATTCAGACTCTGTGTCAATACAGTTCAGAATTTCTATCCTTAACATAATAATTTTATGTCCCTTATGATACAACTGTAGATCTATCAGGACTGATATCTTACAACAGAGATTGGTAAGCCTTTAATTTCTTAGGTTTATGCTAGTTGAAGACTGGTGTGATTTCACTTGCCAGTCTTACAGTGCTCCAGATACAGATTATTTGTGGGTTTGACCCATTTTTTGTGTTTGTTTGGGGTTTTTTTCCCAAACTTTTCTAATTAATCAAATACTGTATATGGGGGGAGAGTGGGGTAGAAGAACCCTGCAGAAGATTGCATCAAAGGCAATTCTATTCCCCCTCGAGCAGCAGACAATCCCGTCAGCTCTCTCCTTGAGTTCTCTCTGATTCCTGAGGCAGCTGACCCTGGCTGAACTCTGTCAGAGGGGCTCTCACAAAACAGGCACCTCTGATCCAACAAATCAATTGGCAGAGAGGGAGAGTTAAGGGGAAAAGACCTCCCTAACAAGGGCTGGAGCCCTTTCCCGGGATGCCTGGGGCTGCGGGGAGGATGGGGAGAGCACAGGAGGAGCATCCCTGCTCAGGAACTGGGGATGAAGGGAGGCAACAAAAGGCTCTCAGCTTCTCTCCTAATGAGCACGACAAGGGAAACAGCAACCTCTGATTTAGAAGCTGCAAGTGGAGGTCAATTGCCAATAATTGGGCTAATTAAAAGCAAATACTGAAATGATATTACAAGTCCAGCCCGGACTCTACTGAAGTCAGGTAATTAGAGGATGGAACCATCAATTAAAATCTGCAGGGAAGAAGTTGGTGTGGTTAAGGGACAAGCTGGATGTTTTAAAAAAAACCAAAGTGGATGGTAATTGGCACAACCCCTCATTTAGCATGAAATCCTTTATTTTAAAAGCAGATGCTGCCACTTGCAGTGAGCTGTAATGTTTTGTTTTTTAATTTTACAGCCATAATACAGGTAGGAAGATAATTTGGCAATATATAGATCGATATACACTTAATTAGAGTCACTAAAACAAACAGGTTAGCAGGTACATTTCACTGTGACAGAGCCACAGAGTTCCCCTGAAAATATTCAAAGTAGTTGAAGCCTTTGTAGCCTCCTGTACTCTTGTATGAGCTTCAGTTCTCAAGGAGTTAAACTTTTGGGTTGCACCCCAAGTAAGTGAGTTTAGAATCACAACTATGAGAATAATGACTGTCTAAATTATTTCAGTCCAGACAGTTTACTGCCAAGATGTTTTGGTGGCAATTTTAAGTACGAATAGCATGGATTTCTCTGAGAGGAGGTATTAGAAAACAAAAATGTTTTTCTGTATTTCTAAGCAAAACAATCCCAGAAAATTCAACCAAAAAGAAGCAAAGAGTAATAACCTGCTTCTGGTATCACCTATGGAGTGAAAACTCTCACTTAGCATGGTCAGAAATGTAACTTAGAGCTGTTTCTACTTGCAGCTTGGTTAGAAAAGCCAGCAAAAAAAAAAAAACACAACATTTTTTTAGGTGGTCTTACCTAAAGTGAATATTTATATCTGGGGTTCCTCATTTATTCTTTTGAACAAAATAATCAAAAGTTTACATTCAATGACCTGTGAAATTATTAGAAATCTAAAGAATTTTATGGCACCCATTTTTCTATCAACATCTCCTGAGGCAGCAGCTCAGGTATCTGAGAAGTATAAAATACATGCAAAATTTATACAAACAGTGTTTGTTTTTTTTAAATGTTTATATACGTGTGGCTGTATAAAGATAACTGATGGAAATGACAGACAAGTGGTTGATACACACAGTGGAATAAGGGAAATGGTGCTTTTCCCTGGCTCCAAGTTGGACTGTGATGTTTCAGTGCTGCCTGAATTCCTCCAGTGAGGAATTTCTGCAACTGGACTTTGCTGTGACAAATGACTTGTTTTCTTTCCAGCAGGACATCAGCACCTGCAATCAACTGGTGAGCAGAATTCCACTAAAAATAGATTATTAGTAGAAGAGGTGTTTCATGCTTCTGCACAAAGATATTTATAAAACAAAGTAGTTACAGCACTCTAATTTTGTGCATGGCTGCATCAAAACATGCTGGAGGCAGTGGGCATAGTTGGAACAAAAAGATTTTTGTTCAGCCACACCTCCTCCCCCCAAAAAAACCCAAAAACGTATCAAGCTACCCACCTATGAGTCAGAAGAAAGGCAGCAGCAGAAGTGTGAAAGAACAGTGGATAAATAATTTGCTGTTTTTCTCCATACCCAGGCAATGCAGTAAGGCTCCTGTGCATCCAAAATAAGTGTGAAATTGAACCAGTGTGAACAAGGGCATTCGTTTTGCCCTCACAACTAATAGTAACAGAAGTCCTCCATAAATACTTTAGTTTTGCATGATTCTAAAAAATAAAGCAGTTAAAGCATAAAATGAATGTTATTAGAAAAGCCAAAGTAGAAAAATGTCTTGACAAATACAAAAATGGAATTTTATCTGCCAATGCCATGAAGCCTTCCTCTTGTCACTGGAATTCACCAGCACATTCAGGGGTGATTTTTAAGAGTTCTAGAATTGTGTTCCAAATAACACCACATCTCAGAGAGCAGGGGGGAAAGAGAGGGAGGAAGTAAGATTTCAAAATGTGGGAAATGTCTGGTTGTTACCTTCAAAATTACATCAGAAGGCATGTAGGAATGAATGGAATAATGAACAGAAAGACCTGCTAGGTTCTCTCATTTTTCTACAATTTCTCTATTCGATAATTTTGCAAGTGATGCTGCTCTGCCTGCCCCTGAGGGTATCTTTCCATATCCTAAGTGATATCCTTTTCCCATCCCACTGCCATGTCCAGCCAACTGGAAAGCTCCAAAGCTAAAAGCTCCTTGAGAAATTAATAATAACTTATGTTATTGCATTTTAACCTATTCAAAATAAACAACTTCTAATACTTTACTTCTAAATTAAAATTAAAAATGGGGATTAGATGAAAGTATATCCACAACTTTTCAGACATCTGTTTACTTTCAAAGTTAGGGTAGTTGGCTCATATCCAACATTATTTCTTTTTCCTAATTTCTGCTGGCTTACTTATGTTGAATTCTTTTGGTCATGCTGGGTTAGATAAACAAGCCTTTCATCAGTTCCCTTTTTTTCCCTGATACAGTGGTAATAAAAGATTTCTCATGTTAATTCTGTCCCTTTCTGGAATATGTAATGCCAGTGTTTTGGGGAAAATGTTATGCAGAGCTACAGTAGAAATCTGCAGTGAAATAAAGCATATGGAGCCGAGGAGAAGCTTGTTCTAACCTTGCAACAAGCTTCAACTGAAATATTCAGGCATGGAAAATATTTTATTGAGTATAATCTGGATGTGTCAGGGCAATTGGAAGTGACAGCAGTATTTAGAGCTTTAAATAACCCCAGTGTTACTGTAACTGATCACCATCAGGATAAAAATTGAAGTGTAATTTGTTTGATACTCCCTCTGGCTTTCCTTTATATCTCTTTCTGCTTCTCCCCTTTGTAAATATATTGACTTTTACAGCCATGTTAACTTCCATGGCTTAAAAGTTGTCTTTGTTTGCTTTGCGGTAATTGCAGCGTCTCCTTTGCTGCTGTCAAGATTTAGGCTTTGAGATAACTCTGTCACCTGGAGTTGTGGTTTTTAGGAGCTGTGGTCTTCCTGCCACCATCAGGCTTTCACTCAGAGATGTGATGCTGTCCCCTAGATTAATGCACATTCCCCAAAGAAATGATCAGACAATATTTTCATCAACACTGGAAGAATGTAACTAAGGAGTCCCAAGCTTTATTGAGCAATAAAGAGTCTGTTTCCAACCGAGGCTCGATAAAAGCAAGGCTCTTTGTAGCTGTTTCCTCTTCCTGTAGCATTTGTTCTGCTCCCTGTAAAGATTCTGCATTTAAAAACCCTTAGAGCAGGGAGAGCACAGAGCTTTGTGATGCCTTTACCATGAAAAACTATCACTACTGGCAGTAAAACAGCTGTAATGGTTCCCAGTCGTGGCATTTTTCAGCTGTCTGTACTTTTGTGTGTAACACTGAGTTTCACAGTGACTTCTCTGTCCTCTCCACCCTCGCTGATTCATTTTGCAGAATTTTATATCCTCTCATTTGCAAGTTAAAATAATGCTTAAGCATTCATATTCCCCTAATAACAGAGCATATGCTTAGAACAAGGCTGTGACCATCATTTTTACTGCATCCTGAGGAAAGGAGGGTGCAGCAGGTATGGTGCAAGCCCTCATCCTTGCAGAAAAAAAAGCTATTTTCTTTCTCCATTTTGAAGGCAGAGGAGATAAAGGCGAGAGGATAAAGATTATTTTTTTTGTCTCTGCAACTCTGTTAAACCAATAAGAGTGGGTAGGATAGGTTATTAACATTTTCATTTTATAAATAGCAGGAAACTGCAATGTCTCAGGACACACAGGTACATTAAACCTGTGTTCCAGAGTGGTCCAGAGGTGAGACACCTCCCAGAGAAGTGGAGCTTAGCACCTGAGGCTGTGCTCCAAAACTTCCACCCCTCCAAGTGATGCCAGGAAATGAGATGCATTTTCTGCAATTTTGCTACAGCAGTTATGGGTTGTTTCCTTTCCCATCCCAACAGGGTAACTGTGGATGTGCTGCTTTCCAGGTGGCTTTGGTGAGCTTTTAGCAGAGTCCAGTGTTGCAGAGGCCTCACAAAATCCTTCAGCCAGAGATAATGACCATTTACCCAACAGCATCTTGGGAGGCAGCTGAACACACCCTTGGCTGCTCGACAGGACACTGATCACACCTTAGTTTTGTGTCCAGGGTTCCAGGGAATGGCTGCACTCTTAGGAGAAACGAAAAGCGCTTTCTTTTTCTTAAGTGGTTGCGTGAAAAATCTTCCCCTGGGTAGGAGTGCTACTCTGATGAGTGCTCAGGGTGGGAAGCCATCCCTGGAAGAAGAAGAAAACGCAGCTAAAAGATCATAATTTTGTAAACCTTTCTCTCAAAGACAACCCCCCCGCAATGTTCTGTCAGAAGCAGTAACGCTAGCTGGTATTTGTGGCTATTTTAAAGCTGTATTTTTTCTAATATAAAAAAACCCCCAAACAAACCCAGAACCCAGACCAGTAAGATAACACTTTTCACCAGCTCTACAGTTTTTAAAATATTTAATATAGGATAAGGATTAATAATTAAAACCATCTGTTTTGGGTAGAAGGCGTTTGTGCTTGACCTTCTTTGGAAAGCTCTAATATTGCAGTAGCATTTTATTGTGGCTGCACATTATATTTTTCCTGTAGAGTACAAGGAACATTGTGTGTTACCCATGAAAGTAAACACTGCAGGAGTAACCCTGCACCTCCAGTTGCTGTGTTCCTCTTACCTATGTCCCCCAGCTCACAATAATTTTAAATCATCAATTTACATCCTTGTGGGTTATTTTTATTTACACTGTGTATTTTTATTTATAATTAATTGATGGTTTGCCATGCTCTCTATCACACTGTACTTCAAAGGATATAAACCCTACAGATTTAAGAGGTTTCACTCATAGAAATAATGAAAAAAGAGCAATAAAAAAGCTGCCTGGTATAATTCCCAACTTGCTGTAAAGTAAATGCTTTTGACTAACAAAAAGACCCTAGATTTTTACACACCTGTGGTTAAAAATAGTGCAGTGATACTCTTAGGCACACAAATGGATGCACTTGCAAATACATGGTATAACAGCTGACTACATCCCCGCTGGGATTGGGGGTAGAATTACTGCAGAGCAGTATTAGAATACGAGATAAGAAAGGCCATGTTTATGTCTTACAAAGTGAAGCAAAAGAGTGCTGCCTACAGATTCCCTACAAATTTTCTGCTGCTGGCTCAGAACAGAAAATCCTTGATTAGATCCTCATCCAAAGATTAGCCACAGGGATCTGGGGTGATGTTATTTATGTGGGAAAATAAATGTATTTATTCTGCTGTGGATGCCAGTGGCTCCACGGCCTTCTATTAAAAGTTGTTCTTCTAACAAAGCCAGGAAGTGGAGCTGCTGTGTGTCCTGTTAAGTGTGATGTGGCCTCACAAGAAGAGGCAGCACGGAGGGTCGGAAGCTGAGCAGTTTTTGATTGTTTGATGCTCTGAGCCTGAGGGATGGTGAAAATCCTCATCTGGATGGCATGGCCAAAGTCAGGGCATGCAGCTCCAGCTCCCCTCTCACAGGGACAGAAGGAAAGGCTGAGATGGCTTTGCATTTGTTAACATTCCTTTTTAAATGTGTTATTAAGTACAACCCTTCTCAACAAGGAGCCAAAATATTTATAAAATTCGCACAAGTTTGAAAATTTCAACTTATCTTTAAAAATAGGGCTGGGCACCCAACAGAACCACAACACTTTATTTTTCAGACAGGCAGTAACTGAGATACACAGTTGAATAAATGAAGTTGTATTTATGATAGTTGTTCAGAGATGTGTACAAGGTGATGCCTCTTTGTGTATTTAATGCTACTTTTCCTTTTTCATCTTGGATATCATTAGGTCAAAGCTATTTTCTCAAGGATGGATTTGTGATAAACTAAATCTTCTCCTTTCTCTTTTGTGCCCAGTGTGACATACAGTAAGAATATTAATATCAGATATAATGAGACTATAAATTGCCTTCTCTGTTCTTAAGAATGGTTTTGAAACACCAAGCAATAATAGAGAAGTTACCCATTTTGTGAGAGTGAATGAATATCCTAAGCAGGTGCTCAAGACAAAAAGTAAAATAAAACTATAAAAAGCCTGAAGAAATGGGATATAAAACTGTTTCATGCAGGTGCTTTCCTAGGAGAAAACAATTTCGATAACATCATGAATTACAGAAATAGTAACAGGTGAATCTAATACCCTGTGCTTATCTAGCAAGTGCTTGGCAAGATTAAGAGAAGACATGAAATTCTTCTTAGCTGATATACAGGAGTCCAGCAGTTTGCTTGATACAGCTGTTAATCATCTGCCCTGAAAGCTTTAATTATATTTCAGGGATTAATGAGTCTGATGTCCTGTGGAGGAATATCAGGTTTGGGGGATTTTAGGTTGTGGATTTTTTTTTGTTGAGCATGTTCATTTACTGCTCAGTTGTTTTAGGCAAACATGTGGATAAAAGCCTTGATTTGTTTGCTGTAAAAGCCCTAAAAGAAGATTAATTTTATTTTAAAACTTTTTGTTTTTAGTAAAGACTATTTATACTGACATGGAATAAGTCAGTTCTCGATACAATATAGAGACTAAAAAAGAGTAACACATATCTAGGTAAAACTCTCTATAATTGTACAGCTGTAGTCACTTTTTTCTTAGGTGGAAATGATTTGAAATATAAATGTTTGGGATTATCTCTCTTGTACCTTTCAAGTGTTTCTGGAAATGCTTTTTTAAGCCCAGCTTGGTAATGTACAGCAGAGCTGCACTTCATCCTGTAAAGGTGTTGGCACTGAAGGAGTTTGCCCAGCTGAAAATCACCCAAGGTCTGCAGGTTTTATGGGATATAAAGAGCACTTGAGCAGTTCCACTGAGGCAGTAGATGGGCCATTTCCTCAAAGGTCTGAAGCTAATGGCTAATTTTAAAAAAAACAGTTTTTCTATAATTTAAACAGGCCCCAGCTGGTGATGTGCACCTTCCTTTAACAGCACAGTTCTGAAGAGCCCAGTGTTTGACACGTGGGGCGCCTTGAGAAGATGCCACAGCTCCCTCCAGGGTTTGCCCTCATTCAGGTTGTGGTACAGCCTCATCTGGAAGCAATATTTAATGGATCTTGATCCTTTTAGTCTGGGAGTCACATCTCACTTTCTGTGGCCCTGGCTGGGTAGGATTAGGTAAATGAGTGATTAGGTAAATGAATGTTCAGTCATGAGTTAGACCAGAAGTGATTTCACAGGGCTGAGAGATTAGAGCTGGCCCTAACAAGTGACAGTAATATGACCACTGGTGTAGTTTGCAGTAATTCACTGCTTGTCCGTGCCCCAGATGTGGTTGGTGAGATTTACCTAAAGCTGGGTCCACAACTCATTGAAAGTCACTGTTGAATTACAGTGTGAGAGAGGTGAACACTCAATAGGACCTTTTGAATGATGATGAGAAATAAAAAAGCCTGGTTTAATCTTATTAGAAGGAGTCAAATGATATGGAAAGTGCCTGAAAGCTAATCAGCCCTGGGGATTACTGTAAGGCTTTGCTGATTAACATGGTGTGCTTTTATTTTTAATTTTTTATTATTTTTTTTAATTTCAGTTTTTTAGCAGAAATTGAAAATAGAGTAAGTGTACTATTTGACCTAGTCAGTCACTTGAGCCTAATCTTATTATTTTTAGCTGGATTCACATCATCATATTAGAACATCTCAGTCAGCAACATATAAAAAGATACTCCCTTTCAATTTACTTTCCTGTTAGCTATGTTCTTAAGCCCCAGGAAAATCAAACTGGAGCACAATGTGAATGAATGAAGCAATCATTTGTGGTCTGAAATGGAAGATAGTGACAATTTTTTTTGTCAAGGGAACAAACTACAGAACGTTTCACTTTGTGTGTGACTTTCTTTCCTTAGTCACTGGATAGCAGCTTTGGCACAAACTTTCCATTATAGGAACTAAGAGATTGAAATAGCAAAAAGAAGATATCATTCTCACTCACAGTCCACCCAGAAGACAGACTGTATGGACTTTAAATCCTAAAAGAAGCTACTTATTGAAGATTTTGAGGAGATATATTGTACTACCAGACTCGCTCATCCCAGTTCCTGAGGCTTAGTGTTGAGGCAGGGGGATTCAGACAGACTCCCAGGGCTGGATTGAAGCAGGAAATCATTGTACATGTATTTAGGGCTGTACATTGTGTTTATTTGGATCCCTGAGGCACACAGTCACACCCAAATGCGCTTTTTTTCTAGTCCTGAAAGTAGAATTCAGCATTCCCTTTATTGGAGAAAAACCTTGAAGCTACGCTCTGATTCCAGCCAGCACAGAGCCATCTAAGTCACAAAATAAAAATGAAAAATCCCATGTTAAATAAAATAGATTAAAATAAATCTCTGATGGGGGTCCATGCTTTTGCTGCAGTCTAGCTGTGGTGAATAGCAACCAAAAAATGTTCAGAAATTATATGTTATATAATATATATGATATTCTAGAAGGTAATACTTTTCACCCCAGCTCTCTTAAGCTGGTAGCAGAAGCTCACTGCAGCTCCCTCTACACAATGCTTATATAATTTCACGTGGTTTGGGGGTATTTTTTCCACTGTTCAAATAAAATTTTTGTTTGTTTTTTTGTATAGTTTTGCGGGTTTGGTTTCGTTGTTTGTTTTATTCTGGTTTTGTTTTAGCTGTTTTTTGTTTTTTGTTTTTTTTTTAATTTAAGAATACAGGCTGACATTTTGAACCATAAGAAAACATCATCAAGTATGATTTAAGTGTGGTAATATAACATATCCAAAATTGGTAATGAATCCTATTTTACAACACTCCTGAAAAGAATGTGAGGATGTGTGATAGAACAAATAGTTGAGATTGGATTTAGAAGACTCTTAACAGTATTGCCTGTACAAAGCAGCCTCTGGTAAAATGAGCCACTCAGTCTGTGAGCTTGTTCTACATTAATATCCATGACACAAATTCACACAGTGAGATTCACAAATTAGCCTTTAAAATTTACTAGATCTGTAATGTGAAAAATCAGAGAGTCTCTGATAATCTGTAGATCAAAATATCAGCCATTGCAAGGCAGAAGATTCATCAGACTGTTTAAAATCCGAAAAGGAGGAAGAAATCCACTGCCAGCAACTTGTTGGTGATGGGTGTAGCGCTACCAAGGACTTCAGACCTGTAGGTTTTAGTGGGATGGAGTTCTTGGTGTTTTTTTCCCCTCTTTTTTTTTCCTCCTTTGGTTAAAATGAGGGAAAAAAAGCCCAGCATTAATTTGAACTTACACTCATAACAACAGAAGTTGAAGAACACTAGAGAAGGATCCTGAGGTTGAGCTTAGATACCATCTGCAATCAACCTCCCCAGCATTTATTTTCTTGATCTCTTTAGCAGGCATCATAAATCACCATGGAAGACATGGAATTAAGGGAAGGCTGACCACAGATGGGAAAATGGGACTACTGAGGGAAATAAAAGTCAAAATGTGCATTTTGGACTGGAGTAAGGCTCAACTTTGCATATATTGTGTTATGATGAGTGTTTTTCAAACAAACACAACAAACCCACCCCAATTCTGTAAATGTAAATCTAAATCTGCTGATCTGGAATTGGCATTCTCAATGAGTCTTGAACTCAGTAACAAATAAATGAGATCCCAATATTTTAGACCAATTCCACTGAACTGTCTCTTTGGGAATGCCCTGGGGCACTTGCAAAAGGGAAGAAGTTTGCAATTTTAGGTCTTGATACACGAGCAAGGTCAGGCTGGGATAAGCCTGGGATTCTGCTGGAATTTCCAAGCACTGCCCATGACAAGTTTTCTTTAGGAAGTTCATGT